>NC_083287.1:56796225-57129558 GCF_963506605.1 Zootoca vivipara | reverse complement strand
TGCCCGCCAAGCAGTCCCCCAGGTCATCTTCCTTATGGGATAAACCTGTTAGTATAAATTTGTAACTTTAAGCCTTAAGTCTGCCTTCAGGGATCACACGGTGCTCTGCCTGATCATGAGTAAATTTTCCTTTTGTTACTTATAAATATAATTGTGGTGTCCTTATTCTTTTAGGAGGGATTCAAGGGCGTCTTACCAGGAAAATATTAGAACACAATGAGGACAAGCCTGATTGAATTGCATATTGTCTTAAGAAACTCACATGAGTTTGCAACTAGTTTTCTGCTTTGTAAATGGGAATGCACTCTGCTAAGTAAAGAAACTTTCTAACGCAAGTTAGAAAAGATAGTAATATATCCTCTCCTGCCACCCTGAACATTCCCACAAATCATACTAGCAACCTAAGGTTATAAATAAGAGCATCCCTCTAGCATTACTTTCTAGATACCAGGATGCTTATCAGTTACAGTGGTGCCTCGCTAGACGAAATTAATTCGTTCCAGGACTCGTTCCAGAAAATTTCGTATAGCGAGGCACCGTTTCCCATAGGAATGCATTAAAAGTCAATTAATGCGTTCCTATGGGCTCCGGGGGAACTGGTGGCGGCGGCGGCGCTTGCTCTCTTGGCTCGGGGAAGGCAGGCAGGCACTTCCCCGAGCCAAGAGAGCAAGCACCGTTGCTGCCAACGACAGAGCCGGATCGGACGAAGCTTCAGAAGCTTCGTCGGATCCGGCTCTGTCGGGAGGGGTGGGGGAAAGGCGAAGGAACGGTCCTGCGCCTTTCCCCCACCGCCGCCAAGCCAGTGCCAGAGCCGAAGTGTGGCGCTGCGGCCGGGGGCTTTTCGCACTTTGCCTCCCCCTTGGCTCAGGGAAGGCAAATGGCAAAAAGCCCCCTGCAGCGCCTGCCTCCCCCGACACTGAACGCAACTTCGGAGACCCGAAGTTGCGCTCTGTGCCGGGGGTGCGGGGCGAGAGGCGGTGGGGGGGGGACACCTTCTCCCGCCGCCGCCTCCCACCTGCCTCCCCCGACACTCGGCTTTCTCGGGGAACGCAAGCGGGTGGGCTAGGTGTCCCCCGCTTACGTTCCTTGAGAAAGTCGCAGCACAAAGCCGGCATGGGGTGCAGCCTCGGAAGCCTCCGAAACTGCACCCCATGCCGTCTGCAGCGGGGGGTTTCCGTCGTTTGCCTCCCCCTTGGGGGAACGCAAGTGGCGAAAACCCCCCGCTGCTAACTGCCTTTGGCTGGGGTCTGGTGGCGATAGCGGCAAGAAGGGGTCCGGAAGAAGGCAAAGGAAGATCAGCTGAGAGGCGGTGACAGCTGTCAGTGCTTCTCAGCTGGTCTTCCTTTGCCTTCTTCCTGTGCTGCAGCTCGTTCCCCTTTGCTAGACGAATGCCCCTTTAGGTTTTGCAATTGGAGGTTTTTATGGCCACACTTCGCAAGATGAAGCGGTGGCCATAAAAAAACTCATTGTCTTGCGAGGCAACCTCCGATCGCAAAACCTATTTGTATAGCGGAAAATTCATCTTACAGGGCATTCTTCTAGCGAGGCACCACTGTATTGTATACCATGCCAGGACTCCTACAGAAGGCTATCCAGCAGCCTCCTCCTGGATGGACTGTCAAGTGAGGGAACCAGCTGTATTCACAGCATCTGGGGACATGTTCAAGGGAAACCATACTGTCCCCTGGACTAGGACCTGGGAGATAAGGGTTCAAATCCCCACTCAGCCAGTAAGTTCCCACCCAGGATGACCTAGGACCAGTCACTGCCTCTCAGCCTAACCTACCTCTCAGCATTGTTGTGGGATATAAATTCAATGAAAAAAAAACGGCAAATGGGGAGGGTTGCTGTTGTTGCAATCTGGTCCTGCATGCAGGTTTTCCACTGAGGCATTTGGCTCGGCCACCATGAGAACTGGATGGCAGACAAGATGCGCTCTCTTTGGCCTCATCTGGCAGCCAGGCTCTTCTGATGCTCTTCTGCAGGCACCAAGCGGGTGAAACGCTGGTCTAAAGTCAAACGAAAAGTTTCAGACTGGCGCTTGGGCTACAGTTTGCACGTTGCAAAATCTTACATCAGCCCCCACGTCGGTTCAACGAAGAGATCCTTTCTCCCCTGCAAACCCTGACATCTCTAAGCCAGGATCGTTTATCTGCTGCCTCCAGACTCTGAGGAACATCAAAGGACACCCAAGCAGGGAATGAGGGAGATCCTTACCCAGAGAGGTGACCGCTTCATAGTTGTCCACCATCACGGCCCGGTAGAGGTCCTTCTGCCACTCTGCTAGCTCCGCCCACTCCACCGAGGAGAAATAGATGGCCACGTCTTCAAACATCACCTGCGGCAATGAGAAAGGGAACCTGGAATGGAGTTCTGGACAGCCCCCTCTGCTAGTGGGTGTGATGATGACAGCCCTCACAGGCCTCATCCTGCATTGCAGGGGATTGAGCTGGATGACTCTTGGGGTCCCTTCCAACTCTGCAATTCTATGATTCCAGCTCTTTTGAATTGAGAACTCTCTCTGTGTTTCCTGGGAAGGGGCCAGTCAAGAGAGGAGGATGGAAGATGGATGGCCTGGAAAGAAGGAAAGGCATCCATAGACAAGAGGTTAGCAAAACAGAGCCACAGAGTATGGCCGGAGGTGCACATTTTGACTACGGGGGTTGGACGAGATGAGCTTTAGGATCCCTTCCAACTCTACACATCTGTGAGCTGCTCCTATTACAGACCCTCCCTTGAAGCCTTACACCTTCTTTCCCAAGAAAGCACTTGCAATTCAAACCTGTAACTGGTTAAGAGATCAGAACCATTAACTCTACCCTAAAACAAAACATGGCTTGCAATTAGTCTAAGCATCCAACTCCACAGGACACCAAATCCTTAAAAACCGGTTTCTCTGTTGTCAAGAAGTCCTGATGGTTTCCATTTTGTTTCATTTGCTTATTTATTTGTATACTGCCCTTCAGCCAAAGATGACAGGGGAGTTCACAACACTAAAATACAAAATAAGAAAACAAAATGTATAATAAAAGCAAAAACCAAAAAAGGAATCCCCCTCCTAATTTGTTGTCAAATTAAATATCCAATTCCCTTTCCATTTTTTGAAAGCCTTCCTTTCAAATAGCAGAACTAGAGGATGGAGACATTGACAATGCTTCATGATGTGCCACGGATGATTCTGGAAGCAGAATCCCAGTCAAGTATTTCTATCCTCCCACATCTCCAGCAAGGGTCCACAAAACCCTCTCCAGCACTTCCACATTTCTGACACTGATCTGATCAACAGTACACCTTCCAAATTTAAAGGCATTAGCTGCCATCAACAGAGAAACTGCTTTACTTCAAAACAAAATTCCTTCCAGTAGCACCTTAGAGACCAACTAAGTCTGTCAGAATTGATGCTTTTGAATTATGGTGCTGGAGGAGACTCTTGAGAGTCCCATGGACTGCAAGAAGATCAAACCTATCCATTCTTAAGGAAATCAGCCCTGAGTGCTCACTGGAAGGACATATCGTGAAGCTGAGGCTCCAATACTTTGGCCACCTCATGAGAAGAAGAGAAGACTCCCTGGAAAAGACCCTGATGTTGGGAAAGATGGAGGGCACTAGGAGAAGGGGACGACAGAGGACGAGATGGTTGGACAGTGTTCTTGAAGCTACGAACATGAGTTTGACCAAACTGCAGGAGGCAGTGCAAGACAGGAGTGCCTGGCGTTCTCTGGTCCATGGGGTCACGAAGAGTCGGACCCGACTAAACAACAAAGTCTGTCATTGGTATGAGCTTTTGTGTGCATGCACACTTCTTCAGATACCTGAATATATTTTTTTAAAAAAATATTTTGTTTCGACTACGGCAGACCAACATGGCTACCTACCTGTTTTACTTCAAGTCAGCAGACAGAATATTATCTACCAAGGAAAGGAAAGGATGGAGCTCTCTCCATAATCTCTCCTCCAATCTCATGCATGCACAAAACCTTCTGTAATTAAAGTCCTCCATTTTCTCCAGCGGACATATTACGGTCGACTTTTAAAAATGGAGTTTGGTGCCACTTTAACCATTCAGGAAGGGCTTCCATATTTATAGGCTCTCCCTGGGGATATCATGCTGCTGCAATTGTTGAACATCCAGCTAACACTTGGACTGCAACCATTTATAAAAGGGGGGAGCTCTCCTACACCCCCCCCCGCCACCGCATATATGATCACATATTCTCAATAAGCTGTGCTTTTTGCCAGATGGCATAATTACCTAGTTCCCCATTCCAATTAAATTGCTCGTGGTGGCTTAGACGATTGTCAGGAGGTTGCAGGGCTTCGTTTTAATCTATATTTGCCCCAGATTTTTATAGCCAGATGCAGGATGGGGTGTCATTGTTCCAGACTGCTTTTATTATTAGTCCAAGGCATTATTAGAAAAGACATAACGACAATGCAAAATTTATCTGTTCAAGCTGCAGTCAATAATAATAATAATAATAATAATAATAATAATAATAATAATCCACCTGCGTGCTATCCTGGGTGTCAAAAGGCAGTATATAACTGTTTCCATATGCAAACTCATTCTATTTGCATGATCAAGAACAGCAATGCACTGGGGTGCTCAGATCTCCCAATCCACCAGTATTGTTCTAGAAGCACCAGTTGCTGTTTGCTTCCATATAGTCCTCACCTATTGAACACTGATCCAGTCTGGTGTAGTAGTTAAAAGAGTGTTGGACTGGGACCTGGGTTCAAATCCCCATTTAGCCATGAAGCTCACTGGGTGACCTTGGGCCAGTCACTCACACGCAACCTAACCTACCCCTCAGGGTTGTTGTGGGGATATGTTGTAAAGCAGGGGTAGGCAACCTAAGGCCCATGGGCTGGATGCGGCCCAATCACCTTCTCAATCCGGCCCACGGATGGTCTGGGAATCAGCGTGTTTTTATATGAGCAGGTGTCCTTTTATTTAAGGGAGGCTTTTAATGTTTAATAGATTACTGTGTTTTATTTTTCTGTTGGAAGCCGCCAGAGTGGCTGGGGAAACCCAGCCAGATGGGCGGGATATAAATAAATTATTATTATTATTATTATTATTATTATTATTATTATTATTATTATAAAATGCATCTCTGGGTTATTTGTGGGGCATAGGAATTGGTTCATTCCCCCCCCAAAAAAATATAATCCGGCATAGGAATTGGTTCATTTCCCCCCCCAAAAATATAATCCGGTCCACTACATGGTGGACCGTGGACCGGCCCACGGCTAAAAAGGTTGCTGACCCCTGTTGTAAAGCATGAGACTCAGGGTTGTGGGTTCGAGCCCCCATTTGAGCAAAAGATTCTTGCATTGCAGGGGGTAGGGCTAGATGACCACCGTGGTCCCTTCCAAGTCTACTCTTCTAGGATTCTATAGGGAGGGGGAAGAACCACGTAAACCACCTTGAGCTCCTTGGAGGAAAAGGTGGGATATAAATTGAAAGGCTGGCCAAACACATTTCACACCATGAGGATGTGGAATTGGTGCCTCACACAAGTGAAGGGGATGTATTTTTTAAGGATTCCCATGTGGGGGTGAGGTGGGGACAAAACCTGCACACCCCTGCAGCAACTATCACACCAGAGACAAAATTCTTGCCCCGGTATATATATATATATATATATATATATATATATATATATATATATATATAGTGGAACATAAAAATAAAGGGAACATAAAAATCCCCTCTCAGAATAGTTATAAACTATAGAAGCTTTGGTGCTCTTGCGCTTGAACTCTGCTTGCTCATTCCCCATTCAGAAATTATTTCGCTACAATGGTGGAAAGCGCCTCTCTTGCAGAAGGCATATGAAGACTCAGAAATAAAAAGGTTTTTTTTTAATTAAGAAAATAAATCAGGTATACAGATGTATGACAGAAAATGAAAGGCGCAGGACAAAAATGGCTGGAAGTATGTAATCACTTAGGGTGGGTGGAGGGGAGGGTGGTGGGATGCTGAGGTGTGTATTTTGATTTGATTTGATGTTATTAGAGGAGACTTTATTCTATCTTTTTTTCCTTTTCTTTTTTGTGCGTGTAGTTATTGCAATTATAACTGAAAAATTGTCTTTTATGTTTTGCTCTTGTTTTGTTTCCATTTCTATTCCATCTTTATTTTTGTTTGTTTGTGTTCATATGAGTTGTAATTCTTTTATTTAATCCTTATCTTTTTGTTTGTGTTTATATGATTTGTAATGTTTGAAAATAAACAAAGAATATTTTTATATATATAAAAAAGAACTCTGCTTGCTCATTTCCCACACGCATCTTTTCTTATGTTCTTGAAATACTATAACTCAACAAGCTTCAAGACAGAAAAGGAAGAAAGGGTTCTCCATGCACCTGGGCTCAGGTAGCAATGCCAGTCGCGGAAAACTGCAGGAGAGACTGCTCTTGTGCTCGGGTCCTATTGGGGCTTCTGTTTGGCCGCTGCGAGAACAGGATGCTGGACTAGAGATATGTGACTGGCCTGATCCAGCAGGCTCTCCTTATGTTCCTATGTAAAGGAGACCCTCCCTGCCTGAGATCTGAGGGTTGCTGCCAGTCAGGGAACACTGTGCCAGATGGTTCTATAGTCTGGTGAGATACAAGGTGGCTTCCTGCGTTACTTAACAGCTTGCCGCCTTCCTTTTCAAGCAGCTGCTTCCATTTCAGGGGCAGAGGATCCACTCAAAACAACAATAGCGCGCTGGTGTTCGGGGAAGATGGGGAAGTGTGCTTCTTTCCCACAGCTTGAGGGGTCAGCGCTCATCTAGAATGAAGTTGCACTGTCATCGGGGGCAGCTGCCGAATGGCATCTCTGTCATCAGGGACAACCCACCGAAACTCAACCCATCTCTGGGCAGCGTGTGATCTGAACCGCAGGTCGTGGGTTTGCTTGGGCAAAGTCTTAGATGCGCTTTCTTACAGTGGTCTGAGCAGCAGTTGTGTAGGACAGGAAGGTGCCTCGAGGAAGACTAAGAAGAATAAGGGCTTCCTGTTTCAGGAACACCCACTGAGGTTTGTGTGTTTGCTTTTATAAACACTTTTATTACATTTTTTGAAAGAACAAAGAACAAGCTTAACAAAACGTAACATGAAGGTCGAAAACGGTCCCAGTGAGTTCCAGGGGAGCATTTAGGTACATAGCATGGTGGATTGTAACATTTTCACTCTAGTAAGTCTCTCCAAAGATGTCATAGAATCATTGAATTGTAGAGTTCGAAGGTACCCCCCGAGGGTCATCTAGTCCAACCCCCTGCAAATCATAAATCACAGCTAAAGAATTCACAACAGATGGGAACCTAACCTATGTTTCAAAACCTTCAATGAAGAAGAGCCCACCACCTTCGGAGGAAGTCAGTTCCACTGTTGAAAAGCTCTTGTTTTCAGAAAGTTCTTCCTGATATATTAGTTGGAATCTCCTTTCTTATAACTGAAAGGCACTGGTTCGAGTCCTACCCTCCAGAACAAGCTTTGTTCCATCTTCCATGGGACAACCCTTCAGATATTTGAAGATGCCTATCATATCTTCTCTCATTCTTCTCTTCTCCAGGCTAAACATCCCCAACTCCCTCAATCGTTCCTCATAAGGCTTGGCTTCCAAACCCTAGATCATATTTGAGATGCTTTATCATCTTAATAACAAAGTGATATGATATGATAATAATGTTCTTATTTCTTACATTCTGTTCTCCAGTACCTCTAATGTGACCCATATTAACATTTTTGTTCAGACCTAAGTCTGTTCTCACTTCTTCATTACCCCTGTTTCCTTACTGGCATTTAAAATGGCTGCATTGCTTAGGCATAGGTAAACCCTCCGTCGAAGAAAACTCTCTTGGAGCCAAAGGGAAGGAACATGGTCATCTACTACCTGGTGTCAGGCTGCTATGGCAAGCCAGTCATCCTTAGCACGACTAACTCAACATCAGATCTGCTCCTGATATATGGAGAATTATTGTGTATGTATATCATCGCTGTTCCCAACCATCCTGTAGCAGTGAGTTCCAAGGGGCAAATGTGCAAGATGCACAAAATCAGCTTGCCACTCCGCATTTTTCACCATCCTGTCTGTTACATCTTTCTCCCCATCCCAGCACACAAATAAATAATATGTTGGCCAACTTTCTGCTTCTACCTTTAAACACGCCTGCTGAAAACTTTTATTCCTCCAGGCCCATGCAGGCAATTAAGAATACGTATAATAATAATAATAATAATAATAATAATAATAATAATAATAATTTATTTGTACCCCGCCCATCTGGCTGAGTCTCCCCAGCCACTCTGGGTGGCTTCCAATCGAACATTAAAACAATACAGCATTAAATATTAAAAACTTCCCTAAAAAGGGCTGCCTTCAAATGTCTTTTAAAAATAGGATAGCTGCTTATTTCCTTGACATCTGTTGGAAGGGCGTTCCACAGGGCGGGTGCCACTACCAAGAAGGCCCTCTGTCTGGTTCCCTGTAACCTCACTTCTCGCAATGAGGGAACCACCAGAAGGCCATCGGTGCTGGATCTCAGGCTGAATGATGGAGACGCTCCTTCAAGTATACAGGACCGAGGCCATTTAGGGCTTTAAAGGTCAGCACCAACACTTTGAATTGTGCTTGGAAATGCACTGGGAGCCAATGTAGGCCTTTCAAGACCGGTGTTATGTGGTCTTGGCGGCCGCTCCCAGTCACCAGTCTAGCTGCCGCATTCTGGATTAATTGCAGTTTCCTTCAAAGGTAGCCCCACTACCAAATCAGGTAGTTAACTGATGCCTGATTTTCACTTTTATATGAAATGAAATGAAATTGTTTATTACGGTTATAAACCAGCTCCAACAGCACATTCACAAAAAATAGAATCTGGATTTATAAACAATATACAGCAAACCGCTTAAGACTTAAAATTGAATTAAACAAACATAAGAAAACCTAAAAGTTTAAAATTTGAGATACCATACAGAATGACCCTGTCACCCTGGAGGCTCCCTTTGACTATTTTCCCCACAGACAGGCTAACTTGGTCTGGGAGGATAGACTGTGTCTGCAAATCTGCGTGCAGAATCTGGCGACTGACCAGGTCGTCTTTTGATCTTTTCCTAAAAGGAGGGCATTCAATTTAGACTTCTCTGGAAGGTCAGCAAGCCTCTCCAGTAGGGAAGCAATGGTGTCTCTGCGTGCCTCATCGTAGAAGGGGCAACTAAAGAATAAATGTTCGGGGCTTCCTATTTCCCCTAGTGGGCAGGTACACAGTCTCTGGTCGTATGGGACTTTTCCGAAGGATCCTTCCAGAACTGGCGATGGTAACGCCGAGCTTCGGGCAAGAGTAAAGGCCCTTCTTGCGTTTCTGGATTCGAGATAATAGAGGTATGCAGCCGGGGCAGCAACGTATCTCTCATTTTCTGCGATTATGAAGTCAGGGGACCTCAGGCTGTCCTGCTGTCTCTCAGAATCTATAATTCTTTCTTTGACCTCGGATCTTGCTTGACCCAGGCCCAGATTTAAAAGGGCTTGGGGAGCAAAGCCCAGTTTCTGGAGGGTGTTCAGGACTGCTACCAGCCATCCAGACTGAAACTGATCGCAAAGGATCAGAGGAGCTATGCCTCGGGGCCGCAATTTCAAGGTGAGCCATTGATAGATAGATATTAAGCTAATATAAGCCTCGACTCTCATTAGCCCTGTTTCTAATCTAACCCATGCGTTTGGAACACATCTGGGGACTTGTAGGAGGGCTCTGAGGAGTTTGGACTGAACTCTCTCAAGGGGAATGAAGGAAGAGGATGGTGGGCCCATGAACGATCCGTAGAGGAGCTGGGCCAACGTTTTGGCCCTGTACAGTTTTAGGGCTGTGGGGACATAAGAGCCCCCTTTGTTTCTAAAGAATTTCAGAATGCAGTTTGCGGATCTTTCCCCAGCACTCCCAGTAGAATTTATATGGATTTTGTTGGCTCCCGAAGCCTGGACTGCCATTCCCAAACACTTATAGTTCGACACTTGTTGTAATTTGTGGCCTTGTGAGTTCCCAGTTTCTGATCTTTGGTTTTTCCCCGAAGGCAAGAATCTTTGTCTTCTGGTAATTTGTTGTGAGGCGTTCTGTTTCACAGTAGACTGCCAGTTCTATTAGAGCTCTTCTTAGCCCTATGGGGGATCTGGAGAGAACTACTGCATCGTCGGCGTATAGCAAAACCGAGATATGCCGGATTGCTATCTTTGGAGGGTGGAATTCTAGGTTACTAAGAGTGTTCACCAGGTTATTTATATAAAAATTAAATAGTGAAGGGGCCAAAAGGCACCCTTGCCTGACTCCCTTGTATGTTTTAATGGGCTCTTTCACTTTTATATGGTTTCTTTGCACACACTACTGTGAACCACTTTGATTTTATTTTAATGAAATAGCAGCATTCAAATATTTTAATAAATAAACAAACCTACTGCCCTCCAGATGCTTTGCACTACAACTCCCAGCAGCCCCGAGCCACCACAGGCGTGCTCCCATCAGCTGCACCACCATGTGGGCAGGGGCTGATGGGATTTGTAGTCCAAAACATCTGGAGAAGGAAAGCACTAATAGAAAGCAAGACCAACCCATTCCAGAAGCCAGACATGTCTTGGGGGGGGGGGGGCTGCCTTCCTGAATAGCCTCACTGAAAATGCGGGATCCCTAAGCTCCCCTCGCCGCCCTCTGGACCTACCTTCGCGGAGCAGGTGTGTGGACGGTGGGGGAAGAACCATTCCCAGTTCATCAAAAAGACGAAACCCCCCAATTTAAAGCCCCTCTTTATTGCTATTTAGATTTAGGGGCTTGTTGCCTCGTTAAGCTTTAGGGTTGGGGGCGCAGAGGGATCCTTTCCTGCCTCCCAAGCCCACTGGGAAAGAGGGTGGCGCCACTCTGCACGTGCTCAGAGGCGCCCTTGCGGCAGCGCCTGGGCTCTTATCCATTCGAAGAAGCGGGTGGAGTTTGAGACTCTGCTCTCTCCCTGCACTAAAGGAAGACTAAAGGCGAGCGCCGCCCCCTCCCCGGAACAGACATCTCCCGCTGTGGCTGTGGCTGTTGCTGCTGCCGCAAGGCCTGGCGTCTGCCCCCTTACCTGTGCATGAGCCCCCAAGGCCATGGCGGGGTGCAGGACAAAGGCAGAATGCAGATTGCAGCAGGAGGAGGCGCCGCGGACACCTCTGCCGCCGCCGCTGCTTCTTGCTAGGGCTGGGAGGATTAAAGGCGCCCCGGACGCCTGTCCAGACCAGAGCAGGCGATGCGGGATGCTGCAATCTCCAGGAGGAGGAGGAGGAGGAGGAAGAAGAAGAGGAGCAGCAGCTCTCGGCCTTCCAGCCTCGCTTCCCGGAGCATCCTGGGAAATGGAGTCCGGCCTGGGGAGCGGGCCATGGGAAAAGGCAACGCTGCGAAAGCGTGGTCTCTTCTTTTTTGGAGGGGGTTTGTCAGAGTCTCACAGCCCCTTTCCTTGCCCATTGCAGCAGCCGTGAAAGGACTCAGGAATCTAGGAAGATGCTTAACACGATAAGTCTGGCTCCACCAAGCTCACTACTGCCGGCACAGGCAAGCAGCAGCAGCAACTCTCCGGGGTTTCAGGCAGGAAGCCTCTCCCAGATCTACCTGGGATTAAAACCTGGGACTTTCTGGGTGTCAAGCAGATGCTCTGCCACCAAGCTGTGGTCCTGTACCAGGAATCTAGGAAGCTGCCTTATTTAATTTATACATTTATTGCATTTATATGCCACCTTTTCCTTCAAGGACCACAAGGCAGCATGTATATGGTTTTCCCTCCTTATTTAATCCTCACAACTACCCTGTGAGATACGTAGGTTAGGAAGAAACGACTGGCAGTGAGCTTCAGGTCCGAATGCACATTTGATCCCTGGTTTCCCAGGTCCTAGTCCAACACTTTAGCCACCAGGGCCGGCTCTAGGGGTAGGCTGGGTGGCGTGGGGTGCCAGGGCGCCAGGTCGGCAGGGGGGCGCTGCATGGCGAAGCTGCGCGGAAACCACGCTGTGTGCTGCGCCCGCCCACCAGCCGTGGGAAGAAATGGGGCGGGGGCGCCGGAGCGATCCGCGCACCACGGCGCCCGACCCGCTTAAGACGGCCCTGCTAGCCACTGCACAACACTGCCTCTTATACCAAGTCAGACCATTGGCCCATCAAGCTCAGTACTGACTACACTGTCTGGCAGCGGCTGTCCAGGATTTCAGGCAGAGGGGTCTCCTAGACCTAGGTGGAGATGCCATCGGGTCTTGAACCAGGGACCTTCTGCATGCTCCTTAGGGTGCATGTTTTCTTGTAGGCATTACTTCCAGTTTGCTGCTGCTGTGAATGGGCATCGTGTTTATCTCAAGGTTTCCTCTGAGTTGGCGGGGTGTGGGTGTGTGTCACACCTTTTACAACAGCCTTCCAGATATTTGAGACTATGGCCCATCAGCCCCAGCTAGCATGGATTTGGGGTTCCACAGGGTTCAATTTGCTCCCCCATACTGAGTTAACTTCTGTACAAAAGCTCCAAGTTTGGGAGCAAGATGATGCACAACTCTGCTTCTCCTGCACAGCTCCAGCAGGTGTGGCGCTGGATCGGTGCCTGGCCTCTGTAATTGACTGGGTGGGGGCCAGTAAACGGAACCTCAAGCCGGATTAGGCTGAGACATTCTTCCTGGGAAGGTACTTAGCCCAGATGAGTGGAATACATCTTGTTCTGGATGATGGGATTACTCTCCGCTGGAAGGAGGAGCAAGTGAGCAGGCTGGGGGTATTATTGGGTCCAACATTGTCATTGCAGCACAAGTTGCACCACAGAACTCAAGAAGAGCCAGCTGGAGAAGGTCAGTAGTCTGTCTAGTGTAGTGTCCTGTTCTTACAGTGGCCAGCCAGATGCCCATTATGGAAAACCAGCAAGCAGGATTTGAGCACAAGATCAATTCTCCCCTCCTCCTGCAGTTTCCAGCAACAGGTATTCAGAAGTGAAGTGACCAAAACTGCACACAGCATTCCAAACGTGGTCACACACCAAATATAAGGACTTCAAGATAATGGTAGTTTTAGTCTCAATTACTTTCCTAATGCCTTTTTAATGGCCACTGCAAACTGTTACTTCTAGCTGTTTAGCTGGTAGCCCAGTTGCACCCCTATCTTAAGCCTGGCTTAAGTTGTGCTACGGTAATCTCCAGGCTGGACTACTGCAATGCACTGTGCATGTGGCTGCCTTTGAAGATGGTTCAGAAACCAGGGCATGGCGCAGATTGTTAATCAGGGTGTGAACACACAATATTGGCTCTGTCCCAGTGGGCAATTTGTATCTGGACCCAATTCAAAGTGCTGGTTTTGTCCTGCCTTCTCCTATATAAACCTGGCTGGACCCAGAGATCCTCATCCAAGTCCCTTCTCTTTATGCTGCTTCCAAGAGAGGTCTGGAGGGTAGCGACAAGAGAACGGGCCTTATTTTCTTGATGTTCCCCCTCTGTGGAATGCCCTCCTGACAGAGGGCCACTTGGCATCAACCTGCTCATCTTTTCAAATCCAGGCAGATACGTTTTTGTTTACTGAAGAGAGACAACAATGGGAGGCTTTTATTCTAATTTTTTAATGCAATTTTTTTTGGGGGGGGTATTTTTATTCTCACTGCAAATTGCTTTTGGTGTACATTAAAAACAGAAGTATAAAATGTAGGTAATTGCCAGTTTATTAACAAGAGTAACATTATGTATTGCCCAATTATGGAAGGAAAAAATAATTCCACCTTTAAGAGTGGGCACAGAATTAATTCCAACTTGGTAACTAGTGCAATTTCCTATATCAGGGATGTAGCAAAAATAACCAACAATATGACAGATTTACAGAAAGATTGTGCTCCCTCAATCAGATCTGGCTGACTCCCACTCTGCCATTCCGATTTGGAATGGCTTTTATAAAAAGGTGTGTCTGGCACCCACTTTGAAGTCTTTCTGGTGCCAATTTATCACAAAGCAGCACACAAGGCCGAATCGGCACAAGCAAAACAATCCTTTTGCTGCAGCAAACTTGCTGGCAACGATGGGTCCTTCTTGTAAGGGTCTGAGACAGGCATGGAGACCCCGTGGCCTTACAGATCTTTGCTGGATTCCGAACTCCCGGAATCTCTGGCTACTGGCCAGGCTGGCTGGAGCTGGTGGGAGTTGGAGTCTGACAACATCTGGAGGGCAAGAGGCTCCTTAGCTGAGCAGTAAAAAGGCAACCACCAAGCACCATTCCATATAGCTCAGTTGGTTAGGGCATGATGCTGGTAACACCAAGGTTGCAGGTTCAATCCCTGTCTGGGATGGCTGCATATTCCTGCATTGCAGAGGGTTGGACTAGATGATCCGCATGGTTCCTTCCAACTCGTAAGATTCTGTGACCTTTACTTTCCATTGAGCAATCAAGGTGAGGATGGGGCAGAGACGGTCTGGGAGACCCTAGGCCCAGAGGGAGACCTGTTTCTGAACTGGGCCAAGATCAGTTTTCCTGGCCTGCTGTGTTCATAAGTGGGCGTTGGCAACGGCTCAAAGCGTGTTCCTTGTCCTAGGGCAGCTAGAGGCAAAGTTGGCATCACAGACATGGAGTCACAGAATTGTAGATTTGGAAGGGTCTCCAAGGGTCATCTAGTCCAACCCTCTGCAATGCAGGAATAACAGCTAAAGGGATTCCCAGCCTGGGGATGACGACACCACATAAAATCATGCCCCCTCCCCCACTTCCATCTTGGAAGACAGAATGGAAGCTGAAAGGTTGGGAAACTGAAAGCACTCATGTGAACCTTGGGTTTCTGTGAGGTTCACATGAGTGCCTCTTGCCCCCAAAAAACTGCTGCTCAGTTGACAAGGGGAGGAAGATGGGGTTGGGGGGTGCACACATTCATTCACCCTGCCTGTCAACAAAGAGTCAAGGCAGTAGCTGCTTTTATCCCTCTTTTTTATTTTCTTTAGACGAGGTTGTAAAAAAGTCCAGTACGATGTTCAACAGCCACCGAACTTCCCCAACATCAGTCACAGACCAGCTCAGAGCCATTTCTTCCCCGCTTTTGAGGTCTCCTCTTCCCCTCCCATAGAAAGGTGATCCAACACATCCACTTTTCCTCTCCTCTAAGAAAAAGCAACAGATTCCCACTGGTCAAGGGGCAGAATGAGCGTCATGAAGGGGAGATGTCAAGGTGGTCCAAGGTGGGGTAGAGAGCCCAGGACACAATCGAGCCAAAACTTCCTGGAAGCTCCCTTTTCCAAACTGGGTGGGGCTGCTTCTGCTGTGCTCAAAGCTGGGCATCCCTCTCACGGCCTGGGACTTTGAAGACTATAGTACACTTGGTGTGGTGGGGTACCGGCTTTAGCATGCTGCCTTCCGAGAGAGAAATGTTCCCCTGACCCTGAACATTGTCCCTCAAGGAACCCAGGAGCAAGTTGAGCAACTGATCCATCAAGCTGGCAAGGAGCAGTAAACAGAAGCAGGGAGAAGCTCTCTCTTCTCCACCCCCGCAGTTTGCCTTGCTCCTTCATGTCATCCCTGCAGGAGATACTGCGCAGGACTATCAACCTCTGATTGATCTTGAGAGTGCCCCCTAGGCAAGCCTTCCTAGGCCACATTTGCCCTCTGCTTGGCATACATTTAAAACATAAGGGGTGTGGACTAAGACACCGGGTGAGCCCAGCAAGTAGGGGGAGACTCAGAACAGCAGATCAGGGAAGAATTGGGAGCTCATACCATGCGACTGCGGTTGCTGCTGACTGGGAAACATACACTGCTGAAGAGCTCAGGAAAGGAGAAGAGCTCTTATTGACAGACTGAATCCCAGCCACCCCATAGCTGGAGAGACAACAGCTCCCCATTTTCAATATGCCAATGCTGCCAGAGCTTGAGGCTTCCCTCGGTGTACCACAGGTGGGCAGACAGTGGCTTCAAGACCCCGCTATATGGTAGCCCAGGAGCTCCTCCCAGGAACAAAGCAGCCCCTGACACCTAAGCAAAGCCACGTTCCGCCAGCAGACTCAGTGCAGACCCGCTCTTCCTCCCCTGGGATGAGAGAAAAAACTCTCCCCGTCAGCAGGAATGGCCTAGGTACGAAAGCAGCAGCTCCAGGAAGGAGAGGACAAGAGACAAGGCCACCCCCCTCCCCAGTCAGCCAGCCAGCAGAAAGTGGGGTTACCTCTGCACCGAAACCAGTTCACCTAGAGCAAAAGGGATTTTTCCATTTCATTTCAAAAAGTGCATGGCAGGTTTCCCATGCCATTGCCCCACCCTGCAGCGACCGCACATCCTCTGGCAGGCAAGGGGAAGGGTGCTTGTGTTCCCGTTCCAAGTGCAACATCAACTCCTGCACACTTGAGGAGTGTCTACGTGAGTTCCGCTTTCTCACGCCTTCAAAACCTGGAGACGCATGAAGATGCTCCGTTCCTCCATGTGAGAAATCCATCCTTCTACGTGGGACAGCCCCCACTACAGGGACAGAAAACACAAAACCAGGAAGAGCGAGGGGCCGCCATCCACTGCACTGTCCTCCGGGGCCTCGGGACTTGCAAAATGGCATCCTCGCTGGCAGGCAAGCAGGCAGGCAGCTGGTTCGCCTTCTCCCCAACTGCCGCAGGCTGCCAGAGGTCGCAGCGGATGAGCCGGCACTAGGAATCCTCCAGGACGGAGAGAGATGTCACAAGGGATAAATAGAACTTTATTTAAATAAACATTTGTCAACATCTTTGTACAAATTACAAGTCCCCGTGTCCAGATCCTTGGGCCGCTGCCGGGAGACCTAAGCTCCAAAGCTGCCGGGAGGCCCTTTGAGAAGGTCCACTAGGATGTCCAGGAGCTGGCTGTGCTGGTGGTGCAGGTCCCCGGGGATGGCGGCCATCTCGTAGGAAAGGCACACCTCCACCATCCTGGAGAGGGCCACGCGGAAGTCGCGCAGGAGCCGGATGGTGTAGGAGTCGCCCTCCAGCACCAGCAGGTCGCTGTCAACGAGGGAGACGGTCGCTCGCCAGCCGTCATCTGGGGGCAGGGAAGAAGGGAGAGGAGCTTAGAGGGGAGTCCAAGGGAGACTCCTGGGCCAGGAGTAGGTGGCGGCTGCAGGGGAGGGAGTCTGCTTGAAGCTCTCCCATCTGCCTTGCACCACCCTCCTGCCTGGCACACTGGCAAGGAGGACCTGCTGTTTAAGTACTTATCCTTGCACTCTCATCACGATTGTCTTCATCGTTTATTACTTGTACTCCACCCTTCTGACTGGGTTGCCTCAGCCACTCTGGGCAGCTTCCAACAGATTATAAAAGAACACACACGGTAGACCAGACATTAAAAGTCACCTGATACAGGTCTGCCTTCGGATAAAATAAATAGCCAGGTGCGCAACCTCCACATCCAGAGACTGCACCTCTGCAAGACTGGGGAGTAATAACAAAGGCTGCTGTATGCCTGTGAACTTTTAGACGGCATCAGATTAGCTGGTATTAGGAGAGAGGTGGTTGCCTCCAATGGGATGCCCGCCCATCACCTTCTACCTACCAAATGATTCGTGATCCCTAAACTGCCTCCCAAAATGGGGCGTCCTCTGTGTTTTGGAGTACAGTTCCCAGCAGCCCCTGCCACCATAATGACATGGTCTTTGATGATCCTACCAGGACACTGGAGAAGAGCACGTTCTCTGGGACATGCAAGGCCCAGACCCTGTTAGACCTTCATAACGTAGAAACAGGAATCTGCCCTATACTGAGTCAGACAAATTACCCAGCTAGCTCAATACTGTCTACGCTGACTGGCAGCAACGGCTCGCCAGGGTTTCAGGCAGGAAACATTTCCACCCCTACCTGCAGATGTTGCCAGGGAATGAACCTGGGTCCTTCTGCATGCAAGGCAGACACTCTCCCGCTGAGCTACAGCCCTTCGCTTAAACCAACCGCTGCCGATTCCTGAAGCAGCAGCAAAAGCGGAAGCTGGAAGTTGTGCGAATGTGGAACTCACCCCGCACGTGGATGTCCGTATCCGTCATGAGCAGCACGGCCAGGGGGTGCACCTGTGAGGAGTCGCGCACAAACACCCCGCCGTTGGACTTGACCGCCATGAAGTACGTCAGCCAGCGGCTGTAGAGCTTGGACGTCTCCCTGCAGTAAAGAGGAAGGGGCTGTCTCACACCTGGCCTGCCGCCACTGCCCTCCCCCTGTTCCTCCCCACCAGGTCATAAGCACCCGCCTGCCAGCCGGCCTAGGCGGCACCTGGCCCACTTGCCTGTTGATCGTTGACTTGTGCAGGAGGACAGTCCCAGCCTTGGTCCGGTACGTGTAGCTGTTGGGCTTGAACTTGCCCTGCCTGGTCACTTTGCCTTGCCTGACCTGGGTAGAGGAGTAGGCAAAAAAAAAAGGGGGGGGATGGATTAGCAAGACAAACCTGGCTAAGAGTCTCTTGCTGGGTTGGCAAGGGGAATGATTTGACACTGCTGCTTATTACGTATTGCTCCCTATGTTTTATGTACAGTGGAACCTCGGTTTATGAACACCTCGGTTTACGAATTTCCGGTTGAGTACTCCGCGGACCCGTCTGGAACGGATTAATCCACTTTCCATTACTTTCAATGGGAAAGTTCGCTTCAGTTTATGAACGCTTCAGTTTATGAACAGACTTCCAGAACCAATTGTGTTCATAAACCGAGGTACCACTGTACATAACAGTGTTCAAAGCCCTAAATGACTCAGGCCCCAAATACCCAAAAGATTGCCTGCTTCCTTCTTGGGTGCTGAGATCAACAGAGGAGGCCCAGTTGGTAGTTCCAGTTCCTCTGCCTCAGTGGCTCGAAGGGGTAGTGGCCCCATAGCTCCCTTGCTCACAGAGGTGTGCCTGGTACCTTGGTTACACAGCTCCCAGCGAATGCTTTCGACGCTTGAGGTGTACGTTTTTAGGACCCATGTTATTTTTTATGGTCGCAAGTTGTTTTAAATTGTGTATTAATAAAGATGGCGATCATTTTGCGCAGGGGTTCTGTTCCCGGCCTCTGCATGCATTAGCAGAGTGCGCATAACCCCCACCCCCCCGTTCTGCCCTGTCTGCTCCAAAACCCAGAGAAACTTGAGAGAATCCACCAAAATTCTCACCCAAGGAACCCTTCCCCAGTGTTCCTTCACCCGCAAACAGTATGGGAGGGGAGGTGGGTCTCTTACCTGGATGAGATTGGGGTAAAGCCCAGCCATCAGGACGCCCTTCACCAGCTCCTCTTCCTCACTGTATTGGTTGCACACAGACGAAGGCAAGAGGCAGTCCGAGGGGGTTGGCACCAGGTAGGCCTCGTAGAGGTTCTCCGAGAACTGCTTCACCAGGCCTGTGGGGTACAGAGGCAAGCTCAGCGCCAGGCAGCACAAAACTAAACTAAACTGTGGAGGAGAGAGCAATCCATGGCTCCTAGCCAGGATGCCTCAGCTCTGCCTCCAGTGAGAGGCAGCAATGCCTCTGAATACTAGTTGCTGGAAACCAGGAGGAGAGAGGGCTCTTGGGCCTGAAACCTGCTTGCAAAGGTTTTCCGCAGGTGTCTGCTTGGCCACCGTGAGAAGAGGATGCTAGACTAGATGGGTCACTGGCCTGACGTAGCAGGCTCTCATGTTCTTAAAGTGCTGGGTACAAATTCAGCCTGGGCTTCCTTCTTGGTCTTCTCTGTCCACATTGGCAGAAGGGGATTCGGAAGAGAGCTGCAACAAGATTCTTAACAGGGCAGGGCAGTACTGGCAAAAAGAGAAATCTGGGGTCTGTGGCTTTCTTCCCTTCCACATACAGAGCCCTGTTGAATATTCCATTCTGGCTCCAGAACAACCCTGTTCTCCACCTTCAGAAGCAGGCAGAATTTCTCTAGGTTCAAGCTCTTTGATTACAACGGGGATCCATGCCAGGAGGAGAGAGTCTGTGGGAAGCTGATGTTTAACCTGAGTAAAGCTTGGATGGGGAGCCTGTGGGTCTCTCCAGATGTTGCTGAACTCCAACCCCCATCAGCCGCAGCTAGTGTTAGCCAACAGCTAGGAATGATGGGAGCTGTATTCAAGAAACTTCCAGCAGCCCCAACATCTCCGCTCTGAAAAGTGTGTGCGCCAGGCTGTTGAACTGACTAATACTGAGCTAGACGGAGGAATGATTCTGACTTGGTACAAGGCAGCTTCCTGTATCCCTGGCCACCGCCCGTTCTGCTCACCATTGATGAATCGCAGGCTGGGCGCATACAGGAGGTAATCCTGCAGGTAGTTGTCGCGAGCCCGGCTGTCCCTGCGTCGGAGGATGTCCTCCCAGCCAGCCACTGCCCGCACAAAAGCCAGGTGGTCGCTGCCGCTCTCTCGGCTCAGGATAGCCTTGGCCTAGGAAACATGGAATGACGGGCTGTTCATATGCACCCTGGATCCCCCCGCCTCCCTCCCCCAAGCACTGAGAACGCTGGCCCCTCACCTTGTCCACCTCGGTGCGGTTCTGCAAGCTGCTGCTGAAGGGGTCCCTCGTGAGGCAGGAGACGATGACCAGGAGCGGCTGGATGCAGCGGAAGATGGAAGCCAGCACGATGGCCTTAGCCAGCCGGGGGTCGGTGGAGATCTGAGCCAGGCGCTTTCCCAGAGTGGTCAAGGCCTCCCTGTGGTCCAGCACACCTGAAAAGGGGGGCAGTAGAGGAGCGCTTGGGAGGGCTGGCTAGGAGAGGGAAGGGTGCTGCTTTCTGTGTTGGCTTGGCAACCTTAGTGGTCCCAAGGTGACGGCAGCAGCAGCAGTCCCAGCCGTACGTGGAAAGACTGTAGCCAAGGATTTGCTCTGCATACAGCAGGTTCAAACCCTGGCATGATAGAGCTGGAAACATCTCCTGTCGGAAACTCTGGAGAACCAATGAGCTTGGTCTATAAAAGCCGCTTCCTGAGTCTGACCAAACTGCGGGAGGCAGTGGAAGACAGGAGTGCTTGGCGTGCTCTGGTCCATGGGGTCACGAAGAGTCGGACATGACTAAACGACTAAACAACAACTAATGTTCCTACCAGCAATCCACTTCCCGGCCAGCCTCCCCAGAAACTCACCAATCTCTTGCAAAAGGATGACTGCTTCATCCACAGCTTTGATGTCGGGGCTGTCCAGGGCTTTGGAGAGAAACTCAACAGCCTGCAGCCAAAAGCAACACAGAGTATACAGTATGAAGACCAGCTGAGTGGAAAGGGGCACTGGACTGGACTGGGGAAGGGAAGGGGGCTCTTGACACCCTACAGGTCTGTTCCAGTTCTGAACATTCCTCCAAGGACAGCAAGGAGGTCAAGCAGATAAGAGCTACGTTCAAAGCCTCTCTGGGTTCTCAGTGCTTCGGCCTGCCCAGCCTTCGCCAAGGTGATGTCCTCCAGATACTGTGGACTCCAAATCTTATACAGTAAATGCCTCTGATGCTGGGGCTGATGGGAGTTGCAATCCGAAAACAGCTGAAAGGCACCAGGTTGGCAAAAGCTGGGCTGCACAAACTGCTGGCTTGATTGCTCAGCGATGCCTTGTGGCTACACAGCCTTAAAGCTCAGAACGAAGAAATCAACCCAGTCTTGGTTCTGTGTCCGCAGCTTACAAATCCTGTAGATGGCTAAAATTCTCATGGCCAGCCTGCAGTCAAAATCCCACACTACAACTGGGACTATCTAGGGCAGGGGGAGGGAGATGAGAAGAAAAGGAAAGGAGGGGGAGACTAGGACCTAGGAGACGTAAATATGCTAACTCTTCTTCCTGACCCTGTTGTTTTTTTAACCAAGTGCAATGAGCTCTTTGTCAACCTGGACCCATCTAGACCAGCATCCTGTTCTCCCTGGCAAAACAGATGCCTGCTGTAAAAGCCACCCAAGATGATGGCAATCTCTGGTTCTTGTGGGAGCGAGTTTCACAGTCTAGGCTTTAAGCAACTCCAACAGTGGAGCACCCTGCTCAGACAAAAGCTTTGGGCTTTTGGGGACATGTTTTTCAGGCACCTTGTAAGCTTAGCTTTGTCTGCTTATTAGAACAAGCCCAAGAAAGAGGATCATCGGAGGCTTTGTAGCCGGGAGGGCCTCTCCTTACCGTTTTCTCGGGCATGTGGATCTTGGCCTGGACCACCAGGTTCTCGAGGGGCGTGCGGAGGATTTCAGGCACTTGGTAGGTGGGCATCCTGTCCAGGCGGCTGCGCGGGAAGAGATGATAGGCAAAGCCCGACTGGCAGCGCCCGGCACGCCCTCGCCTCTGGATGACATTGGACTTGGACACCCAGACGGTCTCCAGGCACGAGACCTGGGGGAAGAGGTGTGTCACCATCCTATACCCTGAGGCCCGCGCTCCCCACACCAGATCAAACTCGCTTCTGAGCTTGCCACAGCCTCACCCAAGACAACCACAGCCCAGACAAACCTTGGTCTTGAGATCGTAGCGCTCCTCCTTGTGAGTTCCGCTGTCCACAACGTGCACAATGTCATTGATGGTGATGGAGGTCTCGGCGATGTTGGTGGCCAGGACAATCTTGCGCACGCCGGGAGGGGGGCGGGGGAAGATGCTCTGCTGGTCCATCATTGGGATGTTGGAATGAACTGGCGAGGGTGGGGAGAAACAACACGTGTGAGCATCTGTCCCCCCCGTTCCCTCCCAACAGGAGCATCACGGCAATCTAGGCCAGGGGTTGTCCGCTCAATGTCCTGGAGATGTAGGACTACAACTCCCAGCAGCCGTCACGGTTGGGTGGCAAAGAATGGTGGGAGCTGTAGTTCAACCACATCCAGAGGGCACCATGGCAGCTACCCCTGCTCTAGGCTTTCTGCAGTGCACAGCCACCACCTCCCACAAACCCCACAGTGAGGCGAGAAAAAGAGCAAGGCCCCCCTCTCACCTGGTAAGACAAGGTAACGGCTGTTATGAGCTCCAAGGCTCTCCAAGAGTCGCTGCTGAACTCCTTTGATCTCCTGCCAGCCAGGGAGGAAACAGAGGATCCCACCTGCAACCAACAGAGACCGAAAGTCACACATGACTATGAAGTTATTTGCACCCCACCTTTTCCACCTGGTTGCTCAGGGTGGCATGGAGGGAGAGAACTGTCGTCTCACTTGCAGCAAAAGCATACCAGACCCTCTGATCTGTCAGGGCAGAGAGGGAGGGTGCGAGGCAGAATGGCCACCGCTTACCTGGCTCTCCATGGGCATCGATCTGCAGAATGAGGTCACTGATCAGCTCAAGGTCAAGGACGCACTCCTCGTCTGATTGCTGAGGGATAAAAAGAGGCACAGTAAATATCTGCCAGGAGGACCTGCAGAGAGAGCGCCCACATTAGCCTCTGTTGCCGGGGAAGGACCATGCAAAGCCAGGTGTGCCCAGGTGCAGGAGGACTCCAGGCACCTCTCAAAGCAAGCAGCAGCAGCATGAAAGCGACTGTCAGGGGAACACCTGGTACTGCCTTGTACTGGTGCAGACGATCGGGGGCCATGGAACTCCCAACACCACCAGCCAGTGCAGACCTATGACGTTGGGAGTTGTAGTTCTAGGCACCTGGTGGGTGCCAGGTCATCAGTGAAGGCTGTTCCAGAAATAAAAGCACAGTGAGTGGGGCTGCATGATAGCCTCATATGGTATCAATGAACATGGCTCCCCTTGCAGGGGGAAACTGGGGAATGCAGTCCTGCATTTGAAGCAGGCCTCTGCATACAACCCAGTGTGTATTTTTCAACCACACCTTGTTGAAACACCACCCAGCAGGGCTGGGTCCAGGTTTTGGGGGCGGGCAGGGGGGCTTGTGCAAGGCTTTATGTGTCTCCTTCCTGTCACTGCTGCCCACTCACTTAGGAAACTGTGTCATACCAAGTTGGACCATTAGTCCACTTAGCTCAGTATTGCCTACACTGACTGGCAGCAGCAGCTCTCCAGCGTTTCAGGCAGGGCGGTCTCCAAATCCTGTCGGGAATTAAACACGAGACCTTCTGCCTGCAAAACAGATGCTCTCGCATGGGGCTAAAGCCTTTTTGCATACTGGAAACAGAGAGCTCTGCCTGATGACAATTCAAACAACTGGTTCATCCAGCGTGGAATTGCCTACACTGATTGGCAACAGCTCTCCGGGTTTCAGGCAGGACTGGACATGCCATTGGGGATTGAAGCTGGGACCCTTTGCATGCAAAGCACATGCCCTGTCACTAAGCTTCCCCAAATGGACCACAACCTCTCCCTGTTGGGGAACAAGGGGGTGAAGGAATTAACTAACTAGCTAACTAACTAACTAACTAACTAACTAACTAAACATCGCAGCAGCGACTGAGCTGCCAGAGCATCAACAAAGGCAGAAGCGAGGGCGCTCAAAAGGGTGGAGCTGCACCCTTTGGCAACCTGGTAACTTCCAGCTATTCCATCAGTCTGGTGCAAAGGCCAGCGCCACAGAGGACCTTGTAATGATGCAGAGAGTGAGCATGTGCGCATGAGCGACAAAGCACTGCCTGCCACGTTAGGAGGGGGAGCGTGTGTGCGCCTGGCTCACCTTGATCTCGTAGTGCCGGTGCCTGTGTCGCCCCAGCATGGCCATGATCTCCTCCAGGTAGTACTCCTTGACAGGATACATGAAGCCCGGCACCTTGACTACGGGGCAGTCCCCAAAGTACTGCGAGAAGCGCTGGTTGTCCCCCGTGGCGCTCATCAGCACCAGCCGGAGGCCGGGGTTCTGCTTCTGGACACCCTTGAGCAGGATGAGCAGGAAGTCAGTGTTGACGTCGCGCTCGTGCACCTCGTCCACCACGATGTGGCTGACGCCCTCCAGGCGTGGGTTGCCCTGCAGCTTCCGCAGCAGGATGCCCACGGTGCAGAAGAGCAGCGCTCCACCCCGGGCGGGCGGCTTGCTCTCCAGCCGCACCTGGTAGCCCACGTTCCTCCGCATGTTGGAGCCCAGTTCCTGCGCCACGCGCTGCGCCACTGAGATGGCGCTGATCCGCCGCGGCTGTGTGATGACCATGTTGCACTGGGCGCCGCGACCGTCCAGGATGTAGTGCTCCAGCAGCAGCTGGGGGATGCGGGTGGTCTTCCCGCACCCCGTGTCCCCAGCAATCACCACCACCGGGTTCTGCTCCACGGCCGAGAGGATGGCTTCCCGGTGCGAGTCCACGGGCAGAGGCTGGGTCTCCTGCCAGGTGGTGCCCCTCCGCTTCCAGAGAGCCAGGAGGTTCTGGCTGTGGCGAACTTCTTCCGACTCCGACATTGGGATGTAACTCTTGCCTGTGATGGCGTCGCTGAGGGTGCCTGTCTCCTTGCTCAAGTTCATCATGTCGTCTGCCAGGCGTGGCCTGGATTCCTGGGTGTCCACTGGGTACTGAGAGGGAGGAGAGAAAAAGTGGCCTTCTCTTCAGCGTGAGGCCTTTGTTGCTTACGCCGGCTAGCCAAACGACAGCCGCGACGACAGCAATTGCTTAAGCCATCATGGCTCTCGACTATGGAGGAAGCCCTAGGCTTCCTAGGGAGAAACCGTGGCGGATTAAAAACGGGCAGGAGTAATGGGGTGTGGGGAGGAGAGGGGGAAAGCGCCTTGGGAAGGGGGCAGTTTGCCTTGCCCTCTGACTTCTGCAGAACCCGTGCGAGGGTGGTGTCTGCTTCCAAGTTCAGCCTAAACCAGGCATAGGCAACTTTGGCTCTCCAGATGTTTTGGAACTACAACTCCCATGATACCTGACCACTGGCCCTGTTAGCTAGGGATCATGGGAGTTGTAGTTCCAAAACATCTGGATAGCCAAGGTTGCCTATGCCTGGCCTAAACCATCGTTAACCAAAGCAAAACCACCTTCCCAACCAAAGAACTGAATTTCAGTGCTGGGTTGGCTACGAAATTACTCAAGGGCCTCGGGCTGCCTTCTCTTAAAACTTGCTTCTTTGGAATATTAGTCATCTAGTTGGCAAGGTTATCTCAAGGAGGATAAGATCTGTACAGCAAAGCAGATACAGAAACCAATGAGGAAGCTTAAGTGGGAAAAGGTATCCTCCAGGCGGAGAAAGCGGGAACAGCAGAAACCTGGAGATCAGCTGCAGTCACGGGAAAAAGAAAGTGCACCCTCTTTTAATTCTGTGGTTTTTACATATGCAGACGTAGTAACAATAATCTGTTCCTTAGCAGGTCTTAAAATAGGTAAATACAACCTCAGATGAACACCACCGCATGATATATTGCACCGTGTCATTATTTATTTAACTGACATAAAGCCCAAAATGGAAAAGCTGTGTGTGAAAAACTAAATACACCTTACGATTCCATAGCTTGTAGAACTACCTTTAGCAGCTGTAACTTGAAGTAATCATTTTCTGTAGCACTTTATCAGTCTCTCACATTGTTGTGGAGAACAATTTGGCCTCCTCTTCTTTACAACGTTTCTTCATTTAATTGAGGTTTGCTGGCATTTGTTTATGCACAGCACTCACAGCATTTCAATTGGATTTTGACTGGGCCATTGCAACACCTTGATTCTGTCGTCCCCCCCCATCCCCCCCAGTAATTCTGTTGCAGATTTGCTTGGGATCCTTATTGTGTTGCATGACCCAATTTCAGCCAAGCTTCAGTTGTTGGGCACACATTTGACTGTGGAATATTTTGGTATACAGAGGAGTTCATGGTCGACTCAATGTTTGCAAGGTTCCCAGGTCCTGTGGTTGCAAAACAAGCCCAAATCGTCACCCCTCTACTACTGTGCTTTGCAGTTGGTACGAGGTGCTTGTGCTGATATGCTGTGTTTGGTTTTTGCTAAACGTAGCACTGTGCATTATGGCCAAACATCTGCCCAAAAGGCATCGTTCCAGAAGTCTTGTGGTTTGTTCAAACTGCCATGTTCTTTTTAGAGAGATGAGGCTTTCTCCTGGAAACGCTTCCAAACAAACCATACTTGTTCAGTCTTTTTCTAAATGTTACTGTCATGAACTTTTAACATTTAACACGCTGAGGCCTTTACATCCTGAGATGTAACTCTTGGGTTTTTTTGCATTTTCTCTGAGCATTGCACAGCCTGACCTTGGGGTGAATTTGCTGGGATGTCCACTCCTGAGAAGGGTGTCAACTGTCTTGAATGCTTTCCACTTTTGAATAATCTCTCTCATGGCAGAATGGTGGCCTTAAGATTGATGGGAGGTGGCCTTAGAACCCTTCCCAGTTTCATGGGCAAGCAGCACTTGCTTCTCTAAGAGCACTGCGTCATCTTTCCTCCTTGGCATTCTGTTAAAACACATCTGAATGCTCCAGACCGGCAAGCTGCTACAATGTCAGCTTTTATAGAGGTGGGCACACCTGCTGATGATCAATTAAGAAAGGGCATTTGATTAGTAGCGCCTGCCCGCTACTTAATCTCTTAATTTCTATGAAAGCAGCAAGGGTGTACTTAGCTTTTCACACATAATTTCTCCATCATGACTTTATTTCTATTCAATAAATCATGACACGGTGTAATATGTCATGTGATGTTGTTGTTCATCTGAGGTTGTAGTGACCTAAGTTTAAGACTTGCTAAGGAACAAATGGTTGCTATGTCCTGATACAGTATGTAAAACCACTGAATTCAAAGAGGATGCACTTTCTTTTCCCTATGACTGCAAATCCATAGAAATGTGAAACTAGCTTTCCTTGCACCTCCAAGCCTCCACAATGCTCTCCACCCCTCTTGCCTGTTTTTAAACAGGCCCCTGGTCTCTCCCATGAGCCCCACAGCCCTTCTTCAGCCCAAGGGTCCTGAGGGAAGCTGTTCGCCTATCTCAAGTCCCAAACTCGACCTTTTATCTCACTCCTTGAAATTGTGCTGTTAGTCAACATCTCCAATACCTTCAACCCCAAGCAGCTAGATCGCTTTCAAACATTCCATGACATCACAGCCACTTGGGCCAATGATGTGGGGAGAGGGAAGGAGGAGAACCTACAGATAACAAGTAGCCGAGGCAAGAGTTCTTCAACTGTTTCTGCCAGTTGGTGACAGGAGTTCAATGTTCTGCGGCTCCCAGTGACATGTTCCCCACAACTGCTTCTAGTTTGGAATCCAAGCTCCAGCCCACTTTCTTTGAAATAAGGGAAGGCTTACATGGTTCAGGTAGTTCTCGATCTTGCGCAGCGTGGCCTCGGGGACTTTGATGTGGCAGGGCTTCCGCTGGTTCTCGCCCAGCTCCCGGAGGGATGTCATGTTGTACATGGCGTGGCTCAGGGGGTTGTTGTTCTTGTCCACCAAGCCGAGGCTCTGGAAGGGAGTAAGGAGGGTGCGTCAGCCTGGGAGGGTCTCCCAGTGGGGGAAAGAGACTTGCCCGGGTAGGGAGACAGGAAAGAAGGCCACCTCGGGGACAGGAACCCTTGGTCTAGAAAGGAAACTGGCTGGCAGAGGTCATTTGTGGCCCAGCCACGAGAGCCTTCAGTGGGAAATGCTAGGGAAGGAACGTCATCATGGAAGGTGTTTGCAGCTAGTCCTCCCCCTGCCCTGCACTTAAAAGGCCTTTAAGAAGCTGCTGCAGGACAGGGATTGTGAGAATC
Organism: Zootoca vivipara; assembly: GCF_963506605.1. Taxonomy (NCBI): domain Eukaryota; kingdom Metazoa; phylum Chordata; class Lepidosauria; order Squamata; family Lacertidae; genus Zootoca; species Zootoca vivipara. The sequence goes on along the minus strand of NC_083287.1, from coordinate 57,101,106 downwards.
ATCATGGGAGGGGTGTTTCTAAGACCAAGGTGGAACAGCTAAGCTCCCTTGTTATTTTCGCTACTGTCGGGAAGTGTGATGCAATCTTGTCCTATTCATAGTATTGAAATGTTGGGGTTTTTTTTTGTTATTTGCTATTTGGCGCTGTCTTACCAAGAAATTGTTTTTGCACTGTTTGATTTTGAAACGCTTTGTTGTCAGCCATTTTGGGCAGGTTCTTCTTGTGGAAGAGCGGCATGCAAGTAAAATAAAGAAGGAATGAGTGGAGCCCCAAGTCTCACCTTCAGCTTCTGGCAGGCCAGAGCAGCTGCTTTGTTCTCTGCCTCCACCTTGCGACGCCCCTTGGCGGCGAAGGTCATGGGGCAGGGCCAGCGCAGAGTCAGCTTGCAGATCTTGGTCTTGGTGCCCACCGTCCGGAACTGCATGTACTCCTGTGCAAGGCAAAAGAGAAGGGGTCAGCGGGAGGAGCCCCCACCACCTCCCAGCGCGTGCTGCCTCCTTTCCTCCAACTCACAGAGAAGCCGGGGTCACTCAGCTGCTCCCAAAGGACATTGGAAGAGGCTAATCTTTAGCGGGTCAGTCCCGGCTGTTAAGAAGGCACTGCAGCAACACCCCCCTACTAGCCGCCTAGAGGACTAGGGAGTGCCAGACTGAGCTCTGCTGCTGCAGCATATTCTTTCAGTGTTGTGTCATTATCGATTAAGATTATTAGCTTCTTCACACAAACGTCTCAAAGGAGACTTACAAAATACAGCACGATCGCATCTTACGCACATTTAACTTGTACAGTTTCAACCATATGCAACTGAAAGGCAGGCTGGTTGAAATTGCACAAGTTAAATCCAAGCAAAATGGAGAGCTTAGAATTTCATTGCACACTGGATCCGCTTAGGGGTACCTGGTGTGCAAAGTGATTCTAAGCTCTCCTTTTGGGGGGGAGGGCCCAGATCAGGAAGGGTGCCAGCTCTGGGATGCTCATGTTGAGATTATATGGCGGCTTCTAGGTTCCCACGAGATCTCGCACAAACATCCCCTGGCTTCCAGCCTTTGTGTATACGTGGAACCCTTGGAAGCGAACCCCAATGTAGCATGCAATCACACTTACTGCACAGAACAATTTAAAAGCAAAGCACAATTGGAGGCAAAAAAAGAATGAAACATCCAGGTAATGGCAGCATCCTGGTTCTGAAGATGAGAGGTGACAACTATGGAACATTTTGAAAATGACTTTTCCAGGTTTTGCCAACCTGGAGCTGCCCCGGTTCCCTTTTGGACTCCAGCTCCCATCAGCCAGCCTGGCAGGAGCATGGCTGTGGTGGCTGCAGCTGATGGAAGCTGCGGTCCAAAACTGCTGGAGGGCACCAGGTTGGCAAAGGCTGGACTATTCAGTAGCGAGCCAAGACAGAGAAAGGGGGAAGCTCGCTTGGAGGACTTCCCCGAGGGGCAGAAATTACCTGGCAACTCTACAGATTCTGCTTTTTCCTGCAGTTTATGTGGCTTGGCTCACTGGCTAAAGTCACCTGGGGGCTCTTTGCTCTGCAAGCTCCTTTGGATACTGTTTACCTGCCCTTCACTTCTGGCAGCTCCCATTTGGGTGGTGGCACTTGCCCCAGGTCCAATTCTCATACTGCTGGGGTTGCTTTAAGAAGAGCCTCTCTAAAGAGACCTCCCTCCCTCTGCGTAGCTGGCAGACATGGCCCTCTCCAACTCACCTTGACTGTGGACGAAGAAGTGGCAATCTGGATCACCTGGGCCAGGAGGTTCTTGGGCAGAGGAAACTGGGTCAGAGCCCGGAGGGCTGTGTTGTCATCCGTCATCTCGAGAGAGAACCCGTCCCTGCAGCAGGAGAGGGAAGAGAAGGAGGCTGCTAGATCCTCTCTTTCTAAAGATTGCCATTTGGCCTCCATCAGCTGGCATCCGTCTTGCCTTCAGAGCTACACCTGCCCACCCACCGAAGAGCGACTGGGAGATACAGGATTTATGCAATGGTGCATCAAATAGATGGTTCTGCTATTTTATTATGGACTGCCAAGTATGGCCTGGAGTATGCGTTCAGGACACTGATGCGAGGGGGGAGGGAAGAGTAGAATTTGAGGAGGGCTAGAAGCCACAACAAACAGGGTGCCCTCTCCCTGACCACGGACAGCCACACTTCCAAGGCAGAAACTTGTCTTCCTGGCTTTCAGTTTTCTTTATGTGGCTACCAGGAAAAAGACCTCCGTTTCTTCCCCACTAGCCTTTAAAAAACGTAAAACAGGAGAGCTGACATTCCTAACAGAGGGAGACACATTTGAGCAGGATTGGTGAACTAGCAGGTGCTTCTTGCTCCCAAAGGCAATGCTGTTCTGTGCTCTGAAAATTGTTTGCATCACACTGGCTCCAGAACCCCCGTGGCATTCCAGAGTGTGGCCAGGATCACCCAGCTCCTCCCTCCCTCCCTCCACACAGCACACCAGAGAAGGAAGGAGAAGGAGGCGGCTGCATTTGCAGGCAGGAGCAGCACGGCACAGACCAGCAGGTGAGGCACACAGGAAGGGGCTCTGGGTCTGGTGTCTGCAATGAAGGGAGGGAGGGAGCAGTAAACACACACACTATGGACTGATGGAACTACAGAACTGCAATGGTTGCTGATTTGCTACCGGCTCAGGTTCAAAGTGCTACAATTAGCATATAAAGCCCTTAACAACTGTGGGACCAGTTTACCCCTTCAGATCGTCTTCCTGCTGTGATTGGCAGAACTGGCACTACTACAGATGCCATATAATGCCCATTCCACACCTGTAAGAACTCTTATCTTTTAGTACAGCAGCACTCGCACTTTGGAACTCCCTGCCTATTGATCCCAGGGAGGCGCCTGCACTGTACTTTTTTCGGCGCCTGCTAAAAACTTCTGTTTAGGCGGGCCTACTCAGGTATTTGGAAAAGTGATGCGAGCGTTAACCTGTTTTTAATCTACTGCTATTTTAACTTTTTCAAAGTCTTAAATTATTTCTGTTAATTTTACTTCTAGGCAATTTTATTCTATATTTTTTTTTGTAAAGTAGTTTGAGCCCCCGCCCCCAAATCTGGCAGTGTATAAATACAACCAAGAAAGAGCTTGGGGGATTCTCAAAAGATCCCGCCAAGGGCATTTTCCAATGCTGCCCAGAGGGCCATGCCAGCACACAAAGGCCCGACCCCATGCGGATACCATGTGTGCATGAAAGGCCCCTGCCCTTCGGGGCTCAGGGGTTCTCCTACCTCATGTCTCTGGTTGGGGTGCGGGCCCCCGGATGAGCCATGGACAGGTAATCGGAGACGTCGATGGTGTCTTCCTCCAGCTCCCCTTCCTCCAGCTCCCCCTCTTCCAGCTCCCCTTCCTCCAGCTCCTCCTTCCGGATGGGCCTTGGGAGCCTGTTGTGCTCCAGGGGCTGGATGGGCTCGCTAGGCTCCATCCTCCTCCAGCAGGTCGAGAGGTCGGCCAGAGATGGCCCAGACTTGGAGCGCCACCGGCTGCCCTCCGAGTACCACCGCTCATCGGGGCAGCCCAGCTGCTCAGCAGGGCAGCCCAGCTGCTCAGCAAGGATGCGGTACTTTGCGGCGTCGAAGAGCTCGTTTCGGGGACCCAGCAGGCCCCAGCCCTGTGTGGAGGAAGGGAAAGGCGGTCAAGATGGCTGGAAGGGGGAAAGAAAAGGGTGCTTTAAACCCTCAAAGCTGTGTCAGGAAGAAGCCAGAGTTCTTCGTCCAGCCAGCCCAGTACTGCCCCAATGACCGGCAACTGCAGCCCTCTAGGTGTCTTTCTCGCCACTTTTGAGCTGGTTCTTTCACCTGCCAATGTCAGGGAGGGCAACGAAGGACTGAACTGGGGGTCTATGGTTGCTTGGCCTGGATGCAATGTCTAAGATTTCAGCAAGGACAAGGAGGAGGGGAGTAAGATAGCTGACTGACAGAGCCTTCCGCAAACTGGCATGCTGCAGTTGTTTCAGGCTGCAATCACCATCAGGTGCAGTCAGGACGGCCATGTGATGCTTGGGCTAATGGGAGCTGCAGTCCAAAACACCTGGAAGGCACCAGGTTAAGGGAGGCTGGCTTGGACCCAGAGCATGGCAGAGGGGCATTTCAGGCTCTGGAGCAGGAAGGGAGGGTGGGCAAGAGAGGAACGATGGAAAGCGAAGTTTCAAAGGCACATTGTTTTATACCAGGGGTAGGCAACCTAAGGCCCAATCGCCTTCTCAATCCGGCCTGTGGACGTCCGGGAATCGGCGTGTTTTTACATGAGTAGAATGTGTCCCTTTTATTTAAAATGCATCTCTGGGATATTTGTGGGGCATACGAATGCGTTCATTCCCCCCCCCCAATATAGTCTGGCCACCACATGGTCTGAGGGATGGTGAAAAAGGTTGCTGACCCCTGTTTTATACAGATACAGTGGTACCTCGGTTTATGAACACAATTGGTTTCGGAAGTCTGTTCATAAACTGAAGCGTTCATAAACTGAAGCGAACTTTCCCATTGAAAGTAATGGAAAGTGGATTAATCCGTTCCAGACGGGTCCACGGAGTACTTAAACTGAAGCGTTCATAAACTGAAGCATGGGTGTAATTGGTTCTGGAAGTCTGTTCATAAACTGAAGTGTTCAGGCGAACTTTCCCATTGAAAGTAATGGAAAATGAATTAATCCGTTCCAGATGGGTCCGCGGCGTTCATAAACCGAAAATTGATAAACCGAGGTGTTCATAAACCGAGGTTCCACTGTACATGGATTCAAGATGACATAGGTAAAAACAACAATGTTTAGGAGCATTTGAGGAAATAAACTTTTTATGCCAGTACAGTCGTACCTCGGGTTACGACCACCTCGGTTTGCGAACAGTTCGGGTTACGAACTGCGCACCCCCGGAAGTGTTTTCGTCGCACGCGTGCGCGCATAAGCCGCGCGCGCGCGATTTGCGCATGCGCAAAATGGCGGCGCCCATCGCGCTCGGTTTGCGAACTATTCGGGTTACGAACTGCGATCCGGAACAGATCGCGTTCGTAACCCGAGGTATTACTGTATCAATAACTTCATTTGAAAACCACTCCCCTTTAAAAAAAAAAAGGCAGATGTTTCTTGCTCACTGTGGTTTCAGCATCCCACTGCTGACATTTCCTTCTGATGCTGCAGCCTTCGCCAACCTGGTGCCAACGATATGTTTTGGACCACAACCCCCCATTGAAACATCCGGAAGGCACTAGGTTAGTGAAGGCTGCCACAGTGCAGCAATGCACACCTGTAAGCTGGCTCTTTGGTTGTAATAATACACATTCATTCATTTAATGCACATCTGTACACTCGGACCACCAGAAGTAGGAGTGATGGCAGTCCATAGGACGGGGTAGGGAGAGGCAGAGGAGAAAGCTGGAGACGCCTGGGATGAGAATTAACATCCTATATCCCTTTTAAATGTATTTGCGGGGACAGCGGTATTGTTTTGTTTGCTTTTGTTCTTGCTTTTACAGTCATACCTCATGTTAGGTCAGCTTCAGGTTACGTGTTTTCATGTTGTGTCACGCGGCAACCTGGAAGTACTGGAACTGGTTACTTCCAGGTTTTGCTGCTCGCACATGCGCAGAAGCGCTAAATCATGCCGCGTGCAGCACTTCAGCTTGTGTCAGTTCCATGTTACGGACGGGCCTCTGGAACGGATCCCATCCGTAACACGAGGTTCCACTGTATAATGTATTTTTATATTGTATTTTAATGTTGTGAACCACCCTGAGATCTGCGGTTGAAGGGCATAATAATAATAATAATAATAATAATAATAATAATAATAATAATAATAGATTTGTGCCTCTGACACGCATGATCAGCACGGAAGCTTGACTTAGTTTTTGACAGCATCTGGCACTGGTGGGGAAACGAGACTTCCCTTCTGCCTTCCTCTCATCTAACTTGGGGGTGGGGCGTGGAACAGAGCAGCACCTCCTCCACTTCTAGCTTGCTGATCCCCCAAAGTTTGGGACGGCTACCATTACAGGAAGGGAAATCCGAAACTGGCCACTGCAACTCGCCTCTCAAAAGCCCATTAATCCTACAGCTCCGACCACCGCCTGGCTCTGGTTATGGAAGGCCCAAAGCGGAAGGAAAAGCTCAGGGAGCCCCCTGCAGCCAGAGGGCAAGTCTTCCTAGGGGTCTTTGGAATCATACTAGTCGTCTGTGTATATATAAGGATGTCACTGGTAAAATGAAAGCAAGAATTGGCCACAAGGTGAGGTCTGAGCGCATGGGCGTACCCAGGATCAAAACTAGGGGGGGGGGCAGGCAAGCCACGCCCCCAGCCACCCGATTGGCTGGCTGGCAATGATGTAACCGGGATCCTCCCAGGAAGTGTAATCAACGTCCACGCCCCCCCCCCCCCGGAGCGGAGGAGGCGGTCACGCGGTTCTCTGCAACTCCTCCCCGCCGGCTTGATGGTAGGCTGGTGTGTGCGCTCTCTCTCTTTCCCTCACGCCCTCTTCCTCTTCCCGCTCGCTTCTGCAGCGTTACAAGTTTTGCCACAGACGCAGCTTTCCAGCCCTTTCCAGGCAGCCGGGGGCAACTCCCACTGCTGCCTTCCGCTGGGGTCTGTCTGCCTTCTGCTGGGGTCTTACGAACGAGAAGGACAAAAGCGTGTGTCGCGAGCTGTCTCCTCCCCTTTTTTAGCTTCTAGGGGGGGCAGCTGCCCATATCTGAGCGCATGACAGGATGCTCTTTGACAGGGACAGGAAATGAAGAATGCCCCCCTGACACCTCCCCCCAAATCACCTTGAAGAGCTGGCAAGCAGCAGCTGCAGCCTGTCGCTCAGCGTCAATCTTTTTGGTCCCGTAGCCTTCCACTTCCACGTTCTTTGGCCACTTGATGACCAGTGTGACTTTCTGCACAAGGACAAAGAAGGCAAGAGGTCAGGCATACTGCTCATATATGCCACGTCTGAGCATCCTGTGCCTTCTTAACAGAGCACAGCAGTCTGCACAGCACAGCACCAGCTCTCATCACATGCAGCTTCATCTAGAGAGACATTTTCACAGCATTGTAGAGTTGTGAAGGGCCATGGCACTCATCCGATCCAGCCTCCTGTTCCCATGTGTGTACCTGGACTTACCTGTGCACCACCAGCACTCCTGTATGTACATATACACACTGCTGAGGGGTTTAGGATCTTTTGCTAAAGTTATGATGGGTGCTTTGTAATGGAAGTGTGTTAACCCTTAATCTTATGCCCACAAGCAGCTCTCACACAAAGGAACAAAGAAAGCTTGGTTTATGATATAAAACAGGAGTGACAGAATATATTAAATTGCTCCTTTAGACAGCAAAGTTACAGTCTAAGCAGGTAGCAAATTACAATACAAACACATTTTGATTAAAGAGTAAAAGATTCCCTAACCACTCTAAAGGCCTACAGAAGCATGGGCATGAAAAAAATGCCATAAACCCACACCATTTGGGGGGGGGGAGGAAAGTAGACCTGTCCTTAAAGCAAAGCAGAAGCAGGCAGAGTCCTAGGGATCGCTGGGTTAAGTGCTGTCCTGTTGGAGCTGTGAGAGCTAAGTAACCTTTGAATCTAGGTTTTTAAAATACCTTTTTGCCAAGGCGTACTAGAAGAGGGGAGGTGGTTGTGGAATGAGTGATTCCTACAATTGCTATACTGTACTTAGTTTTAGAATTTCCTGCTTAATTATCAGCTTGCCCATCTTTGGTCATCCTGTTCCTATCTGTTTAACAGAAGGGTGAAAAGAATTTGCTAGGGAGCAGATATATGAACCTAGACCTATCTGCCTTTAAAACGCCTTACCACTGGGAGGATGGATCCCACTGGGGAGTCGAGTATCCTGCACTCAGCAGTACTATATTTGCATGTGGAGTGAGGTTTGTGCCAGGATACCATGGAGCTCATCACGGAGGGTCTCATGTCATATTATAGTTACGTCAATGTTATACTTATGTCATGATCTAGAGAGATAGGCCATTTCATAAATTCATATTCACACACACCTCCTTACACTTCCTGCTCTAGGGCAGTGCAGTACCCTGCCCAGCCTCTGCTAAGATGCCCCCTACAGTAAAGACAATTTCTCCACCTCCCAAGGCAGAGTCCCCCAACTGGTGAAGAGCTCTTCCTTTCCAGCAGTTTCTTCTAACACACAGCAAGAACAGTGTTAGAAATGGAGATATGAAAGCTAGGAGCTAAATGGCACCTTAAACAGAGATTGTGGGCACAACAACAGAATGTCTAGGCATGCTTTTTAATAACAAGAATACAAAGCTGAAAATGAATGAACAGCAGCTAAAATATTATGTTCATTTTTCACATGTTCTAGTCCTTCCCCTGCCCACCCCCCTAATATTCTTAAGAGGGTCTCTTCTCAAGTCTTCAGAGAGTAGCTTGAAGTGGGGAGGCGGAAAAAGGTCCTCCTTTCCTTCCACTCTGCAGTTTTAATTTGAAATCTTAGGTGCAGTACTGCGCCCAGAGCTCAGAAACTGCTCGCGCTAATGAAATTCCCTGTTGCAAAATGCGCCTAGACCAATGGGAGTTTCGAACACCAAACAAGAACTTGCTTCCTTGCCACTTCCATCCATTGGTTTAGGTGCTGCAGACACTTTACCTTTTTCCGTGGCCCATTGGTGTGGATATACACCAGCTTGTCTCTTGCATGGGAAATGCCAAGGGCTCTTCCGATGACGCTGTTGAGCAAATTTTTAGGCTGGGGAAATTCCTTCAGTAAATCTCTTGAATCTGAAAGAAAATTGTGGGATGGAAGAATTAACCTCCTGTCAAATTGAGAAGACTTCACAAGATAAATGAAACATGCAATGCCACCTGCCATCCATGTGAGGTCAGCAATGTCCAGTGTTGCAGATGGGAGGTTAGGCAGACTCAGCCTTGAGGTCTGTTTGCCAGGATTCAAGACACCAGGAAAGGTGTCTTATCACTACTCTCATGGCTAGCTGCTCTTGGGGGCTGATTTACACAAACCATGGGTGCATAGTGAGCTTTTGATGTGTGGCGAAGGTGCATTGCATCAACTGGCCCTCTGCTTCAAGAACTCCACATGCTCAAACCACCTTGCACAAGCGTTTAGCTAGCTCAGATGTTTGAGCTGAAGACAGAGCAAAAACATCTTTAAAGTATTCATACGATAAGAGCTCAAGAGAAACCCTATCTAGATGACAGAGATCAAGCCTCCGCAGACCACACACACGCAGACACACACACACACACACACAAAGTACACAGGCTATGGCAGCAACTAGACTCGCCAGCGAAGGAGAAATGAAAGTGAAATTGACTCACCTCCTTGCATTGTCCTATCTAAGAGGAAAGCAAGAAGGAAAAGATCCAGAATAAAAAAAGGTTTGAGAAGGTGGAGCTTAAACAGGTGGATATACCCCTATGGTACCTTCAACACCAACCCCATAAACTCCCAGAAAACAGAAGCTTATGGGTTTTCTTCTTTTTAAAAAAATGGTACCATGACAAAGAGCAGAGACTTCCCACTAAGAATTTCGCAATGGTGCTATTCATTTCAGGTCATTTCCCAATTTGGAAGTTATCAATAGAAAACCAATCATTGGACACAATTTAGGTTTAAATACAAGAACCACCTTCAAAATCCACAGCTGGGACCAACAAAGTTGTGGGAAGCTTCTGAGTTCTCCAGAAGCCTTCCTCAGGCACAATGTTGTACAAAGCAGGTGGTAAGGGGAACAAAATATATATAGATTAAGGGCGTAGCCAAGAGGTCAGCTTGTAGATCAGGATGGGAAACTGCATCCGTCCTGGCAAGGCACCCAGCAGCCCATCACCTGGCGGTCTAACACGTCAGAAAAGTGTTGTGCATTGGGCTTTGAAGCCACAATTACTAGCTGCTCCCCATTTCTGAGAACTCAAAAGTCTGGCTTGTAATCAGCCTACAATCACCAGCTTGGAACGGAGTTTACAGTCTGGCCCCCCATCTAATGTTAGTAGTTTTGTTTTTTAATGTTTCCTCCTTCCCCTAATTCCTGCTTGCTCGACAAAAAGTTTTGGGGAACTCCAGAGCTTGCCACAATTCTGTGGCATTTCGGTTGATCATAATTAACGTTCTGCACAACTGTGGACTTTGGAGTTTCCTCTTCTGGACCGACACAACCAGAGAGATCGCCACAACATGCCCTCCATTTTAAATATTTGCAAATGCACTTTGTGCTTTGAACTGGTGTGCTGTAGTGGCAGAGAATCTCATCTTGTCCATGCCACCAACTCATCCTTTTTCTTAAGAGAAAAAATGGGCTAGTAAAGACCAGCTAAACCAATATTTGCAAGGATTTTGTACTAAACCACAGCATCAAATTTACTCGAAGCAGCAGAATGAATTAAACAGGTAGCACAGATCCCACCCGCTTCGACCCTGGCCTTCTAGAAGGTTACTTGGCATTGAAAACCAATTCTGGAGCTCAGAGGCTCCTGATCTTTCACCATGGCCGTGTGCCTGTCGCACCTGGCTCTGGTCGGTCAGCGCCGTGATCCTAGTAAAAGACAATACAATACCGGCTGAAAGTAGGCTCACCTTCCTGATCCTCCTGGCCCCCCTAAAGACCAACAGTGCTTCCTGTTTATGGGATTGTCTTTTGAGCCAGACCCCCCTGGGAGGGGGCTCTAGAAGAGACTGCGAGTGAAATCACCCTCTAGGGCGGGCTAAAGCATAGGGAAGCCCCGATATTCCTTTAGGAAGCCGAAGCAAAGGCCCCCTCCCCCGCCACCTTAAGGTTCATTTCTCGCTTGCCGGGGGAAGGGATGCGAGCACGTGCAGCCGGGGGAAGGCCGGCCGCCACTTTGGCGCGTGACCTTGACCGTGTCCACCTCCGTTCAAAGCGCGACGCATAGCCTCCAAGTCCGGCCTCGTGTGCGGGGGAGGCGGCATCCAAATACCGGGGAGGAAGGCCAGCAGGAGCGCGCGGAGAGGAGGACCGGGCCGGCGCGGGGGGTCTCCTGCCCCTCGCCCATAGCCCCTCCTTCCACGAGGCCTGGCATTGAGGGGTGTGAAAAGAGATTCTCCCTCCGCCCCCTGCCCTGTTCCAGCGCCGCCACTCGGCCTAAGGCGAGCCCGGAAGCGGCGCCGCCTCACCTTGGCGGCCCATCGCGGCGTCGCCGCATCCGTCATCGTCGTCCTCCGCCTGCTGTGCTTGCTCCACGCCGGCCGCGCGCTCGCACAGGCCCCTCCGCAACGACCGACGAAACGTGGGCTGCGCTCGCCACAGCGGGCCCGCGGCGCCGTCGAGCAGCATCTGCAGGAGCCGGCTGGACGCCGCCATCTTGGAATGAGGCAAGCTCGCACGCCGGCTTCGACGCAGGAGCGGACGAGCGGGGCGCACGCGCACTAGCCGAGAGAGGCGCCTCCGCCTTCCGCGGCGCGCCACCTGGAGGGCGCCGGAGTGAAGCGCCTTGGCCACAAAGGCAGGCAGGCAGGCAGGCAGGCGGACTCAACCCAGCAGCAGGACCCCAGCCCCCCACCCTCTTCTCGGAAGCCAGGGGAGACATGCTTGCTGCCCCCTCGGATTTGGGCAAAGAGCTGAGTAGCGGCTTTGGTGGGCCCAGCAAGCCTCACCTCTGCCTTCACCCCTCTCCTCTGCCTTATTTGTGGGTGTCCTCATCACAACGGGCTGCAATACCTGCAGCCTAAAAGGTGAAGCCCCCTAATTTTCCAGGCCTGTTGGATCTTAAAACACCCATTGTGCTATTGAAATGAAAACATAGTGTTTGCTCCAAAGGGAACTGGAAGCTTCATGGCTTTCTTTCAAAAACTGCGTAGATCACAACCACTTTAGATAGCCAGGGCTTTCAAAAAGACAAAAGAAACAAAGGTTGCCAAGAGAGGCCAGCAGAAGCACAAGAACTGAGATGGCTGCTGCTCTGCTGGCATGGTTTGGTCCACAGGAACAGCCTGAATGTGGGTCAACAGTCCTGTGAACAAATGGCCTCTGCCAAAGTCTGCCCGTTTTCTTGATGTATTGGCTGCCTGCAGTGCCGCTGCTTTGCCCCCTTGTAAGCAAGGCAGCGCGGAGCAAATGATGCTGGGGAAAACAACCCAGGAAAACTCAGAATGCTACAGCTTTACTTCAAGAAGCAAGGTGGTACTGATCCAGTGGGAACTGTCCTTGGTCCAGAATGCTTCATTGCTAGAGCAAAAGTTCATAGGATTGGCTCATAAGATTAAAAAAAACTGGTTTAAAATAAAGAGCCAGTGCTTTGCAAAAAAAATTATAAACATGGGTACACAAGCAGCTTTTCCAAGCAGGGAGACATGAAGAGACCGTGGCCCAGTTGAACTTACCTGCTGTGTGCCTATTAAAGCTGTAATGAAGACAACCCCCCCCCCACAATAAGGAAGGTAGCTTCAACAATGTGTCTTATGGCACACAGTAACTCCTATCATACCCAAGGGTAATTTTAAAACATGTAAGAATAGAGGCTTCCCAACCTTAACATGGCCTCAATGCTCCGTTCTGCTCTTTGTCAAGCAAATGCCTAAGTTCGTATAATGCCAACATATGGAAAACAAGTCCCACCCCGGTGCAAGAAGCCTGCAGACAGAGAGCAGCAGACAACTGTGCCTACTGACACTAGGCAAGGATTGAAGGGCAGGGTCATGACCACACTCTTGCCCTGGTGGGTGCAAGGCTATGCTGAAGTCTATGCCACTGTAGTCACACAAGCTGAAGTAAGGTATCACATCCAAGTGCACAGCACAAGACCACATTGCTATGTATAACACACATGAAGGGAGAACCAACACAAGAGTTTTGTTGAAATACACAAGTGGGAGTCTGGAAAAGTAGCATGGGGGAGCAGTCACAAGGAATTTCAGTGCTTTAGGGTAGTCACAAGGTGGCTTGTTATGCAGCCAGACACCTTTCTCCTCGCTGCACAGGAATGGAAAGGAGGGGACAGGCCTAGGGATTAGCTAGGGAGGGGGCGCTAGGAGGCGGGGGGTGTCAGTGACAATCAGACTTTCAAAAGCTGCTGTCACTGGATCAAGTGCATCAATTTTGTTAAATTAATTAAATAGCTTTAATTAGATTTCAAATAAATGTGGTGGGGGAGCTGGTTAACGCTGCCAGCAGGGGCGTCTTACCCATAGAGGCTAGGGGTGCCAGGGCGCCAAGTTCTGGAGGGTGCCAGGGAATAGGCAGAGGCTGGACGTGGCACCTCCTGGCATCAGCTCAACCACCCTCACCCGCCATGCCGAAGCAGCACTGTGCCAAGACCCTCCGTCTGCCGTGGCCACCGCGGCACCCCACCGGAGGAGCCACCCTCCAGCCACTGCCCGCCTCCTCCAGCCCCGCCGTCCTCCCTAAAAAAAGGTTGACAACTCTGGGAAACGGGGGTGGGGGTAGCGGAGGGATCTTTGCACCACTTTGCCGAATATGCTTAAGACAGCCCTGGCTGCCAGGAATGTGAACACTGGCCTTAGCCAACCAGGTTTTTACAAAACATCTGGTAGGCAACTGCCATTGGCCGCAGTCAGCAAGGCCATACAATGATGGGGCTGATGCAAGTTGCAGCCAAAACGTCTGGTAGGCACCAGGTTGGCAAATGCTGGCAGAAGTGCTGCTGTTGCATGAAAACCAATGCTTCCCTTGTGGAGTTGCAAAGGGTGTTATCCAGTTCTGCCACTGCTGGGTGGACTAGCTATGCAGCTGAAACGGCATCTGTAGGGGATATTTGGTGGTTTCCGTGTTTGAGGTTCTGCTCTCAATACTGTGTTCAGGTGACATGGACAGTTTATACCTTAGTGCTCCTAGTAACAAATGAATGTGGAAGTTTTCTGCTTATCCCAGACACCATGAAAAGGTACTTTGGTGGCAGCGGCAACCACACACACTAGCAAACGAAGCCCTTTCTCCCAGCCTAACAAATGAAGGAAAAGCTAATGGGCAGGAGTGAGAGAGCTTCCCAAAGCAGGTGGTTGCTAGGGGCAGGGGAAGAGATGGTGGGTCTATCCCCGAGGGGATAGCAGGCAACTGTGTCTGTGGAAGGAGACAGAGCAAAGAGTGAGGCTGAAGAAATATGGCATATGAGGGAGAGAAGTGGGAGGGAGCAGGCTGTGGACATGGAATGGATCAGGCGTCAGGGTTGGAAGGATTCCCCCCTCTCCACAGTATTTCCAGAGAAAGGAACCAGGTATGTAAAACACTGCAGTGAAAAGAATAGCAGGTGCAACCCCATCTTTGACAGGAAGAGGAAAGAGCTGGAGCACAGTAACGGAGAGCTGAAGAAGAAAGGTGAGATGATGGACAACCATCTACACGAGGCTGGCTAGTGGTTTGTCACGGACAGCTGTACAAAAGCTTGCAGCTCTGAGCACGCAACGTGTAGGAAAGATGCCAAAAGTCAACCGTCTCCTTATTTGAAGTCACAAAACTTTTTATTAAGCAACATAAAAGCATTTAACAGCATTTAATTTCTACATTTTGTCCTGCATCCCGCCAGGTCAGGCTAAAGGCATAACTTGCCACTCTCGTCTCAAAGGAACCAGCCATGGTCGAGCCTTTCTGAGGCAGACAGGAAGGTAATTTTGCTGTGTTCCTCTCCCATCACAGGACTACCATGGAGTCCATGACAAACCACTAGCCTTGTTCTGAGGACTCCTGCCCTGCTTGGGGTCTCTTTTTCAAGTTCTGCAGTTGATTCGGCCACTGCCAATGTCATCCTCGTGCCAACTCACCTGACAAGTGAGCCAAGTGTGCGTTTAGGAAAAGAATCCTTGAATGCATTGTTCTTGGTGATGAAAATTTGCAGGGTCTTTATGCCAAAGGGCTGCAAAGGTGATATAGTACTTCACCGGGCGGACACAGTTATCATCTCTCTTTCAGCCAATCCCAGGAATTCTTTATTCCTGCATGAGCGCCTCGTTTTAAAATCAACGGCCAGGAGCTCAGAAAGAACAACAAGGATGGCGGATGGCTGGAGCAACTAACGTGGAAAACTAGTAATGAGCTAATTGGAGAGTTTGGTTAGGGAAAAGAGGAAAAGAGACAACATGATAGAAGATGAGAACATGTTGTACAGATGTTGTCAACACCAAGGACAGCAGTCTCACTAAGGTGGTGCAAAGCAGCACAATTAAGAAAAAGGGATATATGAGGTTTAAAAAGGGGGAACGTTCCTATTTCAAATTGGATTGGGGGTGGGGTGGGGAACACCAAAGCCCAATCTAATGTGGATAACCAACGTAAAGGCTAAAATGGACAGAAAACTGGGCTTGCAAGGTATGTGAATTCTGTATGACAGTTGAATGCCACCCGCATCATTGAAGAGAGGGAAAGGGTCACTATCGAAATGGCTACTGAATATCTGCAAAGATGTGAATCTTTGAATGTGTGTCATTATGAGCTTGAGGCCAATTACATGCTAATGGGCAGCTTCAGTAACAAATGTTTTGGCTGTGCCTGGTTGAAATGAGCCATCTGAAAAAACACACCCGGGATCATGGACCAATTCATAGCCAAAGGCATGAGATTATTTTCAGCTCAACAATGACCCAAAACTTCTTTCTCATTTTCTAGGTAGTACATCTGAATACGTCCTAGCCAATGCTGTAAGCCAAAGATGAGGAACCTAAAGCTCTTCAGATGTTGCTGGATTCAGACTCCCACCATCGCTGACCATTGGCCATGCTGGCTTCTGGAAGTTGTGGTTCAACAATATCTGGAGGGCACCGGACTCCCCATCCCTGTCAGAAGCTCAGCATGAGGACCTGAAGCCAGTGTGAAAGAAAGTGACTGGAAATTTCATTCACTGCCACAGGGGGAAGCTCAAGTCTCACAAAGGTCTGGTGTGACTGAGAAGAGAACCAGTTCTAGAGCTTTCCCCCCTAGTCATCAAAAATAGTGATTTCCCCCATGACCCACCCTATTCCGGCCAGCTACCTTCTTACCTCTTCTACATGAATTCAGGGAGAACATCGCTGGCAGAGCAAAATGGTCCAGTTCCTGGAAAAACAAGAGGGAGAAGAGATAGGAGAGATGAAATTATCAAGGAGAGCCTAACCATTTTTAAGCAAAATTTAAAAAAATCCTTCCAGTAGCACCTCAGAGACCAACTAAGTGTCAGAAGAAGTGTGCATGCACACGAAAGCTCATACCAATAACAAACTTAGTTGGTATTTTGTTTCGACTATGGCAGACCAACATGGCTAGCTACCTGTAACTAAAATTTTAAGCAACCGTCCAACCAGAACTTGTATGTAAATATTGTGTTTCTGAGGGAGATACCCGTAGGAAGCCAAATGCCTCATGATCACATGTAGTCAGGCTTATTGGCTGGGGTTTGTCAGCTTCCTTTCAACCAAATTCTGGGAGGTTTTTCTATGAAACCACTCTTCTCAAAATCACAGGATCCCAAGTGCCATCATCTCAGCACATACACCTCAATTCCTAGGGGACTTCCCTCTCCTCATTACACATCACCAGAGATCTTTTAAAGAGGGAGATGCTGGGGATTGAAGCCGGGATCTTTTTTGTGCAACTGCTCAGCCATGCCCCATCCCAAGTGCAAAGCTCCACATTAAAAAAATATATGTTTAACTTGGTGACACATTTCCCTTTTAGAACTAGCAGCAGCAGTGCATATTTGTGTTTGGTAACCCCACCCCCCCATTTGTACCCATGAAAACCCCTCCCAAGTTGCTAGTTGGTGCTAAAGAACACACTGGGGGAAAGAGCAGTACCTCAGTGTAAGGAAAGTCTTAAACCCACCTCCTCACGGTTCTGACCCCACCCAGCTGCTATTTAAAGTTTGGAAAGCCAAGCAGCACAGTTTGGTCCTAACCAGTGCTGTAGTGCTGATTATCAGGAGGAAAGAAGATTCAGTATAACCAAAGGGATTGAAAAATCCTCATGATATCCCCAAGAGACATTCTTAATCATTCAAAGACTTTATGAGCTGCAGGGATCGCAACTGACCTGAAAAAAGCCAGGCTGCCCTGACTGCTCCTCTACTTTTCACTGCAGTTTTACTTTTAGGAAGCCAGCAGGTGAAGCTTTTTAAGACATACCCAGATAAAAACAGTACCACCTGAAAACAAGGGGATTATCAGCATGGTGCCCACCAAACGTTGCTGCTGGACTACAACTCCCACCATCCCTTACCACTAGCCATGCTGACTGGGCTGATGAGAGTTGGAGTCCCTGTGTTAATATCTTCATCATCAACTCACTATTAAAGGCCCAGAGCAGAGGCTGATATAGAAGCCAGCATCCCTCCTGGCTGTTCTCCGTAACCAACAACAGGCATGGCAATTTGGGACTTTGCTTGGGAGGATCAGAAGGACGTGGGCAAGTTTGGGCAACATTTACCGGTAGTCCATTCAGTTTTTTTCTCATAGTGCCCAAGGAAGGCTGACCGCATGGAGGTTCACTGTTCCCACAAACAACAGGATCATCACAGTATCAGTGGAGGTAAAGGATGTACCAGTCCCAGTGACATTTAAGGGTTTTGGCAGGTGAGAGTCGCCATGCAGGCATAAAAATCCTGTACCCACTGAAATGCCCTCTTCTATGTCACCCTTTTGTCATTGCAAACTCATCCAAAAGCTGATGCAGAGTCAAACCCACAAATTCCCAGGACATGCTGGGGACCTAAAAACAAATGTTGCTCAAGAGCCATGCAGTGAACAACATTGTGCCAGCTGTCTCACAGTTTCCCCATCATAGTTACTCCAAGTTTATCATGTGATTACTACATCTTTTTTTATACATAGAGAGCGAACACCCCCAAAAAGGCATAAAACAGAGACTAGTGCTAATAACTGTGGATTGAGACAGGGACTGATTGTGGTGTCCAGGTTCAAATCCTTGCTAAACCTAGGGCATGGTGCAGCTTTGGGAAAGTCACTACACATCTCAGCCTAGCCTACTTCAAAGTTATGCTGAAGACACTTGTTTAGGCTGGGATGTTTGGCACACAATGCCGAAGTTAGATTTTCTCCATTGATTCAATCAATCAAGAAGCTCTGCCAATGAATATTCTTAACATCTATTAATCCCAGTCTGCCACTCCCCGTCCACGTCCCATTCATTCCTAGTCTGTTTCTTACAACAGAAGAGGTGTAGGCTAGCTAATGCTGCCAACCTGAACTCGCCTACAACTGATGTTCCAAGAACAAGAAGAACTGCTTCTCAGCTCCCTTTGCCAACCTGGTGCCCTCCAGATGTTCTGGACTACAACTCCCGTCAGCACCAGCAAGCCATCAAAGCCAATTTGACCCTTACAAGCTTTTATTCCAGTGTTAAAATAAGGCTTATAAAAGTTAGAACCCCAGGAATTTACTTTCATCCCAATTCCATGGAACCACACTCCCATTCTCTTCCCCTACAATGATGCCTATTTGTGATCTGATGCACTACCTCCTGTTACCTACCTACCTGTTCCTCTTACACCTAGAGGAATTGTGACTACAAACAACACAGGCTCATGAGCATCTGGACACACCTGGCTGCGTACTGCCTTAAGCAGAATTCAGCTCCAAAAGGCAGAGCTTGCTTTGATCCAGAAAATCATATGCTCCCAACAACCCACTGAAATCCACACAGCTGCCAAACTAACTTTTGCCAAACTACCACTCTCCCTTCCTGCCACCAGAACCATGGCTTTTTACACCTCTGATGCTGTAAAATCAGATCTGAAGACATCCCTTTGTTACCCTCAGCATCAGGACCACCAGCCTCCTGTCCTACTCTCACTCTTTCGGTTCTGCACAGCTTTCCAACATCACCTCGCCTCCATCACTAGCCAAGTCACTGTCTCCAGACCCTGGATCCAGTTCTTATGATTACCTCCATCACCATGCTGCGAGACACACCTACAGCGCTCCCACCCCTAGGGCCCCTCTCCCCAGACGAAGCCCCCCTCACCTCCTCCGATCCTTCCAGAGCCTGGCCAATTCTCCCAAGCGTGGCATCCCAGACCAGGACCACGAGGAGCAGGGTCTGGCCACGAAGCTCCCTGAGTGCTAGCCGCTGCCTCTCAGCCTGGCCTACCTCACGGGGTTGTGGTTGCGAGGAGGAAAACGGAGAAGGACCAGGAGCGCCACCTTGCAAGCAAAGCCGGCGTGGAAACGTCAAGTCGTCCCAGCGCAGGAACAAACACCTGTCACTGCCCCCCCCACCCCAAAACCAGCCTTCGTGCGGATTCTCTCTCTCTCATCCACCCCCAAAGAAGCATCTCTTCTCCACGCCCACCCTGCCAAGACCTTGGTTCCCCCCCACGGTCTGCTCCCCCCCCACGACACACGGCCCCCCCGCCCTCTCCAACCCCTCCCCCCTAATTCGCCACTTGCCCCCCTCACAACCCCCTCCCGCCCTCTACTCTGCGCACCCCCCTCCTCCCATTTATCTCCCTCCCCCCCTCAAGCGCCTCACGGCAGCTGCGTCCGCCTCTCCCTCCCTCCCTGACGAGCAGCGGCGGCGGCGGCGCCCGCTCCTTTCCTTCCCTCTCCGCCGCCGCCGCCGCCTATTCTCCTTCTTTCTCCCTCCCTCAAGGGCCACCGACCTCCTTCGCGCCGCTGCTCTTCGCCGCTCTGGCCGAGGGGCGGGCGAGGAGGAGGAGGAGCGCGAGGCCGCGGCGACTGCGCGGAGCGGGCGCGAGGGAGCGGGCGAAGAAGGCGAGAGGTGGGTGGGTGGGTCGCTGGTTTCCCTCACTGGCCGGCCGGCTCGCTCGTTTCCCTCTCAGGCGCCGGGACTACGGCTCCCGGCAGGCCCCGCGCGATGCCGCCAATACGGCTTCCGGTTCCTGAGCGGAAGCGGAGGAGGAGACGAGGGAGGACTTTCGGCGGGGAGGGGCGAGAGCAGGGCGCTCGCGTCTCTCCAAGGCAACGGAGCACGCCAATGGGAGGCGGCGGTGGGCGGGGCTTGGAGGGGAAAGGCGGAAGGTGACGGGCAGGCCTGGAGAGAGAGGAGGAGGACGGTGCCGCCTCCGGGCCTCTGCCGGTGAGTGAGTGAGGCGCCCCTTCTCCTTCCCCCGGGACTCGCCTCCCCTCAGTCCCTCCGCCCCATCACCTCCTCCCCGCCCTCCTCCTTCAACTGTCTGGGCTTCACCTGCCGGGCTGCCGCCTGCCTCTCTTTTCCTCTTTCTTTCCCCTTTTAGTTAATTATTTCGCTTTATATCCCCACCTCCCCAAGGAGCGCGAGGCGGCGTGGTGGGTTTGCCCCCTTCCCCCCCCCTCGTTTTTTTAAAAATAGTAATAACAGTCCCCCATAACAGCAACAACCACCCTGTGAGGTAGGTTGGGGCGGAGAGAAGGTCGCACTCAGAGGCCGAGCGGGGTGCTAAAGGGCCCGACGCTCTTCCTTAAGCTCTGCGCCGCCATCATTCCCCCCTCAGCAGTCTGGCAGGCAGAAATTTAGCAGGTCAATCTGCTCTAATCTGTTTTCGTATTTTCACGTTTTTTACGTTTCAAAATATAGTTGCAATTCCCCGCCCACCCCCGATTTTATTGTTTTATGTTTGCATAAACCACTTTGAGCTGTGGTGTTGTTGTTTTTATACAATCAAGCGGCATATTAATTGTATCAAACAAACAAATTCCCCTAATAGGCATGAAGATAAGCAGTAACATTTAACCCTAGAACACTGTTACATCCAGTTCAGGTGTATGTTGGAAGATTCAGGAAACATTAAAGGAAGTACATGGTGCTGAGTTAAACTGTGTAACTTGCTCATATTTGCTGTGTTATCCTTCTTTCTCTGAGATCCATGGTTTTTAATTAAATTATGGCCCTTCTATAGTCCATACAACTTTCTTTATATAAAAATAAAAAATCCTTCCAGTAGCACCTTAGAGACCAACTAAGTTTGTCATAGGTATGAGCTTTCGTGTGCATGCACACTTCTTCAGATATATTTATTGGTCCTGAGAAAAATTATGGTTCTGTGAATTTTTTTCAAACCCTGGAATCACTCCCCCCCCCCCAGATTAAACAGGGATGCACCTGAAGTTGGAGGAGCTTGTTTTGGTGCCCTCATCCTGGATTGCAGTGCAGTGCCCCAATTCTTCCAGACCTTCAGAAATGGACGGGCCAGAAAGGGGAGTAACATGACGGTAAGGATCCTTAAGAATATTAAGCTTTTCACAATAATGCCTTCTATGTCACATGCTACGGTTTATTTCTATAGAGCTTTTTGTCCCAATGTGGTGAACAACATAGTAATGCAAAGCAAAGTTAAAATAAAAATACAGGAAACATGGTCAATCAATACTATAAAGTGACACAAACAGTAAATACCCATCGGTCACATCATGAGCCGTATTGAGCTGCATTCATGCCTTCTCCATGGACACAGCTTCCCAGCATTCCCCATCTCACTTAGAAGCCACCTTAATTTGCATTTCCGCCCTCACCCTGGCCGAGTTCTAATATGTAAACTATTTTCAAGCCTATCCTCAATCTGTCACCCACGGGGAAGGAGAGACCCCAAAGGCATGATACCCTTTTCTTTCACTCCCTTTGGAGCTACCCATCCGTTATAAATCATTCCAAAATAATGTGTTTCAGCTGCAACGTACATCCAGAATGAACAGAGAGACACTGCAAAGGAATAGTAGAGAGCAAAATCTACTGCTCCGTGGTGGTTCTTCACTTTCTCTTTTTATTACTGTTGCTTCTGTTTTCAATCATACAGCGTTTTATGAGCGTTAGTGCTGTACCGGAGCAGGAAGAGGCATAGTCCCTGCTGGGAGTGAACTTTGGTGCAGTACAGGCAGGGCATCGAGGCTCACGTGCCTTCCCAATGCTGAACATCACAGCATCCCCACAGGTAAAGTAAGTATTCAGTGGTAAAGTGAATGTATTTTCAGGAATAACTCTCCCCATTCTACTGTGTATTCTGTAAAAAAAGATAGCTTGCTTAAAGCTTGAATGTTTGGATTGGTTTCCAGGCTTTGATATGCCTGTCCAATTTATGCTGGGATAGCTCAGTCTGTAGAGCCTGAGACTCATATTCCTGGTCTTGGGTTGAAGCCTTGGGCAAAATATTTTTGCATTGCAGGCAGTTGGACTACATTACCATCATGCTTAATGTATGAATTCTATGATTCTAATATGTATAGTTTGATTGGTTAAAATATTGATAAGGTCCCCTTTTGAGCTGCAGATCCATTTTTCATTTTATTGGCAGAAGCATAATAGTCAGAAATTCAGGAGGAAATGCTTCTGGGGTAAGGCTCCACCTGCTGAATTCCTGCCTGTTGTGCACATCTGGGAGACGCTGGAGCTTCGTGTTTTGTTAAGCTGTTGTTCGAAATCAGGCATGCCTGGAACTAGAAAACATGCTCGTGAGAATGCAGCCCAGGACGCGTAGCAACGGGATTCAAGGCGCCTGCGTTGATTTGTAATTGTGGCGGCTACTGCGCAGGCGCTCGCTGGAAACGCATGGGTTAAGGCTGGGCGCGCATGGCCACGATTGTGCGCATGCGTCTCCCTCGAGCTTCTCTCCCCCCCCCCCCCCCTCCAACTCCTGCCTCGGAAGAGCGGAGCACGCAGCGCGAAATGGGAGGGTCGCGCGTTGGCGCAAGAGTAGTAGCAAAGCCCTGTGCTCACGTGGTAATAAGATGGCGAGCAGTGGGTGGGGGGAGAAAAAGAGGCTGCGGGACGCACGCGCAGACGGCGGCGACCGCCCCCTATCGGCTGCGGCGGCAGCGCTCTGTCAGCAACTCGAGTGTTTGGCGCGCGCGCTCGAGAGAGAGGAGAGAGACGAGAGGGCTTGCTGCGACGGCCCGCTTCTACGCGCATGCGTGCGCCGCGGCTGAGGCGCGGACTGGGAGGGAAATATCTCGGCCGGGCGCGCGCGCGCCGTCTCGGGCGAGCTCGTATTGTCCCGGCCGGGAGTCCATGGAGAGTCCCGGACCGCCCTGAGGTGCTGAGGCGGAGCGGCCTGCCCCGAGGCGACGGCTCCCTTCATGGCGACGGCGGCTGCTGCTGCTGCTGCGACCGGGCCCGCCATGGCGGCGGCTGCGCCTGAGGCGAGCGGCCCGCCGTGGCGGCCCCAGAGTCGCCGGCAACGCCAGGCGGAAGCGCGGGCCCGGCAGGCCTCTCTGTGGGGCCGGGCGCGGAGCCTGTGCCGCCGCCTGCGGGCGCTGCAGGCCCGGCAGGTGGAGCGGCACGTCCGGCAGCAGCTGGCCGGGCTGGCGCGGAGCGTGGCCGGGCGGGCGGGCTCCGAGGCGCCGCCGCCGCCGCCTCCTCCGCCGCCGCCCGCGCTGGGCCCGGAGCTGCGGCAGCTGGCCGCCTCCGCCACCGCCCGCCTCCGCGCCGCCCAGCGTGCCTGCGACTCGGACGCCACCGACAGCGCCAGCGCCTGCTCAGCCTCGTCCGCTTCCTCGGGGTCGTCGTCGTCCTCGGCCTCCTCCTGCTCCTCGGCCTCGGACAGCGAGAGCGCCGAGCCGCCGCCGACGGAGCGCCCCGCCAACGTGGGGTGAGTTGCCCGGGGAGGCGCGGTCGGGCTGGGCGGGAGGCGCCGGCTGCCGCCTTGGAGGAAACAGAAGGCGCCCGCTTCAACTTCCTCCCTCATTTCCCAAGGGGGGGGTTCCTCCTCACAGCAACCCTGTGAGGCAGGCCGCCCTTGTTCCCGTTGCACAGATGGGGAGCCTGAGGAGCTCCCTTTGGGGCTGCGCCTAGCTTGCTCCTCGCGCCAGAAGTCCCTGGCCAAGGGCTGAGGCAACTCTTGCGCAACGCCTCCCTCTTTTCCTGCATTTCTGGCCGGTTGTGGGAGGCGTTGTGGCCATATGCTGTGTGGATCACGCGTTGAAGCCGCCATGTGCTTGGGATGCTACCGCAGTGAGTAGTGGTTTCCACGTGCACAGAAGGTGTAGGAGTCGAACTCCGGTTCCTCCAGCCACCACCGGAATGTTCAAAGGCAGCACAGGGCTGTATACCACTTAACATATCAGATAAGGATGGGGAAGGCCCTGGTTCAAATTCCCCCTCAGATGTGAAGGTAACTTGGTAACCATGGGTGAGTCATGCCTGAACTAAGACACAGGGTTGTTGTGTGGATAAAATGGAGCAACGAAATGCCATGCCTTGAGCTACTTGGTGTAAGGGGCGGGGTAAGAAAAAGAAAGAGAGAAAGAAAGAATCTATCGGCTCAGTGGCAGCCTTGACCTGCATGCAGGTAAGGAATTCGGAGCCGGCCCTTAATTACGGCCCTTAATTACGATCACTTCTTTTGTGGCTGGGTTTCAGGTTGCTTTGGTAATGTCTGTAGGAGACTTCCTTGTGTGTTATTGTCTGTACTGTGCTTTCCTTCCCGAATGCTGCTTGAGTGACTAACAAGAAAAACAGTTAAAATGCTAGAAACAAAAGCTGGTGGGGGAAAAACAACTGAGCAAGATGATAAGATTGAAATAGACAATTATGTGGGCCAAGCAAATGATGCAGTTATTTCCCATGCCAACCGAATCGTGTGTTTTGAGAGACAGGGCAACATTGGCATGAGAAGTAGTGCAATAGTCACATGGCACTTGCTGTTGTTTCTTATGGTTAGGAAGCAGTTCCCACATGGTGAAATGGTCTAAGTAAGTCATTGCAGCAACCTTTGTGAAAGAGTACTGGTTCTGTTCATGCTTTGGAAACAATGAAACTGAACGTAAAAGACAATATACTGCATGCCACTACAGACTAGTTTATACAACCGGCAGTAATATAAATTATCTAAGATTATTACCCAGAATTTGCAGCTCCTGCCTTCAGAGAACAAGATTTGGGGGATAGCATAGGTCAGCGTTTCTCAACCGCTGTTCCGCGGCACACTAGTGTGCCGCGAGACGCTGGCTGGTGTGCCGCGACGTGCGGCGACGAGAAGGGCGATTTGCATCGTCACGTGCCTGGCGGCCACTAACCCACCAAAAAGCAATATTTCTCCTCTTTCCCAAAGCTCAGTGCAAACGACTGGAGGGTGGTTTTAGAGTCTAGGGAGGCCCCCTAGGGAGGCGCGCTCCAGATCCGCCGCCGGCCCCCCTTAAGCCGCATCGAGGTTGCTCCGCCTCCCCTGCCTCTTTCGCCCGTCCTTCGCCATGGCTGCACGGCGGACGCTGGGCTTCGCGGTCCGGAATTACTCGCAAGCAGCAGCCAAGGTAACCTTTCGCCTTTGAGCCGCCCCGCAGCTCCCCTGGAAGTGCGCGCACCCTTGTAATCCGGGGGGGCAGGCAGAGCCTTGCCTGGACTGTACCACTTCGGGCCGCGGGAGAGGAGAATTGGGGGTCTGAAGGCTTCACCCCTCCCATGGGGCGGCGGGAGTGAGATTAATTTCCTCCTTCCTACTTAATAGGGGGCCTAAAGGTAAAGGGACCCCTGACCATTAGGTCCAGTCGTGACCGACTCTGGGGTTGCGCGCTCATCTCGCATTATTGGCCGAGGGAGCCGGCATATAGCTTCCAGGTCATGTGGCCAGCATGACAAAGCCGCTCCTGGCAAACCAGAGCAGCACATGGAAATGCCGTTTACCTTACCTTCCTATTTATCTACTTGCATTTTGATGTGCTTTCGAACTGCTAGGTTGGCAGGAGCTGGGACCGACAACGGGAGCTCACCCCGCCACAGGGATTCGAACCGCCGACCTTCTGATCAGCAAGCCCTAGGCTCAGTGGTTTAACCACAGCGCCACCTAGCTAGGGGGCCTATACGTATTCAAATAAAATAAAATGCCTAGGGGGGAAATAGCAAGACAGGGAGATAGCTGGCTGAACTATTGTAATATTTTTTTGGGGGGGGGGAGGTAAAGCTTAAAAAAAAAAAATCATAATGTATATAAAACAGAACAGTTATGACAGCTGATGGAAATTAAACAATGAAAAACAAAACTATAAAATAGGCACGAAGTACAGTTGCACATGGGTTAAATTACAGTCATAATTATATAGTCAATATAGGGCGGCACAGAGTTAAATTTTTTAACTTTTTTAATGGTGGTGTGCCTCGTGATTTTTTTCATGGAACAAGTGTGCCGTGGCCCAAAAAAGGTTGAGAAACACTGGCATAGGTTACATAGGAAACCTTCACAGTCGGGGTGTCTGTAGTAATTTTTCCAGAGTGTAGCAGTGAGCAGGTTAGTTTCTCACAAAAAATAACACCAATCCCTGCACATTTTGCACCATATCGCAGGTTTTTAAAAAGTGAAATATTTGCATTATGGTTCTTAATATCCTCTTTTCCCTCCCCTGTCCCAATGGAAGCCCATGCTTCAGAGAACAATATTTTCTGGGTATTTCAGATAAAATTCCTTTGTTCACATTCTTGAAGGAATTGGAAAACTCTTTGCATGGAATCTTGCCTGCTTGAGTTTTTTGGAGTGTTGGAGTTTTTCAAGAAAGTTGGTCGTTCTTGGTCAAGTGTCTGGGGTGGTGTAGTGGTTAAGAGCAGTAGACTCGTAATCTGGTGAACCATTTTCGAGTCTGCTCCCTCCACATGTAGCTGCTGGGTGACCTTGGGCTAGTCACACTTCTTTGAAGTCTCTCAGCCCCACTCACCTCACAGAGTGTTTGCTGTGGGGGAGGAAGGGAAATGAGAATGTTAGCTGCTTGGAGACTCCTTCAGGTAGTGATAAAGCGGGATATCAAATCCAAACTCCTCCTCCTCTTCTTCTTCACTAACACTTGTGGCTAATAAAGAAATAACAAGCACCATAAAATAAAATAAAATAAGCACAGCTGCAGTTATCAATCCAGTACGAATGACGGGCAGGGAAAAGCCAGATTTTCACTTATCATTTGAAGCTATAGACCAGGGGTCAGCAAACTTTTTCAGCAGGTGGCCGGTCCACTGTCTCTCAGACCTTGTGGGGGGCCGGACTATATTTTGGGGAAAAATATGAAGAAATTCCTATGCCCCACAAATAACCCAGAGATGCATTTTAAATAAAAGGACACATGCTGCTCATGTAAAAACACCATGCAGGCCCCACAAATAACCCAGAGATGCATTTTAAATAAAAGGACACATTCTACTCATGTAAAAACATGCTGATTCCCAGACTGTCCGTGGGCCGGATTTAGAAGGTAATTGGGCCGCAACCGGCCCCCAGGCCTTAGTTTGGGAACCCCTGCTATAGACTCTACCAAGTGGACCTGCCTTGGGAGGACATTCTACAGTGTTGACTTAGCATCACAATTGAAAAGGCTCTGCTGCATATGAGTGTCTGGGCTGGTGATGACCAGAGTTTACAGGATAACATGTGTGGTAGACTATCTTCTTTGCTCAGTATAGGCAATGTTGAACTAGATTGGCCAGTGGTCTGACTCTGTATAAGGCAAGCTTCTGTGTTGCATAACAACCTTAAGAGCCCTGCTGGATCATACCAGAGCCCCATCTAGCCCAACATCCTGTTCTCGGAGGCTTGTGGGAAGCCAGCAAACAGTGCATGAACACATAGCACTGTCCCCACTTGTGATTTCCAGCAATTGGTATTCAGAGGCATATAGTTTCCGATACCAGAGGCAATATACAGCCATAATGGCTGGCAGCCAATGATAGCCTGTGAATTTGTGCAAACCTCTTTTAAACCCATCCAAATTGGTGGCAATTGCAAGATTGTGTGGTAGCGAATTCCGTAGCTTACCTGTGTGCTGTGTTAAGAGTTTTCTAGTTAATTATTGGCTTTATTACAGTGCATTGTGCAGAGAATCTTGGTTATGGGTTTTAGAAATAAAGAATACAAGCAATTTAAATAGATTACCTACTTCTTCTTTTTTTAGCTTATTGTAAATCAAGCAGAATTTGAGTTACTGACTGACCAAGTTGAATGAGAAACTTGCTTGTACAGTGGTACCTCGGGTTACAGATGCTTCAGGTTACAGGCTCCACTAACCCAGAAATAGTACCTCAGGTTAAGAACTTTGCTTCAGGATGAGAACAGAAATCGTGCGGTGGTGGTGCAGCGGTGGCGGGAGGCCCCATTAGCTAAAGTGGTATCTCAGGTTAAGAACAGTTTCAGGTTAAGAATGGACCTCCAGAACGAATTAAGTTCTTAACCTGAGGTACCACTTTATTGTTCTGTATCAGTTGAAGCTTCAGAACACCTTTAAGGCTAGCATCATGAAGAGTGCATTATAATAATTAGGTAACTAGAGTACATAGAAAAGGTATAGTTAGTGAGCCCACGGGAAGATTCCAATCCTTTCCTTGCATGTTCCTTGAATCGAAAGAGAGGAAATCCAACAGCACACACCTTACTAAGAGTTCTTTCCTCTTGTCATTGCAGCAGGCACTAAACTGATCAGTCACTAAACAAGTTAATGATAGTTTGCATGATCAATAACCCCTCAAGACAAAGTCAATCAGTATAATGAATAACACGTACTTGGTAGCAGTGATAGTAGTTGATTAGAATCAGGGTCTCCCAGGTATGAATTCTACTTTCTTTCTATTTGTTTATTATGTTTGCCCAGGGTGGTGAATTTTTGGAACTTAACTGCTCTATAATGATGATGATCTGATTGTCAACTGAAGTCTTTGCACAGGACAGAGATGGGTTATCAAATGCCACAGCTTCAGAAAGTAATTTTTTGCACACTTCAGGGTTTCATGTGTGTAGGTGTAGTGTGACATATTAATCTGGCAGGTGTCTGTTCCAGAGGAAAGAAAGGGCATTTGTGGCATCCTCTCTCTCTTTTGTGAGAACCTTAATCATCTATACCTGAGCAGCGTCCACATGTGAGAGACTCAAAATAATCATACAACTAAGCAAAAATAAGTGTCCTTGGAAAAGGTTGATGCTTCAAAAGTGGTGGGAAAAGCTTGTGTTTGGCCCAGTGATTTGAGTTTGATGTGTCCTGATGGCAAGTAATGCGTAGTGTACACATACTGAGTTTGAACCTGGGATACCTTGGTGGCAGTGAGTACATTGTTAACTCGAAATTCAATGTCTCATAAGGCTCCTGTGTTGATTTTAAAACCCCAAGAAATTGAAACAGCATGTGTGTGTGTGTGTACAAACAAAATTCTTTAGAAGTCATTTAACTACTGTATTAGCAATTATTAATGTGTTGATGTTTTGGCTGAAGAAGATAGACAAATTTGAGGAAGTAGTTTCTGCTTTTGCAGCTTTAGTTGCACAAAGCACCTTCCTGTTAAACTTATTTGGGTTAAGTGTCTTGGACTCATATATTTTGCCACTCAGGGGCACAGAAGCTCAGTATTCTGACTACAAGCCTGGCCTGATTTATTTCAGCCTGAAACGGCAAGCTCCATATCTCAGTGGTACAGCACATTTTCTTTGCCTAGAGTAGGTCCCAGATTCAGTCCGCAGCATCTCCAAGGAGGGCTGAGAAAGGTTCATTTCTGAAAGTCTGAAGAGCCACTGTCATCAGTGTGAACAGTCCTGAGCTACATAGACCAATATGGTCTGACATGGGAGTTTCCTTTGTTCCGCTGCACATTATCTCTTCAATGATATTAAACTGGACTATTAGTTTCATTTTAGTAGGCTGGGAATTAGCCTTGAAGCAAAGTTCTTAATTTATACAGCATCCAGTACAATAGTTGGTGCTTTATAAATAAAGGTCTTGAAAAAATAATCTATATAGCATATAGAAGTTACTTGCAGCTAAGTTACTATCCACCTTTTTATTATGTTCCAGTTTGTTGTGGTTCCCAGAGCTTGCTTCTGTACAGTAAAAGTGTGTTTCTTTGGAGTAATGGGATTAATTCTTCTACAGCAAGTTACATTTCTCGATATCTTATCAGAGCAGCTAGAGAATATTATTGTTTCAGGTTATATATTCTGCAGTCATTCACTGCTTCTAACTTAAAAGCATATCCCTTTGTGTGTAGCAGGATATGCTCTTAGTGGTTATGTCTGCACGTTGTATTCATGTTTAGCTACGGTTGAGCATGAATGAGTAGTGTGCTGGTTACCTGCTTTGTTCCTCCCCCACTGCTATCATCTGAATGCGGTTTGTGGTTTGTGGGAAGCAAAGAATGAAGCTTGGCTGCCAATCATGGTTTGGAGAGAAACAAACCATGAGCCTCTGTTTGGATAACAGGATAAGAAAACACTTTGTGATTTAGAGATACGAAGACCCAGGAAAAACCTTCCCTTCCCCTCCCCCCAGGCCTTCACATCTCTTAAGTTGGTTGCTCTTGGTGCATCCAGGAGTGGAGGGGGTACGAAGTGGGCACACAAAGAAGGGCCTCAGAGGATGGTCCAGGTCTGGGTCGGATTGAACCTGGGACCTTATATTAGGGGACGCGTGTGGTGCTGTGGTCTAAACCACTGATCCTAGGGCTTGCCGATCCCTGTGACGGGGTGAGCTCCCGTTGTTCGGTCCCAGCTGCTGCCCACCTAGCAGTTCGAAAGCACGCCAAAGTGCAAGTAGATAAATAGGTACCACTCCGGCAGGAAGGTAAACGGCGTTTCTGTGTGTTGCTCTGGTTCGCCAGAAGCAACTTAGTCACGCTGGCCACATGACCTGGAAGCTGTACGCCGGCTTCCTCAGCCAGTAAAGCGAGATGAGCGCCGCAACCCCAGAGTCGTCTGCGACTGGACCTAACAGTCAGGGGTACCGGTACCTTTACCTTTAATATAAGCAAACATAAGGTGATTAACATAAGCAAAGCATAGCCATGTATCCTGAGAAACAGACCCTTTACTACCGTGTTTCTCGGAAAATAAGCCATACCCCGAAAATAAGCCATAGTGATAGGCAGTTTAACCTTGTAGGTTAAACTGTACCATACTTAATATATAAAAAAATAAGACATCCCCTGAAAATAAGCCACCGTGTGGTTTTTTGAGGAAAAATAAATATAAGACAGTGTCTTATTTTTGGAGAAACACGGTAGGTGCAGTGGTTAGCAGTTGGCTTCCGGGGTCAGTTCAAAATGCTGTTTTTGAGCTTTTAAAGTTCTAGAGATCTGAGACCAGAGGAATCACTTAGGAATGACTTATGCGCCTCCCCAGAAACTTACTTTCAAGAGGCTCTGCTGCCTCCCCCTATCGCCTGGAATCTGATGGGTCACCAAGTGGGCACCAGAGAGTGGGCTGTTTTATTTTTGGCACCCAGAAGTAAGTTAGGCTGTACTGTTGCTCAGTTTTATGTGAGAAGTGAAACTTGCATTTCAGCAGACCCTTTCAGGATACTGTATTGCTTTTAAGGATGTATCACTACTTCAAAACTCTTTTTGCTTTTTCTTTATTTGTAAGCCACTTTGATTGAAATTTAGAAAGGTATAATAGAAATTCCATTATTTAAAGTAAGCCACTGTGTGCAGATGTAAAAAGAAATGCAGATAGGTCAACAAGAGAATTAGATGACGAAGGACAAGTATGTCATAAGCCTAAGGAGCCAAAAATGTAGAAAAGGCAACCCATGTATTACAGTTAAGATACAGTCCAAATCTTAAACCGTCAGTCTAGGAAGTTGCAAAGCAGCTAAAATTCCAAATCACATTTCTGGCTTGCTCCATTTAAAGGTGTATTTATTTGCTGTTTACCAATTTAGAAGCTGCTGTAATCTGAATTGAGTTTTTCATGTCCTTGTGGAAGTCTGTTGTATCACTCGGAGTGAGTCATTACAGAAAGTGAAAAGGTTTGTTTGTCTTAACCTGTATTTAGTGTTACAGTTCACAGAAAACTGTTTTCTAGGAACATTTCTGGCAACTGGATGCCTGCACAGGAAAAAAAACTACATTGGGTTACAAAATAGAATAACGATTTGTGTATTGCCAGTCCCATTTTTAATTTGAGCTTAATTTTTTCTTTTAGATCTCATTCTGGATATACTTGCTTTGTTTCATAATTTTCCTTGACTACTTTTAAACTAAGGAAGTAAAATTATGTTCAGGACAGGTTAGCGAGAGGCTGACAATACTGGAGGATGCTGTTCACTTCCAGCCATAATTACTGCTAGTCAGGTTAGTGAAACGCTGCATGATAGATAGGCTCTGATGACCCCCGACTACAGAAAAATTGGTGGGAAGAAAGGAGAAAAAAGGAAATGCTGGCACCAGTTCTTAAAATTACAGTTCAACCACTTGGGATGGAAACCATTAAGGGAATCTGAACGAGGTGACGGATGTGGGACAAGCAGAGACAAAAGGCATCTAGACACCCAGCAGAGCTAATGGAATAGCTGATGAAACTACATGGAATGCTTTCATGTTTAGTAACTAGAGAGTTGAGGTTTTTGAGCAGAAGGGAAGTATACTCTGTCCTTCTTCAGAAGACGAAATGGCCATTGAGAAGATCTCCACGGTTGGGGAAAGATCAGCCTGGTCCCATTCCTTGGTCAAAGAACAAGCAACTCCAGAGAGCTGCTTCAGTATTTGGGGTGGGCAAATAAGTTCTGTTTTGAAATAGAAATGTGGTGAGTAAGAAGCTGGGGTGGGTGCCTTCCTCTGCTTGCTTTGGGTGGTAATATCCAGTAAGTGACATTCAGTTGATTGTATGCATCCTTCAGTGGAATGGGGAGAGGCTGTTTTCAGCCATTCCCCTTTCCCTGCAGCTTCCATGCTAGTCAGCTCTTGAGGGTTAGGCTTCCTCTTGAAACACCAGAAATAAATTGTCTGTCTCATCTGAGAAGTGATAATGAAATAGCATTTTGCTATCCTTGTCAATAAGCACCCCCCCATACTATCCAGCAGTTACTTCTTCTTTGGTGATCATTCGTAGCTGAGTAAGATTGTCTTAATGTGGTGTATGTAAGTGGTTGTGGAGGCCAGTTCTGGATCCACACGTCCTTCCACAGTGAGGACATAGGTTTCTGGGTGGGAGTTGATCACAATGAGGATTTGCCACACGTGGCTTCCTCTTAGCTCATTTCTGCCTTTTGTCCTGAGTTCCTGCTTCTTTAAAGTCCATGATGCCTTTGGTAGAGGCTGTTCTCTAATTGGAGCACTCACAGGCCGGTGTTTCCCAATTATCCATGCTTATACTGCATTTTAAAAAGATTTGCCTTGAGAGTGTCTTTAAACCTCTCTTGTTGTTCACCGGTATTTCAATTTCCATTTTTAAGTTGGGAATAGAGTAGTTGCTTTGGAAGACAATAAGGCATCTGAACATGACCAATCCAACGAAGATGATGTTGAAGAATCATTGCTTCAACACTGATGATGTTTGCTTCTTCCAGTGCACTTCCAGCCTGTCTTCCCAAGTGATACGTACATTTTTTCAGAGACACCATTGATGGAATCTTCTGAGGAGTTGGAGTTTATAAGTGGTCCATGTTTCACAAGTGTACAGTAAAGTTGATGGTGCAATAGCTTTGTAAACAAGCATTTTGGTTTCTCTGTGGATGTCTTGATCCTCAAACACTCCTGTGCTTCAATTGGGAGAAAGCTGCATTTGCAGAGCTCAGGCGATGCTGGATTTCTGCATAGATGGCACTTGTGGAGAGATAACTGCCCAGGTAGGAAAAGTGATCAACACTTTCCAACATTACACCGTTAAGTTGGATTTGTGGTGCTGCAGAGGGGTTGTTTTGTGCTTGTTGGTGCAGCACCTTGTTTTTATTTTTATATTGAGCAATACCAAGCTTTTACGTAAGCTGTGAAGGTATTTAGGATGGTTTGGAGGTTATCCTGCGAGTGTGCACACACTACGTTGTCATCAGCATTTTGAAGCTCTATGATGGAAGTTATGGTAGCCTTACTCTTTGCTTTCTATTGTTTACTAGCCTGGTCTTCACTCTGAAGAGAGACAGGGAGAAGAGGGACTTCTTTTATGAGCAAAAAGCAGATTACTTAAAAACGAACGTTTGCTGCTGCTTTCTTTTTTAATATAGCAGAGAAGTGGCCTCCCCCACAGATACCAGAGTTAATGATCTTAGGCATTTGTTGCTTGGGGTTGGGTGGGAGGATTGTGTGCAAAACGGCCTAAATTCAGCCTGTGCAATGATGATGTTAGGAAAATAATATCTTCCTGTGTAAAAGAGACAGGGTCCCAGGGTTTACAGGAACAGATGAACCATCCCCCCCCCCCGGATTTCTGTTTTCGTTTATGCGGTTCGTTAACCTTAGTTTAATTTTCAGGCACAGTGCATTGGCTTTTATTTGCGCCTCTGAAGGTTCAGAATTCTCCTTATCTACATCTTATCTGGCTGATTAGAAGGTTTAATGATGTGGGAACGATGTCCTAGTTTGAGTTCTTTATATAATGAAATGTGGAAGAGTGTTACAGGTAAAAGGAGATGACCTTTTATTTTGTTGAGTGTGTTTGAAATGTTTATCCATCTGACTGGAAAGCTCTTTTCAGTTCACCAGAATAATAAAGACAGGCATGTAGGAGATCACTTTACTCCAGTAGTTAGGTCATTGGCCCAACTAGGTCAAAATTGTCTGCATTGGGGGTGGGGGCACCAATTCAGTCTGAGGGCTCCATTCTCTCGTGGACAACCTTCCAGAGGCTGTGCACTTGTGGAGAGCAGGGCGAGAGGTTAAAGTGAGTGGAACAATGGGTGTAGCTTTTTCCTTTGCAGAGGTAGGCAATATTGGAGCCATTCAAAAGTCAAGAGGCTTCTGTGTGCGCACACAGGATCTCTTCATTTGGAAAAGCAATAAGTATTTTCATAGTTCGGGCAAAAGTACTCAGGAAGGGTACAGAACAGAGCTAGTGAGGGGTTGTAACCTGAGAGGGTCCTAAGGGACCTGTTTGGAGAGCTGCATTTGAGCCTTAAGCCTGCAGTTTCCCACTCCTACTCTGACTGGCAGTGGCTGTCCAAGTTTTCAGACTGGTTTTTCACATTCCTACTGTAGAGATGCTGCAGAATGAATGAACTAGAGACTGTCGGAATGCAAAACATTACTATATTCCTGAGCTATGGTCCTTCCCTAATATATTTGCTTAATTCGGGTATTGTATTGTTAAGAATTTTAACATTGTATGGATAAAGTTCTTGTTTGTCCTTCAAGGATTTCATGGAGCATCCTTTCTAGTAAAAAGATTTGGGGAGTACCAAATTGTCAAATTGTATTGGTTTCCATTACAGTAAACTCGCCAAATTGTAATAGTTTCCATTACAGTAAACTTACAGTTCAGAAGGTTCTATCCAATACGCATCTGGCACAATAAACCAATTAGTCTCTAAGGTGTTACTAGACTATTTACCATTCAGATGTGTTCTATTTCGAGATTGAATAATAGTGATTCATATTTTGGAGTAGGACTGGGCAGAAAATAGATTGAGATCTAGTAGATCTTGGGGTGATTTGCAACGTTTTAGCAACAGCAGCTGCTGAAAGGCTTAGAAAAATATAAATTAGCCTTCTTTGATAAAGCAAGCATGGAGGAAAACCTAGCATTAATATTTGTGTGAATCTTTGTCCCAGGCTTCTGAGCCCAGTTCTGACATTTGGGCTTAGTCTACTCCTTATTTCTGAGTTTACAGAAGCCCCACTCCTAGGACTTGATGTTCTGGTTTCAGTTGATGAACCACAAAAGTTCTAGAAAAAACAAAGTACACCCATCAAGTCTGAAGTTGGCTCGCCCCAACTTCAGGCTTGATGGATTTAGAAAAACATTTTCACACCTGGGAAATCAAAGTTGGCACAAAGAAATACATTATACAATTTAAATAGCACTGTCCTTGTCGTTTCTACTCATAATTACGC
The DNA here is from genome assembly GCF_963506605.1 of Zootoca vivipara. Classification (NCBI taxonomy): domain Eukaryota; kingdom Metazoa; phylum Chordata; class Lepidosauria; order Squamata; family Lacertidae; genus Zootoca; species Zootoca vivipara. Next base: position 57,065,524 of record NC_083287.1, on the reverse strand, counting down.
ACAGCTGAAATCAGTGGGACTTACTTTCTGTTGTGTGTGTAGGATTCCAGCCTAAATGTCAGTGACTGAGAGGAAAAAGATGAAAGAGCACCAGATTGCAGCCATGGGGGACAGGCACAGCAGTGGTATTAAATGTGGCTTGTCTGAGCCTTTGAGCGCCTGAGTTTACTTGTGCCATTTACAGATGGATGGAATTCTGTGGATACACATTTCCTAATTTACTTGTGCCATTTTTTAGCATGTGTTCTTCTGATTATTCCCTCTCAAATTCTGTTCACATTTGCTTATGTGAACATAGTTTGAATCAATAATATTGCATAATGCAGCAACTTATTGTACTGTTTGTTCCTCCACAGTTATCTAAGACTTTTGATAGGTGAAATCATATATATGACTACTATGATAGTCACCAATGTGGAAGCGAGTCTGCTAGGTCTGACTGTTTTAAGTATGGGTGCTGTTGAGGCACATTCTTGCTCACAAAGCTGTAGTTATTGGGGCTGTATTGACTGCGCTTCTGCTGGATCACCAGTATTATAGTATCGTTCTGTGTCTTTTGCAGACCTAGTTGATTTAGCACTCGCAAATAAAATGAAGAACTGGCTTAGCAGTCAGTTCCGGTAAAGAGCTGCCTGCCATATAGGTGTAGTGCTAACTCATAAAAGGAGCAGATGCATAGATTAGATGGCTTTAGGACACCCACAAAATGTGCATATTGTACTTATTCTAATTCTCTTCTGTTGATGGTTCTGTTTCATGAGCTGTGCTGAAGAGCCCTCTTGGATTATGGTGCAGTTTTTGATACAGTCATACCTCATGTTACATCCGCTTCAGGAGGCGTCTTTTCAGGTTACGGACGTGCCGAACCCGGAAGTCCCGGAATGGGTTACTTCCAGGTTTGGCGTGCGCGCATGCGTAGAAGCACTAAATTGCGCTTTGTGCAGAAGCGCCGGATTGTGCAGACGTGGCGCTTCAGGATGTGGCCTTTTCATGTAGCGAACGGGCCTCCGGAATGGATCCCGTTCACAACCAGAGGTACCACTGTACATTGTATGCCAAGACGCTACGTCATTTACAGCATAATGAGGGGAGGAAATGCAGTATGTCCAAAACAATTGTATTGCCCCTGCTCCTCAAAATACTTTCTCCATCCAGGTTGGCATGAGAGATATGCTCCCTCCATACCAATTGACAGTTGAATAGTGGCAAACCATGAATTTCCTAACAGCAGTAATACATAATTATGTTAAATTCACATGTCATCTTCAAGAAGACTTGAAATGCAGTTCCTCTCATTAGTTGTACACAATACCGGTACAATGCAGGTGTGATAGGAGGGCTGTATTTTCTGCCTTCTGACCCTGCTCAGAGATGCCTTTAGTACGTGGCTAATAAAACAAGCTAGGAATTGTTCCAGAAGTCTGGAATCCTTAGGCAGAAGGTGCCTTTCATAATTACCACTTACACAGGATAAAACAGTTACTCATCTTAAAGAATATTGATGATGCAGAAGGTGTGATATTCTTAAGTTTTATTTGACACCATTAGTGTACATACTGTTTCAGAGGAGCAAAAATAATAATTATCTGGGTAGTTTTGCAGCCTGCTTGATAGATAGCCAGAAAATTATGTATTCTGTGGCCCCAAGAAAATAATGCTCACACCCTTTTATAGATGGTTGGCATGGTTATAGTTACTTTTGTGTAGTATAGTCAGTAACATGCAGGAGAAGAGCTATGATATAACTTGATCCCCAAATGAAGGAAGCTTGGAAACAACCACATTTAAAATTTCTTGGATGTTTGATTTTTTGAGGTCATTTTTTACTGAAGCAAGCTATGGACTGATTCTCAACCATTCCCTCCCCCCCCCCAGGTTTGGCATGTGTTATTTTGATTTAAAAGTCTGTAGTCTAGTGAACAATTTTGGCTAAGTAATGTTGCTTTTTTACTTGTTTGCAATTCCAAAGAAGGCTTGAAAAGCCTGGGTCTAGCTTTCTATTCCTTGTTGCTACGTTAAGTGGGAGGTGGATCTAAGTGCTTTGTAGCTAGATACCCCATATTCTGCCTTTACTGTTCAAAGAAAAAGACATCTAGGTGCCTTTTATAATTTACTTATTATAGGAGCAAGGTGACTGAAATATTTGGGTCGCTTCTGCATGCTAGATCAGAAAGAGCTTCCATCTGGTTCAACATTCTGCTTCCAACCGTGGCAAACTAGATGCATGCAGGCAGTGGCATAAAGGCAGTAACTCTCTGTTATGTCACCAGCATTTGCCATTCATCTGAAAATGGAGGCTCTGTTTAGCTTTAATAGTAGCACTAAATAGACCCTTAAGAAAAAGAGTCCTGTTGGATCAGACAGAGGTTTAGGAAATTCACATAAGGCAGATCTAAGATGGTGACTGTTCTGTACAGTGGAACCTCGGTTTATGAACACTTCGTTTTACGAATTTTCGGTTTACGAACGCCGCGGACCCATCTGGAACGGATTAATTCACTTTCCATTACTTTCAATGGGAAAGTTCGCTTCAGTTTATGAACAGACTTCCGGAACCAATTACACCCATGCTTCGGGTTAAGTACGCTTCAGGTTGAGGACTCCGCGGACCTGTCTGGAACAGATTAATCCACTTTCCATTACTTTCAATGGGAAAGTTCGCTTCAGTTTATGAACGCTTCAGTTTAAGTACTCTGCGGACTGTCTGCAACAGATTAATCCACTTTCCATTACTTTCAATGGGAAAGTTCGCTTCAGTTTATGAACACTTCAGTTTATGAACAGACTTCCGGAACCAATTGTGTTCATAAACCGAGGTACGACTGTAGTAATGAACACCATAGTTTTCTTACGGAAATGACATGGGGGGAGCACATCTTTAAAGTTATTTTCAATGTTACAAATATTATGCCTGAATGTATCCTTTCGACTTGACAGCTCATGGAAGATACCTAGCTTTATAAATTCATAGAAAATCCATACTTTAACTGACTCTCCTCATTCCAACGCCATTTTAACCCTTAAAGAAAGGTGAATTTGGGCTCCACTTCCCTCCATGAACCAAGAAGCAGGAAGTCAGTGGGCAGCAGGAACAGGGCATCCTGCCATAATTCCCCAAGTGTGAACTTGTGTAACCCTTGTATACCCGTCCCATTTGTGAAATGATAGTGTTGTAGTGATGATGTATCAATGATGCCTCTCGAAGGGTATTCTGGGGGAAAGAGGGAAGTTTTAAAAGAGGGTGTCACCCCATGCTTGGGGTTCTTACTCCTGTGGGGACCTGTTGCGCAACAATAAAGATCATGCTCTACTGACTGCTGTTTTGCTCCAAATTTCTTGGCTGGAACTTCCTTCTTTTACTGACCGCATAGACTTGCAGGGGACTTGCACCCCAAGAAGCTGGGCTGTTGAGTAGTCTCTCACCCTGGAATTTCCCCCCCTTAACAGTTTTAACTGTCTTAATAGCTAGAATTTGGCACCAGTGATTTCATAGGTTGTTGTACTAACAACATGCAAATGCTTGTTTTTCAGACGACGCCTAGCAGAGCGCCAGTGGGCAATGGAAAGAGCGGCCATTATATGTCGATGGACATGGCTACAGGCTCAGGTTTCTGACTTGGAATATCGTATAAGGCAGCAGACTGATGTTTACAAGCAGCTCCGTGCCAATAAGGTAGGCCAGTTTTCTTTTGAGAAGTATCCCTTTCATTCTCTAACCTCTTATTCAGGAACTATACCAAGGTTTGGATCACAGTTTGTTTTGGGAGTTCAGGAGCAAGTTGACTGTGATGCAGTTAATGCACACTGTAAGGTAAGGCCCTCACTGTGGTATAATTGGAGCTCCAAGTTGCAGCTTGGCTTTGTGGCTAGCCATTACTATTTTTTAGCCTGTTGTGAGGTCCAATTCCACCTCAGTTCTTCTTGCAACTGTATGATTTTAAAGCAATCAGAATTATGTTTATAACATGTCAGCTGCAACTGGACACATGGAATATTTTTACACTGGTGCTGAAGAAGTGGACAACATGGGACATTTAGAAAGCTGTCTGAGCCCCAGTGAAACAAATAGTGGTGGTTATCTGGGTCAGTCTGCTTCTGTCTGGGACCTGATTAAGGGCATTTACTGGCTGCAGCTCTGTTTGCGCTAACAGGCAAAACTACAGGAAGTTTATCTAAAAGCAGATATCCTGCATGCCCCCTACTGCTACCAAACATTTTTGCTTATGGAAGATTTAGGGAGGCAGGAAGGGAAGGATCTTGAGTGAATAAAAATCTGTCAACTGTGCAATCCTTCATGTGCATGGCTTAGCAAAATATTAGGGGCACTGCAGCCAAACACCGTTGCAAGTCCCAGTCCCATTTTTGCTATCTTTGATAAATAATAAACAAATATACAGTAATTCAGTAGTAGTAGCAGCAGCAGCAGTAATAGTAATAATAGTAACAATAATAATTTATATGCCACTGGGTTTCCTAAAAAAATAGTAAAAGAACAATATAACGTCACACAATACAAAAACTTCCCTGAACAGGGCTGCCTTTCAGATGTCTTAAAAACCATACATGTGAATAATATCCTTTTTTATTCTTTAGGGCCCTGTTGTCTTGGGTGATCTCCAGCATGAGGATGTGATGAGACAACAAAGTCGTCTAGGTTCTGCAGCTGTGGTGAACTCCAGGAAAAATAAAATACTGCCGCCACCCTCCTCCCACCTGAAGGTGCCTACCGGGGACAGGCAGTGTGACTTGTCTCCCTGTATCCCTTCCTACCTCCTGCAGAATGCAGAGAAACAGGTCAGTGTATAAACTGTGGCAGTAGACTGCTTTTGTGCAATGATATTGCTTAACAATGTGTGTTCCAGTCTTTAAAATCTGCATTGCCTTGGATTGAGGCTTGAAATAACTCATGCGCTTGGTTGATGGGTGTCTAGGAATGTAATGCGGTTTTTTTAAAAAAGAAAATCCGGTAGATGTACAGGGTGAGTATAAGTGACTAAATTGGTGCTGGTTTCCAAAGAAAGCAGGATTTAGATTTCCACCCCCCCCCCACCTGCATTAGAGAAATTGCTAAAATGTCTTGGTGGATACTGTATTCACAAACAACTTCTCTTCATTCATCTGGCCTTCCTTTTATCAGATATTATTTCCTAGATAAAACAGAAATGGAATCTTAAGTTTTATTTGTGATACAGTATAGTCCCCTGGGAGTGTTCTAGAAAGCTGCTTACATGGGTGAGGCTCCTGGAAATTTTTGCTCTTGACCTTGTTGGAGGAGGCAGATGTAAAATTTATGTTCTTGGTGGAGGGGCTGCACAGAGTGGGGGTCTGCTTGTCTTGTTAAATACAATAAAAGGGATATAATTATATATGTGTTCTGGACAAACAGTGATAGATTTCATCTTAAGAGGCTTTTCCCCAGTGGCATCTTTTAAACAGATTTTATACCTTTACAAAGTGTGTAAAGTCCCTGCCGCTTCTGCAATTATATGGTGACTACTTTTTACAAGCAGTGAAACGAAGGCTGGGTGACTTGTCCCAGGACAACTGATAAATAGGAGCCTAAACTGGGGTTTGAACTAAGAAGTAACAGTTCTCCCAATAATTTACACTGTTCTTGCCATATTAGCTTTCTGGAGAGGTATTCTCTTATACCTCCTGAGCGCATGATACCCAGAGTTTACTTCATTTCTTCTGAGACATCTTTTGATGGTCTCTGATTTTCACCATGTTTTCTGATTTTCACCATGTGCTCATTTTTCATTTGGATTTCTCAGCTGCAGTGCCTGATGGCTTTAGGGATCCTGGTAATTCTGTTTCTCTTAATTGCATTTCTTGTTCTTGCCCTGCAAACTTCCAGTTCTTTCTCGTTCATCCTGCCATATCTTGCACAGAGACCTAGAATTTTTTATGCTTGATGGCTTTCCTCAAAACAAAACAAAACAAAACAAAAATGTATTTCTCCTTTCAAGTTACCTTGTTACTGATTATCCGTCAGGAGTTGAGAAAGGTAGCTTTATTTGTCATTTCAGGTGATAGGTCTAATATACATAATGAATTCCTGTTCACAAGTTAAGATAGAATTAATTGACCCTGGTATCTGAGCAATTGGGAGTAAAATGCTTGATTTGCACAGCCCTCTGTATGTAAACCTAGTTGTTTGTAGTGAGATCTTCTTCTGAGCACGTACTGCTAGGTGAAATAGTGAAAGTTATTCCATAGTTATGTGGAAGCTGTTCGCATGACTGAAACATGTCTTCATGCATTGGCAGTGGGTGTCATGGTGGTTTGCTTCTTAAAGAACAGGTCTTGTCAAGCAATGGGTGGGAATACTCCAAGAAGAAATAAAGAGGGCTTCTGCTCCATTTCTCACGGGAAAAAGTGGTTCAGGAGTAGTGGGGGACTGTCACACTGATGCTGGGACTTCATGTTGAATTGAGTCTCATGCAGATGATTCCTTGAAGTGATCCAAATTCCTGGCTGGCTGTTAACAAATTCTCCCAGTGATGAGGAATCTCTGTGGATTTCCCAGAGCGATCTTCTAAGCTTAATTTCACTGATATGTTGATAAGTGTATTCTAAAGAGCAATTCTTTGGGGCCTGTTTGAACTTAACATGCTGTTCCCACAGGGGAGAGTGAGGGTTTTTTATTGTTCAGGCTTTGTATACAGTATGCTTTTACTACTCAATGTTGTGTCTTTGGGCTTTGGTTTTAAGGAGGAATCTCCTCTCCTGATGTGGGGTGGGAGGATAGACTGAAGGATGCATGTCAACCCTGGGAAACAGATGCTGGAAATGCTGTCCAGGCTGATATGCTGGCATTTGAACTGTCACTAGACACACTCTTTCCCTTTTCTCTCTCTCCCTCCCTCCTTCCCTCCCTCCCGTTTGCTCCTGAATTCATGTTTTTCTCTGCAAAATTATAGACCAATCCTGTGCATGTCTACTTAGAAGTAAGTTCTGTTATTTCAGCTTAGCTTACTTGCAAATATGGTTGCCTAAAAAGTAAAAACAGATAAACAACACTCAGGATACCAAATTCAGGGGTGCAGCAAATGCCTGGAGGCTTGGAAACACATGGCCCTGATTACAGCTTTCCTGTAATATTCACTGAGGTTTATGTGTTTCCTGTTAAGTGACTGTTTGTGCATCTTCCCTATAGCAAGACCTCTTGTTTTAAATGCTAAAATGAATAACTAAGCTTCCTGTTAATGAATAAATAGCTTAGCTGGCTTCTTAAGTGAAGGTAGCAAATCTTAAGTTGGGACTACCTGATGTTGAAAGTGACCTGATTTTAAATATTCTTTGAGATAAATTTTCTGACCGCTTTTGGCATGACATTTATGGCAGGCGTGTGGGGTTTGTTGTGTGTTTCAGAGTCTCATTCTCAAAGAGCTTACAAAGTAACATGTTGGAAATTACCAAATATGTTAAGCACCATCATGAAGAGAGCTGACATCTTGATAAGTTTCTTAAAATGTTAGGTGCCATTCCTGCATCATAGGATTGTAGCTGTAGAGGATAATTGGATTACTTCCCTCTTTACTTGCATTTTTTGTTGAGATCTAATCATTAATGAGAGGAAGGAAATGCTCAGGTCTTATTTTTAGTTTGTGGATGAAATTTAAAAGCAGCTTTTAAAGTTTAAATTGGAGCCTGAGGGTGTATTCATGGATCTTTTGAATGCAGACATATGGAAAGAGGCACGAGATGCTTCTGGATTATCCCTACTGAGATGGCAAACTACTTTGCACTTTGTTAAATTGCTGCTTTTGCTTTGTTCCCCCCCCCCCCCCCTCTTCCTGCTTCCAGGGCACAAAACAAATGAGTCTTCTGATTCATTCTGTCACAAGACTTACTTGAGTTTGAGATTTCATTTTTCTCTTGCAGAATTCTCGCCTTGCGCAGTCTTTAAGAAACCTTGTGTGTCAAAGTCCCTCCTGTACACCCATCAATGGGTCTCCAGAGCCCCCCAAAGCCTGCACATCACCCCATCAAGTCAACGGAATAAGTAACTGGTTAGTCCTACTTTTCTTTCAGGTTGATCAGTGTGATGTTCTGGAATTTGTCTTGCTGAGTAAACATTTGTGTTCTACACTGGCTCTGATTAAAACAGAGAAAATTAATTTGGTGTTTTTGAGGGAAAAAAGAATTCTTCTATATGGATTGCCATAATTTCAAATGTTCTTGGGCCAAAATAGAATACATCGTCTAGTGAAGCTTGTTGTAAAATGCATTCAGGTCACTTGTCTGTGGCTCCATATGTGACGTTGTGAGAAGCAAAGGCTTCCTGTGTCCCTTCTGTACAATTTCAGTTTTGAATGTAGTCACAGGAGAACTTTTGGTTGGGGAAAGATGCCTCAGTCAGTGGTCAACATATCCTCTTGCATAGCTGTTTTCAGGTTCCATATACAGTAATACCTCCGCGAACGTCTGCCCCGTTGACCGTCCATTTCGGTGAACATCTGCGGCAAACCCGGAAGTACCGGAACGGCTTGCCACATGCGCAGAAGCGCAAACTGCTCCGCGTGTGCGCACAGAGCAGCACTTTGTCAAGCGTCCTTTTTGTGGAGCATCCAGGGCTCCGGAACGGATCCCGGACTCAAAACAAGATACCACTGTAGAGCCATCAAATGTCGCCTTTGGGCACCATACCAGCTTCTTAAGAAAAATGCCTCTCTCTTCAGAAAAGATTCCAGTTCATTATTGATCAAGTTTACCCATGTGTTGCCATTTTTATTCATCACACTAGAACAAGATTCAAATTTTACTGTTTTTACCAAAATATAGTAATTACAAGCTATTGGCATCTACAGATGCCAGTATATGGAGGCCAGTCTTTAGGAATATTAATTCTTGCTGTTCTGTCATGGCAGCGAACGGCATTAAATTGATTGTAGGAAGAGAAGGTGTTTATTTTCAGGCCTTAGTCTGAATCTCCTGTATTACCCCACATGACCAGTTCTCCGGCCTGTATTTACACATTTTCTTTAGCAAATACCTGCAAGGCAGGGTTGCGTTATTCCTGTGAAGAGTCCCCTGGGTGCAATGCCTATGGTTCACATGCAAAGAGTAGTGACTCCTTGCAAGAGAATGTCTTGCTGTCCTTAATTGGGTTGAATCTAACCAAGTTATTACACAAGCAGATATACTTCCATTTGTGCAGCCAATCTCCCCCTCCACACTGCCCCCAAATATGCTCCAGAGTAGGACCAGGCAATATATCAATATATTGTTATATACTGCTATCGAGAGCAAATCAGGATAACCGTTTTTTTTTAAATTACCTGGCAATACCTGCTTGTGTGGGATAGTCAAATAGCACTATACTGCAAAAATTGGGAAGCCGATGCTTCTTCCTGTCATGTGCAGCTGTTGCAATTGCTAACTGCCTCAGATGCTCTTCCATGCCCCCTGTAGCGGCAGTGGCAGGCTGATGCAAAAATCACTCTTTAAGAAATCGTGCGTGCACTGCAGGGTAACTCTCTGCCGTAGCTCTCTGTCTGCCTTGCCTGCCTCCTCAGCAGCAGGCAAAAATCGTCCTTGGAGATATCTGTGTGTGCATCTGTGCAGCCTAACCCTGCCCAAGGGCTCTGTCTCCTGAGCAGGCGGAGGTGAACAGCCTGCAAGCGGGAACTTCCCTCCCTCAGAGACGCCAGGCTCTTGCTGAAAGGCAGGCACCAGGCTGGTAGGTGGCTTAGGTAGAAGCATGGCTTCTGTAATCTGGAGCTCCTTTTCTCCTCCTGTTCTCAGTAAAAATATGAACTGGGGTAATGGGGTAAAAAAAAACAAAAAACACCTCTCTAGCATAAGAGCTGCTTCGCTCTTTCCCCTGCTCTGCTTGTTTATTGTAGGTAGGTGTGTGATTGTCTGTACCTCCCTCCCTCCCCACTGCTGTGTTTGTGTGCATGTGGGTTTTGTTTTTGTGAAGAAGCAGAACACTTTTTAAAAATTAACCCAGCCTCTTTCTGCTGGCAGGCAGGAGGACTTACTCTAAAGTAGCTCCCCTCCAGCCTCACTCTGCTTCCCCTGTCCCAAGCAAGCTTCTTTCTTTCCCCTACTGTGCATGTTGATTGTTAGTTTGTGATTCTCTCTCTCTCTCTCTCTCTCTCTCTCTCTCTCTCTCTCTCTCTCTCTCTGTGTGTGTGTGTGTGTGTGTCTCCCTCCCTCCCCATTCCTGTGTTTGTGTGCAGCGCATTTTGTTTTGTTTTAAAATTAACCCAGCCTCTCTTTGCTGGCAGGTGGCAGCTCCTCTTCTTAATTTTAGAGTAGTTTCCTCCCCCTCCGTCACCTCCCCAGTCCCAAGGAAACTGCAAAGAAACATACTCTGTTGAAGCCTTGGCCACTTCCCTCTTTTCCCCATCTGCATGTGCTTCTTAGTGGGTGCGTGCACGCAAATGTCTCTGTTTCTGTGTGCCTCACTCATTATGTTCCTCATTTTCTCCTCCAGACCCTCTCCCTACCCTAGAACTCTCCTCAATTCTCCCTTTGGCCCTTTGCTTTCTTAACAATATATTCTCCAGAAATCTGTAATGTTATACAGTGGTACCTCTACTTACTAATGACTCGACCTACGAATGTTTCTACTTGCGAATCCGCCATCTTGGATGCTGTTTAGATAGGATTTTTTCTACTTACGAATTTTTAGATAGGGTTGCTTCGACTTACAAATTTTTTCTCCCAATGCATTCCCTTCATGGATCAATGCCTTGTCGTGGTGAAGAAAAATATTGCATAGGAACCTGGAATGTAAGAACCATGGATAATGGTATGTATTCTTGTCATCTCATTTTTGACCACATCCAGCTTACCTCCATCCATGGTTCTTACATTCCAGGTTCCTATGCAATATTTTCCTTTACAGCATCGGACTTTCCTGTCGCTTCCAGGCATATCCGCAACTGAATGACCTTTCGGCTTTGGCCCAGCCGCTTCATCAGCTCTGAAACTACTTGTACTTGTCCTCCGCTCTTCCTCAGTAGCATGTTAGACGCCTTCCGACCTGAGGGGCTCATCTTCCAGCGTCATAACTTTTATATGCCTGTTGTGTTTGTCCATGGAGTTTCCTTGGCAGGGATACTGGAGTGGCTTGCCAGTTCCTTCTCCAGGTGGATCACGTTTAGTCAAAACTCTCCACTATGACTTGTCCACCTTGGGTGGCCCTGCATGGCATAGCTCATAGCTTCTCTGAGTTATTCAAGCCCCTTTGCCACGACAAGGCATTGATCCATGAAGGGGACCTGGTACCGGACTGTACCTGGTCTGTACCGGACCTGGTACAGACTTGCAATTAAAACTTGTTGCATGCTTGGAATCTGAAGAGTCACTTCAACCCTCTTTCTGTATTTTTGTTATGGTTCATCGTACCTTGGGCATCATTTAATGCTTTCTTGTTGATTTTGGAGCTTTCAAAACTTCGTGGAAAGGATTCTTTCTTAGTTCTCTCCAGCCCTACCCACCCCACTCTAGCATGGCTGAATATTTGAGGCTGACCTGAAGTCAAGGAATTACAGTGGTACCTTGGTTTGCATACGTCTTGGTTTGCATATGTTTTGCATTACAAACACGTCAAACCCGGAAGTGCATGTCCCGGTTTGCAACCTTTTTTTGGATTACAACCCATTTTTTTAGATTACCAACAAAAAAATTTGGGAGGCCCCATTGGTGAAAGCACTTCTTGGGTTACAACCTGTTTTGGTTTACAAACGGACCTCTGGAATGTATTATGGTTGTAAACCAAGGTACCACTGTACAGAGGAATGGCCTTAGGTTCATGTTGTGGCAGTGTTTGAAGAGACATTGCCATGTCCATTGCAAACTAATTGCCTGTGAAGATGAAATTCAACAAAGGCAATGTGTACTAGAACCTTTAAAAGGTAAAGGTAAAGGGACCCCTGACCATTAGGTCCAGTCGTGACCGACTCTGGGGTTGCGTGCTCATCTCGCATTATTGGCCGAGGGAGCCGGCGTATAGCTTCCAGGTCATGTGGCCAGCATGACAAAGCCGCTTCTGGCAAACCAGAGCAGCACATGGAAACGCCGTTTACCTTCCCGCTGTAGCGGTTCCTATTTATCTACTTGCATTTTGACGTGCTTTCGAACTGCTGGGTTGGCAGGAGCTGGGACCAAGCAACGGGAGCTCACCCCGTCACAGGGATTCGAACCGCCAACCTTCTGATCAGCAAGCCCTAGGCTCAGTGGTTTAACCACAGCGCCACCTGGGTACCTAGACCCAGAACCTTTATTGAATGCAAAAATCGCACCCTTCCTACTTTGCTTGCATCACAGTTAGAATGCTCTGAAGTGATGGGGACTGTTAATGTAATGTAGTAAAAGAAGCTCCTGAGCTCCGTAATGGTATCCTACTTGTGTGGCTCCCCTTCGGACATCTGGCTGGTCTTTGTGGGTAATAGGACAATATAAACCTTTGGTCTGATCAGCAAGGCTGAATAAACTAATGTTTGGGGGTTATCCTTGCTTTCACTAATCATAAGTGAAACTTAACTCAAGTTTGTCCAGGTTCAGATGTCAAAACAAGATATAAACAAAAGTTTCCAAGCTCCTTATGGTTGTGTTGGGGGTAGTGCACAAGTCCAAGGTTTGCTGCAGCTCATCCTACTGCTAACTCCTGAAAATGAAGCCATTTGCTGCATCCAGCTACTTGGAATGCACCCTAGTGAGCCTGACTCACGCCCCCCTCTATGCATGAGGGGAGGAGATTTAAAGCTCCTATTCTGAACAAGCTGCAATTTCCTGTCATATTAAAGTGTTTGCTTAGCATCCATTTTAATGCCATTTTGGCGCCAGACAAAAGCATTCTTCTTCTTTCAGCTTTTTAATTACTTTTAAAGTTTCAAGTTGAATTTAAAATCATGTCATCTGTTCTAGATCATTGTCAAATTCTTATGGTGATTGTGTTTTGCTTATATAGGTGTTTTTTAAAATTTGGTATAATTGAGCCAGGGTTGCTGTTTGGTTTGTTCATTTATTAATAATTGGTATCTGGATGTGTTTCACTGCTTTTAATCTGTTTTATTATATGTTGCCTAGAGGCTTTGGCATGAGGTGACTGATAGATATATCTTCCATGTGCAGGAAACCATGGGTTGGAAAAACTGGAATCAATAAGCCATTATGTCAAACCAGTATGTGAGCCTGATGTGAGATCCTTGTTCGTTTATAGAGGGTTTTATCCAATAGTGTTCCTGTACAAGCACAATTGCACAAGATGGTGTAGGTTTTCTGCCTGTGGTTTGTACGAACTACTTTCTGAACTATATTCAGAAACCTTTAAATATCCTCTTCTTGTGTGCAAAGGAGGGGTGAGGGGAATGCATGAGCCTGAGGCATGTCACAGCGCTTTACAACGAGCCATAGTAGTCAAAGATTTAGAGTGACTTTTTAGTGTTGCCTAAGAGATCCTGAAGCTGAGGCTCCCAATACTTTGGCCACCTCATGAGGAGAGAAGGGAAAGACCCTGATGTTGGGAAAGATTGAGGGCACTAGGAGAAGGGGACGACAGAAGACAAGATGGTTGGACAGTGTTCTCGAAGCTACCAACATGAGTCTGACTAAGCTTCGGGAGGCAGTGGAAGACAGGAGTGCCTGGCGTGCTCTGGTCCATGGGGTTACGAAGAGTTGGACACGACTAAACGACTAAGCAACTAAGCAACAACAACAAGAGATTGCAAATCTTTACATGTTGGCTGTTGCTTGGGCATTGTGATCAGTGTCTGTTGGCAGGAGATAACTCATGAAATGAATGGAATGCTAAGTGTCCAGACTCCAGGTTCTTGGCATGCTCCATCCCATTCAGTTGGATCCATGCCTCTGTTCCTCCTTGCTGTCACATGGGCACTGATCCAGCAGGGCTCTTCTTGGTTCCTTAGGTGCTGTGCGAGGGGTCTCTGGTTGATGCTATGAACATGGAGTAGCAGCAAATGCCTAGAGGATACTGCAGCACCTGACACAAGCCTTCCTAGTTGGTGGAGTGTACTTTGGTAATGTTCTGGACACAACCTGGAAGCCTAGTTATCTCAACAAATGTCTAGTAAAGCCTTCCCCAACCCCCAGCTGTTATTGCACTGTAGACAAACCCGAGTCCAAGCTAGTATGGGCCAGTGGTCGGGAACGACAGCAACAATTGTCAAATGAAGATATGGAGAGTGCCAGGCTGGGGAAGGTTGGTTGACTAAGGCATTTCAAAAAAACAATACAGCATCTTGAAACAGCCATCACTAGCGTCAGCATGTGCCTTTATCATGTTTGACTAAATTGGCAAGGTGTGAAACCTCTGAATCTTCATTTTTGTACCACAGTGTTTTGGTAAGCAAAAGCCGACTTTGTCTTGAGTACAGCCTGTTTGCTGGCAGAAAAGATCAGAACACCTGGGCATATAAAATGCATCAGCATTGCTTCCTCCTGAATGTTGGCTGTATGTGTTGTAACAGTTCTCCCTGCCTCTGACGCACCCACCAGTTCTGTGGCTCCCTGTCCAAGGTGGGACAATGATTCCCTCCCAGGAGAAGGATTGCTTCTGTTTTGATGGGACCACTTTGCCTTAAATTGTTAAGCACATTGCTGCCTTACGTTGGAGCCTGTATGGCAGGCTATAAAACAAAATAAACACAACTGTGTTTTGCCTGTCTTCTTAAGGTTTTGATTTTGAAGGTGTTTAATGTTGATAAAAAAGGTTTAATCCCTGCTTGGGTTGCTATCTTTGCCAGACTATTCCTTTGTGGCATTCAAGGGTGTGGGTGTGTGTCAGCAAAACAATGTCCATAGCCCTTAATGGTGCCTCTTTTTTTTGTTTGTTTAGATTATAAAAACATAATTGCTCACAAATTACAAGAGGAAGGAGAGTGTTTTTCTTTCCTTCTCACTCTGTCTGCCTGGAGCTCTCGCTTTCCCTTCTCTGCTCCCACTGCTGCATTGTTAAAAGGGCATGCCAAGAGTAGTTTGAAACGGGCTTGGGTGTATGTCACTACCCTGGAACCGGGTTTGTGGTGGTTGGGTCTCCCACACCCTAGGGTTGGAATGCATAGTTATCTGTGACTGCTATGTAGAAGGGAAACCGTTGTTTTTAAAACATGAAAGGAGTTTGGGTTTTCCCCTTGTCCTTTTCCTTTTCTCCCTGCCCCCTCCCTCACAGTTGCAGAAGCCAACATGGTGAAGTTTGAGATTCTCTCTCCCACCGCCCCTTGCAAACTGGACATTTGCTGGTGTGGGGCTCTGGGCTGTCTGTGTACTGTATATGCATTCAGTCACCCAAACCTCTTTTCCAGGACTTGCAAACTTCACAGTGGTATGAAAAACCTCTTGGGCCTCTTGTCTTAAGTGACAATGGATTCAGGTTGTTTGTGGAACAGGAATATGTTTAAATGTTCTGAAGCATGCTGCGTTCCTCTTAATGTCTCTTAAGGCAAGGCAATAGTATGGGTGGGTGGAATAGAGCTCATATTTTTCAACATGCTTGCTTTTCTTAAAATGCATTGGATTGGATCCAAACGTCTCTTTCTGCTAGCCAAGTGCTTCTTTAGCTCTCAGAAGAGCATTGCATGAGAGAAATGACCCTAAACCCAGAGAGGTTGCTCCATTTGCACAACCTCTTACTTAAGACTTTGCAGAAACCCATTTCTGAGACTTTTTCTTATGGCCCACTAGAGTGTATTCACCCTGTTTTTGTTATTTGCTGTTGCTCTGTAATTCATCTTCCTGATACACTGTGGTTCTGCACTGTGAAAAATAGCCTCTGTTGCTGGCATGTGAGTTCACAGAGCAGAGCTAATCCATTTCCCCTTCCAGTCATGGTTCTGTGGATCCATGCCAAGGGTAGGCAACCTAAGGCCTGGGGGCCGGATGTGGCCCAATCACCTTCTCAATCCGGCCCATGGACGGTGCAGGAATCAGCGAGTTTTTACATGAGTAGAATGTGTCCTTTTATTTAAAATGCATCTCTGGGTTATTTGTGAGGCATAATAATAATAATAATAATAATAATAATAATAATAATAATAATAATAATAATAATTTATTATTTATACCCTGCCCATCTGGCTGGGTTTCCCCAGCCACTCTGGGCGGCTTCCAACCAAATATTAAAAACAATACAGCATCAAACATTAAAAACTTCCTTAAACAGGGCCGCCTTCCGTTGTCTTGACATCTGCTGGGACTTATTGCCTTGACATCTGCTGGGAGGGCATAGGAATTCGTTCATATTTTTTTTCAAAATATGGTCCGGCCCCCCACGTGGTCTGAGGGACACGGTGGACAGGCCTACGGCTGTAAAGGGTTGCTAACTCCTGATCCACGCTATTGGATTGCAGCCAAAGATTGCCTGAGCAAAAGACTGCTCACTCAGCAAATTTGTTCCATCCATTCCACCCTTTATATCCATTCTACCCCCTTTATATCCTCTTGAAGCATCATTCCTGAACAGTGTGGGCTGTTTAGTAGTTTCCTTCTCCTACTGCACAATTATACACTCACCATCTTCAGGCGGGTCTCGTGACACTCTTGGAGAGGCAGTTCAAGAGAAGAGTGATGGGACTTAAGTTTTACAAGTCACTTTCTGAATCCTACCTGTTGTTTCATAGCATTACTAAATAACGTAAATTGGCGTAACACCGGTCAGATTGAGCTATTTCAGATGACACTTCCTACGAAGCATGCACAACATAGCTAAATTTATATGCTTGATTTTGGGAGTGTGCTAAAATTAGAATAATAGAATCATAGAGTTGGAAGAGACCAGAAGGGCCATCCAGTCCAACCCCCTGTTAACAGTTTTAAGAGCCTCCAATCCCCCTTTAAAACTTCAAGAATTAAGGAAGGGTCTACTATTATCATGCCTTAAAATGTTTAGTTATTCCTGTAAAAATCATTTCTAGAGCTTTTAATTTTAAAAAATATAACCTTGAAAGGACATTCATTCATTTTTTAAAAAATGTTTATATCTCCCATTCAAACACTGACCAGATCCACGCCTTCAGCAAGATGGCTTCAAACCCATACCATGCAACCAGGAACATATTTTGCTGATATTTTTTTGCCCTAATCAGTTTTCTGGCTGTTGGAATTTTTTTTGAGAGATTTCTATAGCTTGTTAAATTAATGTGTTGTACTTGTTTGACATACACGCAGTAAACAAAACTAGACAAGTCATGCTAAATCAGATTCCATTTGATAAAGGGTTTTGAGAAGTTTTCTGGAAAGCCTACATCACTCTTTGAAGGGCAAGATTGTTTACAATTGTCCTGCTAGCCGTCTGAAGTTCTATGCTGTCACTTTTGTTTTTTGGTAATTGTAAAGCAAAGCTGGTACTAATAGCCAACATGGTTAAACCTATTTCCTAGCTTTTGCTGACTCTGAGTGGGACAGTATAATCCGTTAGTATTTTTTTTAATAGCCCTGCCAGAAGTGAAACTATATACTTTCTGCTTTTCTTTACTTGCCAACAGTCTGTTTACAATTCCCCTAAAAAACACCACCACCACACTTGTATGTTTATGTATACAGTACTTGTAACTCATGATAATAATACTTTACACATCTGACGAAGTGGACTAAAGACTGTGAAAGCTGATACCATAAAAATCTTATTCTTTAAGAGATTGGAAACCTCTCATAAACTATTTGCATGGAAAAAGAAATAATGACATTTGGATTTGAGAATTGAAGTTAATCGTTTAGGGAATAATATTTATATATAGTGTTAACTTTTTTCTTTCTCTCACTTTCTCTCTTTTTCATTTCTCTTTGCCTCTTTTAGTTTGGACAAAAAGGATATTTGGCAATAATTTTTGTAGTTTTCGTTATAAACTCTAATAAAATTCATTTTAAAAACGTAATTGTTACTCTTTAAGGTACTACAAGGCTCTGTGTTGCTTTCGGTAGGTCAAATGTGACCGTTGAGAACTGAAACACTGAAGCTACAAAAATACACCTAATAGGATAATCTGCCCAAGTACATTATTGTAGAATTTTCAGTCTGTGAATCTCTTCCTTTTGACTGCAGTTTCAACACATGCTCCACCAGCAATTTCCAAGATGATGTGGATGCCAACAGGATTCTCAAGAAACCGAAGCAACTCAACAACAGCCTGCCTGCTACACTATCTTCCCTTGACAACAGCTGTGTTGCTGCTAGAATCCGTCCAATTTGCAGATACAGGAAGCGCAGGCTGGTGAGAGCCAATGCAGTCTCACACCTTAGTAGAAAGGTGGGTGCGATGTTTCACCTCTGCAGCTGTTGTTGAAGAAGGTTTAAGGGGAGGCAGGCAGGATCTAATTTTGTCTGGTGGCAACAATCAAATTGTGGTAGCCTTGTTACCTTGTAGTTCTGGATTGTAGGAATTCCAGATGGAATCGCTTCAGATATCTGATTTGGCCACAGTGAACTATGCCTTGATTACAGCCTATGACTGTAACACACTCTGTGTAGGGCAGCCTTTGGAAAGTGCTCAGGAACTTCAACTGGCTCAAAGAGCTGCAGCCAGACTCTGGACGGGAGCTGGTTATAGGGAGCAGAAGACTCGCTTGTTCGAGAAGCTCCACTGGATAGCATTCTGTTTCCAGACACAATTCAAAGTGCTGGTTATTATGACCTATAAGGCCCTAGACAGCTTAAGTACAAGCTGTCTAATATACGGCATTCCCTCATAAGAACCTGCCTGGCTTTTGAGATCTTATGGGGGACGCTCTTCTCTTGGTCCCACCACCCTCACAAGAACGCTATGTGGGGATGCAGGAAAGGGTCTTTTGGGTGGCTGCTCCCCTACTCTGGAACTCCCTGCCTGGAGAAGCTAGATTGGCTGCCTCCTTGTTGTCCCTCTGCTGGCAGGTGAAGACCTATTTAGAATCATAGAATCATAGAGTTGGAAGAGACCACAAGGGCCATCTAGTCCAACCCCCTGCCAAGCAGGAAACACCATCAAAGCATTCCTGACATATGCCTGTCAAGCCTCTGCTTAAAGACCTCCAAAGAAGGAGACTCCACTCTACCTCAGGGGTCCCCAAACTTACCCGGCTTCGGGCCAGTATCCAACGTGCCGATCACGCGGCGGGTCGGAGGGCGGGGGAGTGCGCGTCCGTGCGCATGCGCGCACACTCTTACAGGCGCGCTGGCGCGCTTCCGGGTCGGAAAAAAGTACCCAAATTGTTTGTGCGCATGGGCCTCCCCCGACCCGGAAGTGCACTGGAAATGACATTTGCGCAAGCACGCAAACATTATTTCCGGTGCACTTCGGTATTTTTTCCTGACCCGGAAGCGTGCCGCTGCGCTGGTTAGAGCGGGTGGTGGCAGCGGGCGGCGGGGGTTGTCGCGGGCCGGATAAAAGAGGCCTTCAGGCCATATGCGGCTCGCGGGCTTTAGTCTGGGGACCCCTGACCTACTTGTTCCAACAGGCTTTTGGGGATTGACTGCTTTTAAGGGCCAGTGCTATGCTGTTTTTATTGTGATTATCTGTATGTTTACTATATGTATGTTGTATGTTGTTTTCGTTCTCTTAATGTTTAATTCTTTTAAAATTACTGTTTTTATGCTACATTTTAAACAATTATTGTGTTTATCTGTAAGCTGCCTTGAGTCCCATCAGGGGAAAAGACTGGATATAAATATATAATAATAATTCTGATGGGCTAGTACTACTGCTACTACTAATATAATAGAAGTAGTACTGTATGGGCAATGCTAGTTAGATCAGCTACTGAAAGATTCTGGCACTATTGTTCCACCATGACTCATGTAAAGTATGCTTAAAAGAGAAAATTGGTTCTTTTTTTAAAAAGGGGTGGCATCTCCACTGGGATAGCTCACCTAGTTACTTAAGGCCATTGATTTCAGTAGGTCTGGCTATCATTCTAAACTTTGTCACTGAGCAGGGATTTGAACCTGGAGCCTCTCAGTTGTAGTCATTCTAGTATTGCTAAATGCTCTGCCAATAAAGGGTTCAGCAGTATGAAGAGAGCCATGGGAACAGGTAATATATCACACTTTTTTTTAGCTCACTGTTTGTATTCAGTCATGACAGCAAGTAGAAATTGAATGTTTGCAAAGGGAAGAGCCAGGATTCTGAACAGGAAGAGATTGGAAAGGAAGTGATGGTTGTACTCTTAGGCCCCACCTATACTGCTGAGTTTTGGCACTTCTTGCTTGCCTTTGTTCTCTGGAGCAATTCTGTACCCATAGGAAGAAGCAACATTTTCCACAGAGCTTGTCGTGCTTTTGCTTTTTGATGTATTAGGCCAGGCATCCCCAAACTTCAGCCCTCCAGATGTTTTGGACTACAATTCCCATCTTCCCCGATCACTGGTCCTGTTAGCTAGGGATCATGGGAGTTGTAGGCCAAAACATCTGGAGGGCCGCAGTTTGGGGATGCCTGTATTAGGCCTTTGGGTTACTTGGTTTGCAGCCATCTTTAACCTGTGTCTGAAACAGAGAGTGGTCGATTTTACCGTTCCAGCTAATAACTATTTTGTTGATCTCCTTTGTGTTCCAGCCACAGAAACCTCTCAGTATGAAGTGTAATTGTGAACGGCCCAAATCCTGCATCTTGTGTGACTCTAAGGCCTCTGTCCAGACCATAGACCCAGAGACAATGTCTTTAGAGGAGCGGGTAGCTCTGCTGGACTCAGGCTTCCATCCCATTCTATCATTTTCTCATGGTGAGTAAAATGATAAACAGCCTCTTCATGTGGAATGAAGAACCTGCCTGTTTACGTGGCTTTTCTTCATTCTACTAGCATGAGCTGAGTGTTCGCCATCGTATCTCAGTGGAGGTTTTGGCACTGCTGTCTTCTGCCACATTTGTAGAGGCTGCATTTGTATAATGTAGAAATGAGTTTCCTTTTACTTTGCTTGATATTTCCATGGAGGACAGCTTCTCTAAAGAATTAACACATCACCTTTTAAAGGGATTTAAGAGAATCATGTACAAAGATTACTAGAAAGCAATAAAAGCAGTGTGCTGCCATTATTTTGCTTTAGTCACATTTCTTTGTATAAATTCCGGTGTGTTATACTGTATTGTGATTCTCTCATTGGTAAAAGTAGCACTCAAACGTTTCTCTCCCTATCATTCATTTCAAACATGGGTGGCTAACTTGCGGCCTTTCATAATTTTGTTGCTGTTTGTTAATTATTCATTAATTTATATAATGTCCAGATGCTATTGGACCATTGGACATGGTGGCTGGGGCTGATGGGAGTTGGAATCCCAACAGCATCTAGAGGCCACAGGTTAGCCACCCCTGATTTAAAATGAGCCAGACCTTGCTGATAAAAGCCAAATCTGTGAAGGTCCACACTTAACCTTGCTGACCGTAGCATGCAGGATTCCTGTGCTGTGACATGTGACAAGCCTTAGTCATCTACTTTTTGTTAATATTGAAATGGATTGTGTTTATGTAGGGCTGGGCGATATCTGGTTTTCAACATTGCGATATATCACCAGCTAAACATCGCAATATACCGATATATTACAATGTCTGAAATAAGGGTCGAGCTATGTAGAGGCATTGGTTGGCTTCACAGTTTTTCCAGTGTTGTGATTTTTGCAAAGCACACTGTAAGGGTGTTGTTGCAGCTACTCTTGAGTAACAACGTCCGAGTCTGCTCTTGTCTTTAATATTGTTATTGTGCATAGTATTTACAGTAAAGGGTAAAGGGGCCCCTGACCATCAGGTATAGCCGTGTCCGACTCTGGGGTTGCGGCGCTCATCTCGCTCTATAGGCCGAGGGAGCCGGCGTTTGTTCGCAGACAGCTTCCGGGTCATGCGGCCAGCATGACAAAGCTGCTTCTGGCGAACCAGAGCAGCGCATGGAAACGCCGTTTACCTTCCCGCCGGAGCGGTCCCTATTTATCTACTTGCACTTTGATGTGCTTTCGAACTGCTAGGTGGGCAGGATCTGGGACCGAGCAACGGGAGCTCACCCCGTTGCAGGGATTCGAACCGCCGACCTTCTGATCGGCAAGCCCTAGACTCTGTGGTTTAACCCACAGTGCCACCTGGGTCCCACATAGCAGATAGCCAAAAAAACATGATGCCTCAGTCACTCTCAGAATCCGGGAGCGGGCGTTTCCGGCTACAGGACCAGCATAAGAGTTTGGGCACCCCGAAACGCCTCCTCCCGACCTTATGTTTGGTGGCGCGCCTTAACTCTGGCGCCGGAAGGGGCTGCCTGCTCCCCTCCACCTCTTGGTCCTGGCGGCGCAGGGGCTCTCCCACATCGCTGAGCCCTGATATCTCTGTCCCGCTCACTTCCTGATTCCCCTCACCTGACCCACTGCTGCTGCTCTCACTGGGCGAAGTGCTGGTCAGCAAGAGGGGAGGAGGCTCCCTGTAGGAAGGCCCCCCCACACACACACAGAGGGAGGGGGAGGGGGGGAGAGAGAGAATTCACAACATTACCAGGTCAAAAATTATGAAACGGATATCACAATATAGACTTGAATCCGGTTTTGGACAATACATCAATATATTGCCCAGCCCTGTCAGTATGCTTTGGGAGTCAAATATAATTCAGGAAAGCCATATAAGTTAAATACCAAATGGATGGTATTGAGCTTGGCACCAGTTGCAAGTACAAAGAAAATAAATCATGCCTTCACTGAGATCTTTCCCTTTTTAAGTAAGATAATATAGTTACACACAAACCATCAGGGTCAAAAATAACCCACAATGTAAACTACATAAACCTACAAGAACAGTTTGCGAAATCTAACTGATCTCATCTTTTTTAAAAAACCTGAAGCAAAATATTGTACCATTAATATGCATGTACTATAATTATCGGAAGTATTTAGTGCAATTATCATGATTTGTGAATTATTTGCAACAATTACAGGATATAAATTTGAATAACAAATAATAACAAGTGTGGGTTAACTTGTTTTCTTCTGCTAATAGGGAACCCTCTTCATTTACACTTTGAAGCCTTGCTGAGAGAGGACCACAGGCTGAGTCATAAGCTCAAGACTCTCAAGATACCCCAGTGGGGTTTGAAAGACCTTACCAACAACATTTGTTCATCATCTCTCTCTGCATCTGGTAAATTATATGCAATATGTGAGAAGCATTATTTTAGCTCTTGGCCCAAGTTCCCCTTAAAGGTGCTACATTCTGTCTGAGGAAAAGATCAGCTATGGGCAAAATCAAACCAGGTCTATTTGTTTCCAAGAGTGGCCAATTCCCCATGGCTCTCCCTGAAAGGAGGCGGAAAGAGCTGGATATAGCATGTTGTTTGTCCCCAATATCTGAAAACCAGAGGTCTGTTGAATCTGTCCAGGGGAGTTCTGCTTATATCTGTCAGTAGCTATTGGTCATAACAGTCCTCCATGAACTTCCCCAGTGGTTTTTAAAAGCACCTACTTGGTCATCTTCTCATAATCTACAGTGGTACCTCAAGTTAAGAACTTAATTCGTTCTGGAGGTCCGTTCTTAACCTGAAACCATTATTAACCTGAGGTGCCGCTTTAGCTAATGGGGCCTCCCGCTGCTGCCGCACAATTTCTGTTCTCATCCTGAAGCAAAGTTCTTAACCTGAGGTACTATTTCTGGGTTAGTGGAGTCTGTAACCTGAAGCTTCTGTAACCCGAGGTACCGCTGTATCTCCTAAGTTCATTATTCATTGTCTAAATGGAGTATTTCCTTTTGTCTCTCCTAAAACAATTGTGTTAATTTTATTGGATGAACACAAGTTTGAAGTGTGCTAGAGAGGCAAAAGAAAATTCTCTGCCCACTCTCTCCATGCTGCTCATCATTGTGCATCAATTTTAACAGTAGGGTTGTTGGTGGTTTAGGTAGGATGTCTACAAAACGGGCATTGGGAGCAATATTTTAGGGTAACATATATAGATACACTTGCAGTTCACTCCCACTTGATGTTGCTCCTCCAGTCAAGCAGGGTGGATAAAAATCAATGATTTAAAAAAAATATATCAAAAAAATCAGATTTTTTAAAATTTAAATCAGATTTTTTTAAATAAAATGCTTTTTGAGGAAAATATATTACCATCCAAAGGTTATTCCAAAAATATATTATATTACCATCCAAAGGTTATTCCAAAAAGATTAGTTTTTTAATTATGTAGAATAAGGTTGTATATGTTTAATTTTTTGGGTAAATAAATTCCATTAATCCATTCACAATGTCATGCTCTTGCAGAGGTTTTTGTAAGATTATTGGGCAGTTTCTCTGCCTACA
Organism: Zootoca vivipara; assembly: GCF_963506605.1. NCBI lineage: Eukaryota > Metazoa > Chordata > Lepidosauria > Squamata > Lacertidae > Zootoca > Zootoca vivipara. The sequence continues at coordinate 57,041,319 of NC_083287.1, read as the reverse complement.
AGATATTATCACAGATGCTTGGTTTACTTTTGCAGTTCTCAAAACTGAATTTGACTCAACAGAGATCACATGCCTCTTCTTCACAGCAAAAATGTTATAACATGAACAGAGTTGAGAAAAAGACCTTAATCCTATTGTTCTACAAACCTATGAATACAGAAACAACCCCTTCAGTGCTAAGTTTCAAGAAGTTCAGTGAATAGAATAGAAACAATATTTTTCTGATTGTTTGGACAGTATTTAAGTTTTTCATGTGTAGGCTGGGCTGACAGTCTAAGTTTCTTAAAATATATATATTTTGTTTTTGTTTAGCCAAATTAGTTAACAAACATGGATGTTTGTTTAAGCAAATAACATTTGCTGAAATGTTATTGTTTCAGTTGAATAAATCTATTTAAATTGTTATTATTAAGGTAATGATTATTTTTCTCCTTCCTAAGTACAACAGTAAAGTTGTCCAAATATGAATGATTAACCTATTAAACGGGGGATAAAAAACTAATATGAAAAGTTGTTATTCTAAAAATCTTCATCTACTTGCATATTAAAGTTATACCAGCAAGAATTAGTCTTTATGTAGAAAACTATGATTTGAATCAAGCCTTACTGACTAGTGATTTAAATCGTGATTTAAATCAGTTTGATTTAAATCAAATCTACCCTGCAGTCAAGCTACATTTTAAAAAAACCCACAGGTAAACTATTTCCAGAAAGTACAGTGGAAAAAAATGAACTCCCATCTACCATGTGGTCGTTAAGCAGAAGTTGCAGAATTAGTATATCTTCATTTCCTGTCTGTCTTGATGAGCACAGGATATCTGTGACTTACTAAATGATCTGGATTTCACTGGAGTGAATCTTAATTTCATGTTTTCATTACCAGGTCCTCTGCTGAAAGGATCGGCCAGTCGCAGCTTTTTTGTTCCTAGCCCTCAGACCTACAAACCTAGTTCTTTACATCATGTGCCATCTCTATGCTTTGAAAATACTCCTGCCCCCCACTCCAACCAAGTCCCTGCCAATTCCATGGCTGCTAGCAGCTCGACGTTGGTGAGTTGGAACATAGTCCCTCTGGCAAACAGAACTGCAAAGAGGAAATAAAGAATTAGTGTTGCTGGGTGACTTCGCTTTAAACTTAACCCTCTTTCATCTTTCCCCTGAGCGAGGCGTGTTTGGGAGTGCAAAACATTTTTTAAATGATGTGCTGTTCTCTTAACCTTGAATCATCTCCTAACTCATTTGCTATGCTGTTTCAAGTATATCTCCTGGTGGCTTTTTTTTGTTTTCTTTTAGGAATATTATTGGTTAGATATGCAGACTACTACACTAAAATAAACCAAAAACAAAACACAAACCATTGCTGGGTTTTTTTCATAAGAAAAAGGAAGCCCTGAAGGTTGAAAAAAATGTACAGTAGAAGTAGAGGCAAAAGACTATCCACTTATCCCCTTTTCATGTTTGCTTTGGGCAGAATATTCCTGTGTCCTTCAGCTTTTTGTCTTGGGTGTTTTTCTATATACTACTTCATCCTTTTTCATCTCTTTGTATTTTAAAAAGCCTTAAGCTGTATTTAAGATGGTTTCTGTGTTTATCAATAAACAGCCTGACTGTGATTATATGGTTGCCTCTTGCCCTGTTGGAAGGATCTCAGTAACCATATCTCAGGCCAATAGTGTTGTATTCCATGGTGGCTGAAATGCCTTTGGAGTTTTGCCTGGAACATAGCTGCCAAGTTATCCCTTTTTTACAGGGATTTTCCCTTATGCTGAATAGGCTTCCTCGCGAGAAAAGCGAAAACTTGGCAGCTATGGCCTGGAAAACCTCATCCCCTAGCCCCACCCTGTCAAGATATTTTCCCCATCCCATTCTGTGCTCTGTAGCACATTCAATGTTAGGTGGCTGCTCATTATTCATGTTTTAAGATGTATGTACCATCTTTCCATTGGCATGCTCAAGGCAGCTAAGAACAACCGCTGCACAGAGCAGTTGCAGCAAATCAGTGCAAAAACGTGGCACACCTAAGAGTCCTTTTATTCAGGCAAGATTGATTCTGCATGGAGCATTGGGCCAATAATAGGAGATGCTGTTGCAGGCATATCAGTGTTGACCTAAAGCTCAGATTGGTTGCAGCTGCTTTGGTCACACCAGCACAGTCTCACTGCAAGCACACTGGTGCAGAGAGATGTTGAAACATTCTGTATTTGCCTGTGCAGACTTTTAGATGCCATTGGTTAACCAGCCATGGGGTGCTTGTACTTGATGTGTTGGGAGGAAATGCGAGCGACAGTACTATGTTTTTGTATTCTTTTCTGATGATCCTTGTTTGGTTTCAGCAGCCTGCCAAGAAGAAAAAGGTGGAATGTTCCTATGACATCAACAATATAGTGATCCCCATGTCAATGGCTGCAGCTACACGGGTGGAGAAGCTACAGTATAAAGAGATTTTGACACCAAGGTGGGTTCACCTGGAGGCTCTTCACATTTAAACAGCAGCTGGAGCATGTTGATTTAGACATAAGAGCATTGTTTTTTCATAAGGGAATACCCTTGCAAGAAAGCCAGTTGTTCTTTCGTAAGAGTAAATGTACAGCACACCATGCCAAATGGTGTTTTGCTAGTCAAGGACAGAGCTGGGCTAAGAACAGCTCCTCTTGAAGTTGTCACATCAACACACTCCTTTCTAAAGTGCCCTGAGGCATGGTGGCAGTTTCCTAACTTAACCTCTAGGTGAATCATTAGCTGTATTTCCAGGTGTGGAGGAACTTATAATGCCATGAACTGACCAATCACTCAGTGGCTGAATTGTGTATTACAGCAGGACCTGGGTGCCCTGGAATCCTGACACCCATTATCTCCAGCCAGTGTAGCCAGTTGGCAGGAATGATGGAAATTGGAGTGCAGAAACATCCATCTAGAGCTTCACAGGTTACTTGCACCTGACCCTAAAGCACATCTTCCTCCACTGCCAACTCTTGTTTCCTTTTAAAGTTATTTTGCAGCTGGGGAGCAGTTTTCTAGCCCTCATGGCTCTTGAGGAATTGTGGGTGCAAGCAATGTATGTTTACTTCCACAGGATGGAGGGTTAGAACTTTCTCTTAAACACACACACACACACACACACACACACACACACACACACAACCTTTTACTGCCATATAGCACACAAGGCAGTTTCCCCAATAATTATATGACACGCCCCACCTCAATAAATCCATTCGTGCTACATAGTCAATAGCAGTTGAGGGTGATTGAGTTCTGTACTGTACAGTCGTACCTTGATTCTCAAATGCCTTGGTACTTTTACCATTTTGGCTCCTGAATGCCGAAAACCCAGAAGTCCGCTTGAATGCAGGAAGCTCCTGCAGCCAATTGGAAGCCGCACCTTGGTTTTCGAATAGTTTCAGGAGTAGAACAGACTCCTGGAACGGATGAAGTTTGAGAACCAAGGTTCCACTGTACATCAATTTATGTTTTAAAAGTGGAATTGAAGAAGCCCTATAGCCATGAATAAAGGATGGGTTTATTTCCTGGTGCCGGAGGATGGTGTGTGCACTTACCCGGCTTCTGTGCATCTCACATTTCATCGTCCCCCACCCTATTTCAGCAGTAGATATTTAGCAGGTCCACTTGCCAGCTGCATATGAGAAAGGTGAAACTTGCATGGTTTTTAGGACTTGCACAAGTGAGCACTAGAGCTAATTTGGCATAGCCAGTTTTGACATCTCCTTTGGCGATTTTTTGGAGAAGGTATTCGACTTCAGAATGTGGCATTGCCTCAGTGTCTACCTGGTGAGGAAGCAGCAGCACCATAGCAAGCCAAGCCCTGGAGTACACTTTTGGTTGATGCAGTTGTTTGCAGTATGTGCAGAGATTACCCTAACCCTGGGTCATTTTCTTCCTGCAGCTGGAGAATGGTGGATCTCAAAGAGCTGAAGACCTCAGGAGAAGTAGATTCAGAGGTGAGGAGGAAGAGGTCTGGTCATTATCTCATGCCTCAAGCAGTGCTTCGGTCTAACTAGGCTTGTGTGGACCAGGGCTTCTCTTGCCTTGTATTTACTGTGTACAGCGTCACTTTACATAGAATTGACTCCCTTAGTTGACAGACCACCATTCTTACCTTGCTTGTCCTGCCAGCAGTCATATGACTCTACAGTACATTCATTTTGTGTCTCGAACCAATCAGTCATCAAAGCAAACACGTGCTCCTTTTGGTTTGTTCTCATTCAAGACTGCAAGACTGAATAACACTGCCATGGAGGAGTGCAAAACCTATTTTGTGTGAGAAAATGTTATCTCCATTCTTGTGTATCCAAAAGGTTTGTATACACATGTTCCATGAATTAATTATTAAGGTGCAGAATTGGTTCCATTTTTGGACAAAATTAATGTACTTTTGAGACTCTTGAGAGTCCCATGGACTGCAAGAAGATCAAACCTATCCATTCTGAAGGATATCACTGAGTGCTCGCTGGAAGGACAGATCATGAAGCTGAGGCTCCAATACTTTGGCCACCTCATGAGAAGAGAAGACTCCCTGGAAAAGACCCTGATGTTGGGAAAGATTGAGGGCACTAGGAGAAGGGGGCGACAGAAGATGAGATGGTTGGACAGTGTTCTCAAAGCTACGAACATGAGTTTGACCAAACTGCGGGAGGCAGTGCAAGACAGGAGGGCCTGCCGTGTTCTGGTCCATGGGGTCACGAAGAGTCGGACACGACTAAACAACAACAATGTACTTTATTTGGTAGCCATGTTTACCAAAACAGTCCTGTCTACTTGTGTACACCTGTGATGTTCTAGCAACTGTGGGAAGGGGGAAACTACTTTCTAAAACTTTTGCACTGCTGGGCCTGTACAGATTATGTGGTTATTTTTCCTGTGTATCTTGGGGTGAGGGGGTGGACAGCATCTATTTAGAAACAGCTTTGACTCTCTTGAATGTGTCAAAAATAACTTTCTTTTGTCCTAGCTGGAAGATATTTCTGATGAGACATATCTGAACCACCACCAAAAATATGAAGAGCTGGAAAGGGCTCGTTGGGATTCCTGGGCAGGAAGCACTTCCCACAGGCGAGGGAACAGGTATCCTAACATTTGCTGTTAGCTATGTGTTGTGGAATAGTTGTACAGTATTCCCATGTTGGATTATATTCGTTTCCTGCAGAACTTGTGAGCAAAGCATTGATGAAGAGTGAGTAAAGTGAACTGTGGTTGGGTGGATTAGGAGTTTTGCATTGAGTCTTAGTAGACTAGATTTAAGTTTCTCCTTAGCTAGGAAATTATTTGATAGCTTTGGGACAGTTCACCCACCCGCACGTATCCCGTCTGTTGACAGGTTTAAAATAACGAATGAATAAGCTTTTATTAAGGGTGCTCCTCCAAAAGTATGCAAGCGGGCTTGGACGCAGCTGTGGAATTTCCCTTATAATAGAGATTTATCATATTTTGAGCCTCTGTGTTTTCAGAAAGTAATGGAGTAAGAGCAGGTAGAAAGAGAACTAGCTTCCATGAAGATTTGGAAGCATCATAACAGCATAACAAGATAAATGAAATCTATCTCTCACACACACACACCACTGTCTGTAGGAGGACTTGCCATTGGATCTCGTTTTAATTTCAGAGCCTTAGTATCCTGTGCTGCTGCAAACACTGAGGACCAGAATTATTGCAATATGTAGCAGCTAAGATCTCTGTATTAAGCCACATTCCCTTGATTGAACCAGGTAGAATCTAGTAGTTTAGCCTCATTGTCAAATCCATGAGTAGAATTATTGCCAGAGTGAGAGTGCTGGCTGTAAATATGGCAGTGAAAAGTCAAGTGGACTCTTTCCCCACCCACCCAGCACGCTCCTGTTGTTTTTAAAGAGTGTGCAGAATGGGTGAAGAGTTCATTCTGAAATTCTGCATGATACCTTGGCTATAGGCCTCTCTGCTTCTGAGCTTGCACTTCTTTGAGTTTTACAGTTCTCACATGTAACAGTTGTCCTCACAGTTCACAATATGATTGGTTTTTGTGGCGTGTTTTTCTTTTAGGAGCTCTAGCAGAGCAGATGGCCGATGGATTCCTCAGCCGGGCTCTCCAGATGCCACGTCACATAATCTTAACCATCTCCAGTATGCAAATTCTCCCATGGGGTCTCTCAGCCCAGAACTTTCCAATGTTCTGCAGCCCCTCCTCATAAAGGGCAGGGGCAGAAACAGTCTGTCCTTTAGTGAAGACACAAGTTTCTCCTTCTCAGAAATGGATGAAGATATTCAGGTGAGGACCTGTGTTTCTACTTGGAGAGCTAATATACAGCCTGTTTACTTGGCAAACCATACATATTTGAATCATTTCTGTCATCTTCATTGCCCACCGTGGTCGCTCATTCAGAGTATAAAATGATGTCACCATTTTGGATTTGCCATGAAAGACAAGAGAATCCAGTCGAAGAATTGCTCACAAGCAGTTCCGGGGATGAAGGGGATGTAAATAAATCTTCTATATTTGGACTTTGAATGTATCATTGCAGTGAATTGTTTGCATTTGTGTGTTGTGGGTAGGGAAAAAAAAGTTAAACCTTGTAACCTTACTTCCAAAAAGGTGTCACAAAAATTGAGTTGTTAGTCTTGTGGTTGCATGATGCCAAGGCATAGTTTTTACCTCTGAACCTATATTGGTTCATAAACCATGGTTTGTAAAGGCAGACAAACAAGAGTATTGAAACTAGTTTGCAAACTACATTGCCTTTGATCTTACCACAGTTAAGGAGGCACAGCTAAGACAGTAAAGGCACCTACTGTGTCTCTCTGGGCCCCACTGAAATAGGAGTAAGCCAATGAAGCTGAGTGTTAAGCAGATGAAGAATGAAAGCTGACATGCATCTCTAAAGCATGGTTTGCTTAAATGCTTATTCTATAGTGTGGCCTTTTAATTGTGCTTAGCATGATATCTGAGCTGAGCACTTTGGCATCTTGTTGCCAGTGACTTAAAACAGCTTCTCATTCTACGGAAGGCATCATATTTATCAAGATAAAGAAAGTGGCATATATAAACTAGACCTGTGAATAAGGGTTGAGAGGATGATTACTGTTAATTTTGTTGTTCAAGAGAAAAGCTCCTCCTCTGTTTTTTAATCTCATCCAAGCATAATCTCTCTCTTTCTCTTTCTCATGCCCCCTCCTCAAATGACAATAATATATTATATTCCAGATTCAGGTAGGTAGCCGTGTTGCTCTGATGCAGTCGAAATAAATAAATAAAATTTTATTGTCCAGTAGCACCTTAGCGACCAACTAAATTTGTTCTGGGTATACCCAGAACAAACTTAAAAAAGGTAAAGGACCCCTGATAGTTACATCCAGTCACAGACGACTCTGGGGTTGCGGCGCTCATCTTGCTTTACAGGCCGGGGGAGCCGGCATTTGTCCACAGACAGTTTTTTTGGGTCATGTGGCCAGCATGACTAAGCCACTTCCGGCACAACAGAACACCGAAACCAGAACAGTGCATGGAAACGGCATTTACCTTCCCACTGGAGCAGTACCTATTTATCTACTTGCACTTTTGGCATGCTTTCGAACTACTAGGTTGGCAGGAGTTGGGACAGAGCAACGGGAGCTCACCCTGTTAGGGGGGATTCGAACCGCTGACCTTCTGATCGGCAAGCCCAAGAGGCTCAGTGGTTTAGACCACAGTGCCACCCACGTCCCAGAACAAACTTAGTTGGTCTCTAAAGTGCTACTGGACAAAAAAAATTATATATATAATTGAAAGACCTACATTGGCCCCCAGTATGTTTCCGAGCACAATTCAAAGTGTTGGTGTTGACCTTTAAAGCCCTAAACAGCCTCGGCCCAGTATAGCTGAAGGAGCGTCTCCTCCCCCATCGTTCTGCCTGGACACTGAGGTCCAGCACCAAGGGCCTTCTGGAGGTTTCCTCGCTGCAAGAAGCAAAGCTACAGGGAACCAGGCAGAGGGCCTTCTTGGTAGTGGCACCCACCTTTTGGAATGCCCTCCCATCAGATGTCAAAGAGATAAATAAATAACTGACATTTAGAAGACATCTGAAGGCAGCCCTGTTCAGGGAAGCTTTTAATGTGTGACATTTTAACGTATTTTAAATCTTTGTTGGAAGCTGCCCAGAGTGACCGGGGAAGCCCAGCCAGATGGGCGGGGTACAAATAATTTATCATCATCATTATTATATTCCATTAACACTGCTGGTCTTTCTCTCTGTCGTAGAACGTCCAGCCGTGGGAGCCCCGCACATTCCCCCTTTCTGACACAGAGTATAAGGCGCTTCAGGACCCACCGTGCGAAGCTCCTGGCAAGCAGACGAGTACCATTCAGCAGTGGAACTCTAGGAGCAATCAGGCCTTGAGGACTAACAATATAAATTCCAGCGCTTCTAATCCTAGGGAGCCATTTGTATCCGGTTGGCAGGTGCAACCAGGCGTCGGCAAGCAGCAAGACGAGTTTGCAGGCCAGCCCTGCGTCCCGCCAGTGCTCATCAACAACAGATGAGCGTTTGGGCCCCATGACAACCCGTGGAAGAGTTGCACCCATACTCTATAGATTGGTATCACAGAGCTTGGCTGACGAGTTGGCCTAGCAAAGGCAGTGGCGGCAGAGAGCACTGCTGTGCCTGAAGCAGGGGTCCAGCTGTGAACTTGGAGCTCCTGCTCCCCTAGATCAGTAAGGGCTGGACAGGCAGCAGCAGAGGCAAGGTGCTGGGGCTCCCTGGTGTGGTAAGGGGGGGGGGGAGCATCCAGGAAAGCCCAGTTGCAGATTGTTTCTGGGCAGAACTCTTGCGCCTCGCTAGCAAGGTTAGGTGCTGGTGCCACAAGTGCAGCAGCCCAAGGTGTAACCCAAAAAGGGAGCAGCAAAGAGGATGGAAGACACAGCAAAAGAGGGGGGGAGGCTGAGCTGTTTCAATTTGGATGTCTGTTACTCAGGCAACACTTCTTTGAAAGGGTGCCAGTCAGTTGAACATGTAGTCCTCATGAGGTTTTTATGCCAATTTTGGGGGCAGGAGTTAAGTATCGATTGTGGAAACTCACTCGCACAGATCACAGGCTTTGTCCCGGTGCTGCAGACGGCAGCAAGGGATATAACCAGGGGGTAGTTGGTGTGTTTGTGTGAGCGCTGAATAAATGCCTGTAGGGGAAGGACAGATGCTTCCCCTACAAATTTTTCATAATGGTTTTAATTTTTAAATGTAGTCCTGAAATCACTGATTCTCTAACATGCAAATCATGTTTTCTTGGCCTTGCAGAAATGCTATTGTTGCTAATAATAAACGATAAATCATGATAAAGCTTGTTTGTTTTTTACATTTCCTTCAGAGAAACTGTAAATTTTGTTCATTGTATGGGATGTTCCAATTTATCTCCCAGTACATGAAATAAAACGTGACAGGATGGATGTCTTGGGTGGCCGTTTTGTTGTTGTTGTTGTCCTCCTGATTAAGGATCTGGTCATAAAAAATGGGATTGAACTTCATATTTTAATCACTCAGGTAGTTTAATTTACCTTTTGAAAGCCATTCTCTGATGAAATATGTGTGTCTTTATACCAAGTTTTGCCTCCAGTAGAAAGGGATTTCCATTCTACTCCGTAACCTACAATCCATTTTCTTAAATTCCATGGTGTTTCTCTTGTGACGCTTCATCAGGATTAGCTCAGTAAACTTGCCACTGGAAGGTTTCCCTGGCAATTTCTAGAGGAGGCAACATTGAAGGAGACAGTGCCGGGTGGTTGTCAAAGTTAGAGCAACTTCAAGGAGCTTGGTAATATCTCCCTTGGCTAAGGTTTTTTTTAACAACATCCATATCCACCCAGTCATACTTGCCCCCCCACCCTCAAAACTTGGATCTGGCCAATCTAGCTAGCGGCAGCACTGTCTAGTAGGCACACACTTTGTGTCGTTCTGTATGTAGACTTCCTTCTGTCATTTTGGCATTTCATATTTGAACTCTGTTTATAACTTGAGTCATGAAACTTGAGTCATGTGCCAGAAATGACTTCACAGCGTGTTGTGCAAAAATCCTGTGAAAACAGGAGAAAAAATAAAGCTAGTGGCTCTTACAAACACAGCAGCTAAGTCTTTTCCTTTGCATAAACTCGCATTTGTTTTTCGGGTCATCTTTGCCTTGGGTTGAGCACAGCTGAGAAAAGTCAACAAGCATAAATGTTTCATGCAAAAGGTTTTCAAGAGTTCTGGTGAGAACCTCTCCAGGTCTTGTGAAAAGCAAACAATGAGAATTAACAAAGAAAAGGTTGCCTAGCAGGTAGAACTTCCTCTTGTCCTGGCCGTGGAATTGCATAATTTACTGGAAAAAGCAGGTGTGGAACACCACCACCACCCCATGGAAATGCCATTTCACAGAAACAAATATTTATAACAACTCAAATATCTATCATCGTACCAGATGAGAGACACACATTAGTGTGGAAAGGACACAGGCGATACAGGCATTGTTGTTATTACATTTATATTCTGCTTCCCCCCCCCCTGTTTTAAAGTATTACGATTTTAATTGATTTTTATGGTTTTTCTTTTTAAAAAACCACTTTGAGGATTTCTTTTTATAGGCAAGATATAAATTTTATGAAACAAACAGTAATTAAAGACTAATAGAATTAAAATGACATGTATATAAATTATATTAAAAATACAGATACTTAACAATAATAACCTCACAGCACTAGTCCTTTCCCCTTAAAATAGCCAGTTTCTAAAGACCTGTTGGAATGAAAAGGTATTTGCATGCCAGAGGGAGCCAGTCTAACTTCTCTAGGAAGGGACTTCCAGGCCCTCTTCCCATGTCACCTGCTTGTGATTGTGGTTGGACTGAGAGAAGCCCCTCACCAAAGATCTCTGGGCCCCAGGCAGGTTTGTGTGGGAGAATACAGTCTTTGACATGTTGTCGTCGTTTAGTCGTGCCCGACTCTTCGTGACCCCATGGACCAGAGAACGCCAGGCACTCCTGTCTTCCACTGCCTCCCGCAATTTGGTCAAACTCATGTTCGTAGCTTCGAGAACACTGTCTAACCATCTCGCCCTCTGTCGTCCCCTTCTCCTAGTGCCCTCAATCTTTCCCAACATCAGGCTCTTTTCCAAGGATTCTTCTTTTCTCATGAGGTGGCCAAAGTATTGGAGCCTCAGCTTCAGGATCTGTCCTTCCAGTGAGCACTCGGCTGATTTCCTTCAGAATGGATAGGTTTGATCTTCTTGCAGTCCATGGGACTCTCAAGAGTCTCCTCCAGCACCATAATTCAAAAGCATCAATTCTTCGGCGATCAGCCTTCTTTATGGTCCAGCTCTCACTTCCATACATCACTACTGGGAAAAACATAGCTTTAACTATACGGACCTTTGTCTTTGACATAGCCTAGGCCAGGGGTCTGCAACCTGCGGCTCCGGAGCTGCATCAAGCAGTTGGTCCCTTACCTCTCTCGCCCCGATCTGGCCACAGTGATCCATGCGACGATCACCTCCAGGCTTGACTTGTAACTCACTCTACGCAGGGTTGCCCTTAAAGCTGACCCAGAAACTCCAGCGGGTGCAGAATGCCGCGGCGAGGCTCCTTACAGGGTCTCGGCTGCGGGATCACATTCATCCAGTGCTTTACCAGCTGCACTGGCTCCCGGTGGAGTACAGGATCAGGTTTAAGGTGCTGGTTTTGACCTTTAAAGCCCTATGCGACTTGGGACCCTCGTACCTACGGGACCGCCTCTCCTGGTATGCCCCACGGAGGACCTTAAGGTCCACAAATAATAATATTCTGGAGATCCCGAGTCATAAGATGGCTAGATTGGCCTCTACTAGAGCCAGGGCCTTTTCAGTACTGGCCCCAACCTGGTGGAACGCTCTTTCCCAGGAGACCAGGGCCCTGCGGGATTTGTCATCTTTCCGCAGGGCCTGCAAGACAGAGCTGTTTCGCCTGGCCTTTGGGTTAGACTCAGCCTGACCCCTGTGTTTTCCTCACTCATGGCTTGGATTTATGGCCTACTTGAAATGAGGCTGCACTTTAAATTTTAATACTGTATTTTAATCTGTATTTAAATTAATTGTTTTTATGTTTTATTGTAATTCTGTTGGTGTCAGCCGCCCTGAGCCTGGTTTTTGACTGGGGAGGGCGGGGTATAAATAAAAATTTATTATTATTATTATTATGTGGCTCTTTTACACCTTTGCTGCGGCTCCGGAGCGGATATGAGGGGAGGAGGCGTCCGAGCCATGCGCCGCCTGAGCCATGCGGTGGCGCCCGCCACTCCCGCCAGACACTCGCGCGGTGCCCACCGCCGCCGGAGCACATAGCTGCGGCGGCGCGCTGTGCACCTGCGCCCCGCACAGCACCCGCCGGAGTCCACAACTCCGCTGTGCGCGTGCGCTGTGCAAAAAGGACGCAAGGTGACGTTAGCAGCCCGGGGAGCGTGGTCGGCCCCCTCCCTGCATCAGCCCCTCCCCGCCGCATTTCTGCAGCCAATAGGCTCACAGGGGGCGGGGGCGGAGTTTTTTTTTAAAAAAATTGGCGCGCTTCTTCCCGCCCAGCAGCAGAAAAGGCTTGCTGGCTCGGAGCGCGTGTTTGCTGCTGCTGCTCCTGCCTGCGGCCTGCCTGTGGCCTCCTGCCGGCCTGGTCAGGAGATTGAGGTAGATGTATTAATCAATGGGTTGATTAAATATGAGGAAATTTTATAAGTTCACTTGATGGGAGCAACACACATGAAACCATACAGGTGTCCTAATAAGGGAGTCAGAGTTTTGCCCATTCCCAGTAATCAAGGCAGCCCAAACTCATAAGGCAGTGGTTGCTGGTGCCCATTCCCAGTAATCAAGGCAGCCCAAAAGTTATTTTTATAATGACGAGGATGACATTGGGCCCTCATTAATTATTATTTACATCAGGCACTGATTATGATTTATGGTTCACTGGGGCCCTGATTAATTTTCTATGACATTTTGGGGCATTGATTATTGGGCATAGCAAATTTTGCTATGGGGCCCTCTGATTTCTAATTACGTCCCTGTTTTGCGGCTCCCAGTTTATTTTTTTTCTTCGGAAACGGGTCCAAGTGGCTCTTTTTGTCTTAAAGGTTGCAGACCCCTGGCCTAGGCCTAAGCCATATAGGGCTTTATAGGTTATAACCAGCACTGTGAATTGTGTCCTGAAACAGACTGCTAGCCAGTCTGCTCCCTATAACCAGCCCCATTCCAGAGTCTGGCTGCAGCTCTCTTGAGCCAGTTGAAGTTTCTGAGCACTTTCCAAAGGCAGCCTTGAACAGAGCTTGTCTTACCCAGCCCTGCTGCATTTTTAATCTTCCTCGCAGCTCTTGCTTATTTAAAAGCATTTCACCCCTCTCTGCAGCCAAACGAAAGCCCCCAAAGCAGTTTGCAGATACCAGAGATTTCCTCCACCCAGGGGGTGAGACATAGGAACCTGCTGAATCAGGTCAGTGGCTCTCTTGTGAGGCATCCTGTTCTCACAGTGGCTAAACAGAAGCTTGTGGGAAACCTGAGCACGATAACCCACACAGTGGTTTGCAGCAACTGGGATTCAAAAACATTACTGCCTCCGACTGGAAGCAGAAGTGAACTCGAGACACCCTTCCAGAGTTCTTGCAATGACCAACTGGAATGGAAATGCTAGAGGGTGAGCCCAAAGCTGGATGTTTTTTGGTGGAAGAAGCCCTGCAACCCCATCTTTCTCCCTCTTTCACGCTGATGGAAGGGCTGCTGTTTCCTTTTCTGCTCATCACCCCACATTTCTTGTTTCAGCCCTGCCTTCTTAACATGCCCAGGTTAGTCTATGGTGCAGAGGCAACTGCAAGAACTTGGAAGTTATTATTATTATTATTATTTAAAAGAAATTTTATTAAAATTTAAAAAATACATAGTACCAAAAAATACATTTCAACAACAATTTCATACATAGAAAGTCGCTAATACAAAATCCCCCCTCCCCCATCCCCACAGACTTCCCTCCGCTGCTTTCTCGACTTCTGTTTCTATCTATTTATACTTCTAACAAAATCTAATCTAATGTCCTCTATAATTATTAATCCCTGCGTGCATTCTTTCATCTATTAGCTCTTCCCAAATCATTTTTTAATTATCTTCAATTTTATCTCTTTATCTAACTGAACTTGGAAGTTATTCTTAACTGTCTCGAAACAAAAAAATTCCTTCCAGTAGCACCTTAGAGACCAACTAAGTTTATCATTGGTATTAGCTTTCGTGTGCATGCACACTTCTTCAGATAACTGTCTCAGTGATGTTGGTCTGCAACACCCATAATCGCTGACCAATGGGTTCTGCAAGCTAAGGATGATGAGAATTGTAGTTGATCAACGTCTGGGGACTGAATCTTGATAAAGGCTGCCTTAAAATGTCAACATCTAAGTAAAAAGAGACTACAAAAATCATCAGAAGGACAACATCCATGGCAGGAATACCTAGAAGAACTACCCAAAGGTTTTACTCTGCTTGCATATATACAGTGTGGCTTATTAAACAGGTGAGGCTGTAGCTCAGTAGAAATTTACAGTGCTTTTCCTGCATCACAACTCCATTATTTTCACTACCAGAGAAACTCTTTCTGACATTGTCCCTGGCAGGGCAGCCAATGTGGCTTGACTGACCCTGATTATGCTGATTGATTGACAAGGCAATCCTATAAATGTTGGCTCTGAAGTCACAAAATGATAGAGTTGGAAGGGATCCCCCTCCCCAAAGGGCCATCTAGTCCAAGCCCCTGCAATCCAAGAATTGCAGCTAAAGAATCCCTGACAGATGGTCATCCAGCCTGTGTTTCAAAACCTCCAATGAAGGAGAGTCTACCACAGGGGATCCCAAACTAAGGGCCGGGGGCCAGATGCGGCCCAATCGCCTTCTAAATCTGGCCCGTGGACAGTCTGGGAATCAGGATGTTTTTACATGAGTAGAATGTGTCCTATTATTTAAAATGCATCTCTGGATTATTTGTGGGGCCTGCCTGGTGTTTTTTCATGAGTAGAATGTGTCCTTTTATTTAAAACGCATCTCTGGGTTATTTGTGGGGCATAGGAATTCGTTCATTCCCCCCCCCCAAAAAAAAAATATAGTCCGGCCCCCCACAAAGTCTGAGGAACAGTGGACCAGCTCCCTACTGAAAAAGTTTGCTGACCCCTGGTCTACCACCTTCAAAGGGCTTCACAGATGTGTATAGGATTGCATCCTATGAAGGTGAATGAACCATAGAACCTCTGTTTAAAAACCTCCAAGGAAGGAGAGTCCACAACCTCCAGAGGGAGTCCGTTCCACTGTAGAACAGCTCTTACTGTTTAGTTGGAATCTCTTTTCTTGTAACTTGGAGCCATTGGTTAAGTCCAGAGCAGGAGAAAACAGGTGTCTTAAAATTGACAGGAGTATGAAATGATTGAGGTATTTTGACCAACGGTGCTGTTTTCCTGTGTTTTTTCCTTTTCAAAGCTAGTATCTGGAGCTCTCGTAAAGGTAAAGGGACCCCTGACCGTTAGGTCCAGTCGTGGACGACTCTGGGACTGTGGCGCTCATCTCGCTTTACTGGCTGAGGGAGCCAGAGTACAGCTTCCGGGTCATGCGGCCAGCATGACTAAGCCGCTTCTGGCGAACCAGAGCAGCGCACGGAAATGCCGTATACCTTCCCGCCGGAGCGGTACCTATTTATCTACTTGCACTTCGTGCTTTCGAACTGCTAGGTTGGCAGGAGCTGGGACTGAACGGAGCTCACCCCATTGCGGGGATTCAAACCACTGACCTTCTGATCGCCAAGCCCTAGGCTCAGTGGTTTAACTCACAGCGCCAACTGCGCCACCACACTTATATAGTGATAATATTGTCTTCCCTATAACAGTTAAGTTCTGTACTCAAGAAGGGAGTCTGGCAGATGAGGTATTCAATAGAATTGTTCTGTCTTAAAAGTTAGGGGCATAAAAGCTGTGTATCCAGCTTCTTCTTCACAGGCTGACAGCAACTCTGGTATTCCTGAGCTGGGCCTGGGTGGTCTTCCCCAGCCCTGTGCTTGGGATTGAACCTGGGACTTTATCCATGCAAAGCAGTACCACTGAGCTATATCTCAGCTTCAAGAGCTTTTAACATTCAGCTCTAGTCCTCTCAGTGCCATAGCAGCATAGGAAACTCCTTTTTAGGAGTCTGACCTTTGAACCACCCAGTTCTATGTTGTCTGTGACTGCCTGCAGCTCTCCAGGGGACATTCCCAGCCCCGTCAGAAAATGCTATTAATGATTGAATAGAGTCCTTTACCACTGTGTTACTCCCCTATTATTTTGTATCTTTCGAGCATTTGTACCCTGCTGTCAGCCCGCGGGCTTATGATCTAAGAAAACACATCACATAAAGGCCAAGGGACAAGGAGGGGGGGGACCCTTCAGGCACCCATTTCTAGCGAGTTGTTTCTGTATTGACCAGCTGGCAGTTCAGGGCAGGAGGCGCCTGATAGAGCTGGGTTTTTGGCAAAGCTGATGGAGCGAGCCTTCTGCAGCCTCTCTCTCCTGCTGTTGTTTTTGCTCATTCTGCATAATCGGACGGTCAATTAATTGCATATTCAATGAGGCGCAGCAGATCCAGCCGAAGAACTGGTGGGGATCTCTGGCGCCAAACCCTGCTGCTTCTGCTTCCTTCCTGCCAGGCTCGGGCTACTTATTTTCCAGGGCTGGGGGATCGGCTTTCTTTGCCAGCGAGGCTGTGCACGCCTCCAGCCGACGCCTGCGCAGAGATAGGGGGGAGAGAGAGAGAGAGAGAGAGAGAGAGAGAGAGAGAGAGAGAGAGAGAGAGAGAGAGAGAGAGAGCTCCCGACTCGCCCATGCGCACATCCCCCAGGAGGCGTGGCCTGCCCACACCTGGCGCCTGCGCGGAGAGAGGGGGCGTCGAAACAGGGGCCGCCGTATAAACGGTCCTTGGTACGCATGCGCCCCGCCAGCACTCCCGCCTCCAAAGCCAGCGAGAGGAGCCGGCGTCCCGCGCGCGGGCGGGGAAGGCCGCGTGAGGCAAGAGCGAGTGGGAGGCTCGTTCGCTGCGCGTGCGCGCGGAGGGCGAGGGAGAGTGGCGGCGGTGTGGCAGCCGCCGCGGCGTCCCGCGGGCTTTGCGCATGCGCGGGGCCAAGAGAGTGGGAGGCGTCGGGCCCCGGCGGCGGTGGCGGCGGAGGAGGCGCGGAAGGCCGGGAAGGACAATGGCGGCGGCGGCCGCCTCAGCAGCAGCAGCGGCGGCGGCCGTGCCTGCAGGCGGCGTCCTGGGGGCGGCGGCGGGGGGCGCGCCCGGCTCGGGGGTCTCCTCCGCCGCCCCGTTGTCGGCGTCGCGGCGCAAGGACGGCGGCCCCTCGGGGAAGTTCTGGGAGAGCCCCGACACCGTCTCTCAGCTGGACGCCGCGCGGGCCTGGCTCGGCAAGCACTGCAAGAAGGTGAGGAGGCGGACGACGAGGCCCCGGCGGCGGAGCTGTGAGGGGCTTCCCGGCGGAGGAGGCGGCGTCGCCTGAGGAGAAAGAGGCCTCGCCTTCTTCCCCTCAGGGGGCCCTTCCCGCCCCGCCGCCTCCCCTCTCTCCCTCTGTCGCCTCACGGGCCCCTTTCCTTCCCTCGGCGAGGGGGGGAGGGCGGGGCCTCAGGGGGGAAGCCGCTCCCTTCGCCCCTTCCGACCCTCGCACCGGCGTTGGCGGGGAGGGAGGGAAGACCCTTGGCCAGAGGGAGCGGGCAGAGGGGGGAGGCGACTTGAGTGCCAAACAACAACAACAACCCCAAGACAGGAGTTTGGGGGGGGGGTCGGGCGGCTTTGAAACCTCCCGCGCAAACGCAGCTGCGGTCAGTGGGGTTTGCTCCCAAGTAAGGGTGTGCAGAATGAGGAGGGAAGCCAGGTGGGGATTCGGCCAGGTGTAGGCGAGGGAATGTAGAGCGACATGGTGGGCGACACTGGGGTGTGAGGGATGGGTGTCCTCCCTGGAGGGTTGTTTCCCATTATAAAGAGCATTTGAGGGGTGGATCAACAGGACTTCAGCCAGCCGACTTCTTTGGGACTGCATGTAAACAAGCTTTTGCAGGTTGCATTTTGCAATAAACAGGTGCTTAATTGTTGGCAGGCAGAAGGGAGACCCTTTTCGGATCATGTGGTTTTATCTTGGGAATGTAGATGTTTACATACAGAATAGGTATTGGAGGGGTGGAGGGTCATTGGTTTGTTCTTGTTTTCATTATATATTTTGTATGTTTTTATTTTGTATTTTTATACTGTGAACTGCCCTGAGACCTGCACATGAAGGGTGGTATGCAAAATCAAAAAAAGGAATAAAGAGAAGGGGTGTGTGTGGTTTAAGAGAGAAAGGAACTGAATGAGGTGTAATCCTAGGAATAGTTGGGGCAGGGACCTAGGCTCCTTGTCTCCCGAGAATGGTAGTTTAAAAGGGGAGTGGCTTGTGCAAATTGGTTCAGACTTGGTCTGGGTGTCCTGTTACCTACCTGGGTTTAGGGGGAAAGAGGATGGCCATTTCCAGTTGAATGGGAGCTCTTGTGTGAAGCAAAGGGGCGGGCTCTGTGCGGAAGAGGCAAGGTCTTTGCTTTCCCTGGGAAGAGCTAACAAAGGGCCAGCTGCCTCTTCACCCTGCTGTTGTGGGGCCTGTTATGTTAAAGCTGTCCCTGCTTCACATATCAGGTTGCTGTTATCCTTTATTTTCAGCCTTTCCGCAGGGTGGGCTATAAGAGGTCAGAGGGATAATGTATGATGGAACAAAACGGAAGGGGGGGGGGGAAGGTTGTCCATTTGTAAAGGTTACTGGGGCACATGCTCAGTGTGGTCTTTTGTCCTAAAAGGACTTCTGAGCCTAGATGTGTGAGCTGACAGGGTCATCAGTTTCATTTAAGTCTAGCTGAAGCTGTCTTTGCATTAATTTCTGAGGTGGTGATGAAACGGTGAAGTGTGTCCAAGGTCCTCTGTGTGTGGCCAAGCAATTATGTACCATGTGGGACTTTAAATATGGGCTTGTTTCCCCTTTTTACGAGATGTCTTGGCATAGTAAAAGGGAAAACGTTCATAGCAGCATATAATCGCTGAAACAATCAAAACATTATTAACATAGCAGTAAAAAGCATGATTTAAGTCTCAGAGGTCAGCGAATGAAACCATTGGAAGTGTGCTTTAAAAGCATGAATGTAATAGATGAGGAAATAATTACTACCAATGCAGGAACCCAGGGCATATATACAGAATTAAAAGTACATTTACATGTTTCCCTAGACCCAGAGATATGTGATGGCTTTATTATTCCCTTTTTGAGGATGGCGCTTGGGAGGATGGTTACCATCCAGCTCCATGCATGGTTGGAAGAAGCAGATTACCTGGACCCATTTCAGTCTTGTTTCAGGCCTAATTTTGCCTTTGAAGAAGCCTTGGTTGATGACCTGTGTTGTGAGAGGGTTGACCCTCTTCATTTTGCTCTCAGTGGTTTTTGATACTGTTCTCTATGGTATTCATCTGGAGTGGCACTGCTGGTTGTGTGTTGAAGGCAGAGTGATATGGTGGTTCTCTTCTGTCTTATCCGTATGGCAGTTTCCAGAGAGTGGCAGTGGGGGACTGCTGTGTGAGCCCATTCCAATTCAGCTATGTGGTTCTGGGGCTCCTTCTTGACCCCCATGCTTTTTAACAGCTATATGAGTGGTTATCGGGGTAGGGTTGGAACAGAGTCTTTATTATGCGGTTGACACCCAGCTCCTGTTTCTCCCTTAATTAGTTAAGGCTCAATCGTTGCTTTGAGGTAGAAATGCTTTGGTTGGGGGCCAGAAATCAAGTTGTATCCCAACAAAACAGAGGTGCTGTGGCTTTGTAGCTCTTATGTCCAGGAATTGGGTAAGAGGCCTGTTCTGCACAGAGTTGCAATCCCCTTGAAGTAGTCAGGTGCATACCTTGGGAGTGGTCCCAGATCTCTCTTTGTGTGGAAGCCAAAGTAGCATCAGTGGTATTTCTAACATCTACTGGTTCCCCAACTATGGCCATTCCTGGTTAGGTATAGCCTGGCTGCAGTAGTCCTCACTCCCTGGCTACAACCAGAACTGATGCTGTATAGGTAGTGCTCTGGAGAACTCTGCTGGAGTAACTGTGGTGTCCAACTTTGTCCAAATCTGAGCCCCTTTATCCCTAAAGGACAGCACAACTTAGCTAGAGGAGGCTGCTAAAGATGTCAGAACAGTGCTTTGTGGGCCAAATGTCAAAAGAGCATTCATCACTCAGAACAGCTGTGCTGAATGGCTGTTTGCAAACTCAGCAATGACAGAGAAGCAAGCTTTCTTTGTTGCTATCACTGCCACATGGTTAGTGTAGTAGTACATCCTCACCCATGTTCATTTAGAGTTGAAGGTTGATGCCACCTGTGCTCTTGCTGTCAGTTCTGCTGCTTCATTGCACACATGTTATTAGAGTACCAAGACAGCCCCATGGTTGACATGGATGCTGTGAAGTCCTGAGACAGCTACCCTGCTCACCTGCCCAGGCTCTGTTATACATGCCAGGTCAGCCCATTCATACATGACTCACCAGACCAGGGGGTTGGCTGACCTTTCCCTACGTACCATCAGAAAGATGGCAGTCTCTTTCACCTTTCCTGTCTTCGACACTTAACTCCCCTGATCCACCTCTAACAAAGCACCAGGCAGCAGATAACATTCAAGTGAATAACAGTGTTGTAAAGTAAATAATTAATGCCAGGGGATATCAGGCACAAATCACACCCTAGCTTTTACCTGTGATCAAAGAGGCACTCAGAATCACTGAGAACTCCCAAGTGCTTTGCCTCTGAAGTGCTGCACAGTGTCAGATGTGATAAATTTCCCCATCTCCTGCCAAAGAGCTCAGGCAGCCTTGTCAAGAAGCCCACAGAAATTTCTAACCCGCAGTTTTATTTTTTCTCATAAAGTGGTTGGCTGAGGCTGAACTCTTTTTTATGAGGGAAAAACGAGACTAGTAAGACTGACATTGCTTCTATGCAGAGTGCAGAAGAGGGAATTTTCCTTTGTTCCTAACTTAGAAATTCAGGGGGATACCAAAGAGATTCAGTGAAGGTGGCACTTTCCTTGGCTTGGAGGAGGGTGCTTTGCTTCCTTCATGCCCATGATAGAAATAAATACAATATAATACTTCTTTGTCTCCAGCAGATGGCAGCCCAGTGCCCATTCACCTGTGTGTGATTACAGTATTCCACATTGCCTGTGATGATGCAAGACCTCTTCATCCTGGAGTAAAGTGACTAGTGGGGTGCCACAGGGTTCTGTCTTGGGCCCAGTCTTATTCAACATCTTTATCAGTGACTTGGATGATGGGCTTGAGGGCATCCTGAGCAAGTTTGCAGATGACACCAAATTGGGAGGGGTGGCTAATATCCCAGAGGACAGGATCACACTTCAAAATGACCTTAACAGATCAGACAACTGGGCCAAAGCAAACAAGATGAACTTTAACAGGGAGAAATGTAAAGTACTACACTTGGGCAAAAAAAATGAAAGGCACAAATACAGGATGGGTGACACCTGGCTTGAGAGCAGTACATGTGGAAAGGATCTAGGAGTCTTGGTAGACCACAAACTTGACATGAGTCAACAGTGTGATGCAGCAGCTAAAAAAGCCAATCCAATTCTGGGCTGCATCAATAGGAGTATAGCATCTAGATCAAGGGAAGTAATAGTACCATTGTATTCTGCTCTGGTCAGACCTCACCTGGAGTACTGTGTCCAGTTCTGGGCACCACAGTTCAAGAAGGATACTGACAAGCTGGAACGTGTCCAGAGGAGGGCAACCAAAATGGTCAAAGGCCTGGAAACGATGCCTTATGAGGAACGGCTTAGGGAGCTGGGTATGTTTAGCCTGGAGAAGAGAAGGTTAAGGGGTGATATGATAGCCATGTTCAAATATATAAAAGGATGCCATATAGAGGAGGGAGAAAGGTTGTTTTCTGCTGCTCCAGAGAAGCGGACATGGAGCAATGGATTCAAGCTATAAGAAAGAAGATTCCACCTAAACATTAGGAAGAACTTCCTGAAAGTTAAGAGCTGTTCGGCAGTGGAATTTGCTGCCAAGGAGTGTGGTGGAGTTGTCTCCTTTGGAGGTCTTTAAGCGGAGGCTTGACAGCCATCTGTCAGGAATGCTTTGATGGTGTTTCCTGCTTGGCAGGGGGTTGGACTGGATGGCCCTTGTGGTCTCTTCCAACTCTGATTCTGTGATTCTATGATATGTGGGAGGGTTAAGGCTTAGTGGGGACCATAAGCAATGCCTACCTAGACCAAACTTTCAAATTCCTGTGAAATACCATTTCTTTTACACATCCGTCAGTGCACATGGTAGTTTACAGCGTAAGTGAAAAATCTGGGTTGTTGTGCAAAGGAAGTGACAACTTTGAAATTTGACAGTCGAGATTACAGAGGAAAGGGATGTGAGAGGCAATGGCAGTTCAGGGTACTGGTGAACAAATGTCATTATACATACTTTGTTGCAATTGGGTATGAAGACTGGGGGTGTCAAGCAAAGGCTCCATGGAAGGAGGATTTTGAGGATCACTTTAATTTGTGAAATGTTCATACAAATGTGCATTTCTCTTGTTGGTGCAAGCTCATGCATTTGAACAGTGGACAAAAATGTGAACGTAATCTTGGGTAGCAAGTGGTTATCAGCTTTGTCCACTGTTAGGCGCCGTTTATAAGAAATCCACACAATATAAATGCTTAATGCTTGAGAGATGCCCAGAGTGGCTGGGGCACCCATTCAGATGAGCAGGGTACTAATAAGTTAGTAGTAGTAGTAGTAGTAGTAGTAGTAGTAGTAGTAGTACCATACTAATAATTTATTATTATTAGTAGTAGAGCAGTAGTATAGTGCTGAACACAGGAGTAGTACTGGCCTTGCCAATAATGTATGTATGCTACATGTGATGGTTTGCATTTAATGTATTGAAAACTAATAGCATCTTAAATGAACTTGGGCAAATTTAAATCTAATGACAGCTCCTCTTTGACTGCCTAGCTACTAACCTGTGTTGCAGAATACTGTAACTGTTAAAAATCAGGATTAAAAAGTCACCAACATGGCAGAAAAGAACCTTGAATTTGTGGCGTTAAAGTTGCTATAGCTTGTGAGTGACTTTCCAGATGAGTGAAAGGACAAAGATTGATTTGGGAAATGTTTGCTTTTCAGTATGTTCAAGCAGATGCTCCTACCAATAAAACCCTGGCTGGGCTTGTGGTGCAGCTGCTGCAGTTTCAGGAAGATGCCTTCGGAAAACATGTTGCCAATCCTGCCTTTACAAAGTTTCCTGTGAGTATTTAAAACGCTCTTGTAATGTTTCTTCAGCTGTTGCATTTGCCATATACAGTACTTCAAAGTAAATAGGTCTACAGCTGCTTCCTGAAAAGCTGCCAACACTTAAGAGTGGGAGGCTGTATTTGAACCCAGAAGCAAAAGGATTCTGTCTGTTTCACGGTGTCAGAAACACAAGTTGACAAATTTAGCCTTCACTCTTTGTAATTCTCGTGCTGTTATATCTGCTAACAATATGCTAAGAATACTGCAGGATTAAATAAGAGCTGGGCTTTGTTTTGAGACTTTAATACAGGCATGCCCAAACTGCGGCCCTCCAGATGTTTTGGCCTACAACTCCCATGATCCCTAGCTAACAGGACCAGTGGTTGGGGAAGATGGGGGTTGTAGTCCAAAACATCTGGAGGGCTGAAATCTGGGGATGCCTGCTTTAATACATAAGTAGATGGAACCCAAATATGTGCTTGGTCCAAGCCATTTAGGATTTCATAGGTAATTGCCAGCATCTTGACCTGCAATCCCTTTTGTGAACTTCAAGATGGCAAACCCATGGATGGCATGTATTTAAATTGATCTTTTTGTCTTTATGATTTAAATTAAATAGATCAATCTTGAAGTTGCAGTTGGATTACCCCAACTTATGTAGTGCTTGTTTGCCACAGTACTGGAGCAACTTGAGAGACCACATATTTTATTGTAGGATACTGTATTTCACTACACCCCTGACAAGAAGGATAGCTGGGATAGTCACACACAGACAGTGGCGAAGCTGCATGCTCCGGTACCAGAGCTCCTGGAGGTGGAGAGCAGGCAGGGGCGTGCACATAGAGGGTTGACCAGACCTCAAGGGGCCCTGATTTGGTGCTGATTAATTCTCTAGGACCCTGACTTTGTTTGAGTTCCTATCATTTGCTCCTACTTGGTTGTGCCACTTCATTGGGAGGGGGAGGGGTGAGATAACTGTTCACATACACTCTGGGAGTTGTTTCTGTGCAACACATGGCCTGTCAATTTTTGTACTACAGATTTGCAATGCTGCAGATTTTCAAGCAGTGTACTGTTTAATATTTTAGATTCACATGAACCTTAAGGACAGTATGCAGGACCCAAATGTAACTTGTGGGGGTGGGAGATACAGGAGGTGTGTGTACTTTGAGTTTCAGCCTGCCAATACTTTGCTCAAATAATGTGATATTTTTTGCAGCTGCTTCCTTGGGAGGCTTGTACTGTTTAATATTCCGTTGCTTCACTGCTTGCTTCTGCTTTTGTTAGTGTGAGTATGAAAGTCACCTTGATATTTTCTCTGTTTTAGGCAAAGTGCTTCATGGACTTCAAAGCTGGAGGAACACTGTGTCACATTCTTGGTGCTGCATATAAGTACAAAAATGAGCAAGGATGGTGAGTCCTTTTAATCTTTTCCACAGAATTCCCAGGTCCTGCTCAAGAGTATGAGCATGTGGCACTCCCTGCATTAGTTTTAGGTAGACAGATGAAAATGATTTTATTTCAAAGAACTTGTAGTTAAATCAGGTTTTTCATTGGAAAATTACTCTTTTTATTCTTTCCTGTATGTTGTTATTTTGTAATATAGCGGGTTGGGTCCATAGATAAGCATGGCAAAGTGGGCTTCCCTCTAACACACACACACACAGACACACACAGAGAGAGAGGTTCTATAGATTCTGTGGGATCGGGTGGACAGGCATGTCCAGGGGGCAGGGTGTGTGTGAATCATGTTGTAGCAACTTCCACAGTTGGCGAGAGGAGGCAGAGGAAAGTTTGCTTCCTCTGTCTAATTTCATGGTTATCTGTGGATCCTATCTGGTGATTTTACATGGCATTGGAGAACTTTTGAAGCAGAGGGACATAACATTTATTAAATGGTCGCTTATTTTTCCTTTGACCACTCAAATTTCCTTTCAGACCTTGTTAGTGTTTCAGATTCTGGCATTCACTTCTTGATGAGTGAGGATAAAGGAACAGCCAGATGCTGGGAGCAAACAGGGCAAGAGCATTAGATATTATTCTTCCCTGTAACTTTGAAAATAATCTTATCTGGCTGCTATCCTTAAACAAAACACTGGATTAGTTTTTGGATTGAGCCAGCGATGCCACTCTTGATGTTTTCAAGGCTTGTAGAAGAGAAGAGGAGGAAAGGAAACAGTTTAGTTCATACACTTGTATGCATACATGCGTCTCCTGTTGCACAGAGGGTCTGTGGTGAATAATAATAATAATAATAATAATAATAATAATAATATATTATTTATACCCTGCCCTTCTGGCTGGGTTTCCCCAGCCACTCTGGGCGGCTTCCAACAGAAAAATAAAATAAAATAATCGCCGCCACCAAGAAGGCCCTCTGCCTGGTTCCCTGAAACTTGGCTTCTCGCAACGAGGGAACTGCCAGAAGGCCTTCGGTACTGGATCTCAGTGTCCGGGCAGAACGATTGGGGTGGAGACGCTCCTTCAGATAATGGACTGCTGTAATTCCATTATAGGGCTGCTTATTTCCCTTTTGATGCATAGCATTTTTCTGGGGTATCTCCCTTCCCCCAAATCCTAGATAATTGTGGCTGTTCTTACTGCCTTTATTTTTTGTCTGGCATCACATTCCTTTCTCTCGCTCCACCCCATTAAGCTGGGGTTCCTTGGAGTGCCCTAAGTCTAAAGGCTCCCTAGGAAATGTTTCTGTATGCCTGGATAGAACTTCTGTTGGAATTGATGGGAAAAGGTGTTGAATTATCACGTGCACAGGACCATCAAAGATTCTTTACTATAATTATCAGATGCTGTGTGGCCCTAATTCTATGCAATGCTGTCTTGAATTATCCCAAACATGTCTAAATGTTTTTAGCTATTCTAAGTACTATATAAATATTTTTTGTTGCAGGCGCCGATTTGATTTGCAGAACCCTTCCCGAATGGATCGAAACGTAGAAATGTTTATGAATATTGAAAAAACATTGGTGCAGGCAAGAATTCTATTAATAATAATGCTTAATTTCTGGTCTTATGTTTGAAAATGTATTTAGAAAAGAATAGAATAGAATAATTTATTGGGCAAGTATCAACCATACTTGGAATTTTGCTTCGACTGCATTGCAGTGTAAAGAAAAAATGTACCTCATACAAACACTATTCCCCTCACAATACAACAGCACAGCAAAAAGACCCCATACCACCAACTGTCCTCCCTTCTGCCCACAACTACAGATTCAACAATTTGATGGCACAAGGAAAAAAGCTATTCCTGTGCCTAGACATTTTTGTATATAGAGTCCTGTAGCTTTAAGGCTTGCTGTGAATGTGATCTACGTAGGAATCCCAGGCCCACCTGTGAACGTATGTAAAAATTACATTCATAGCTTGCTGGCACATTGTTCCATTAAAAATATAGATTAGCAGGGAGGATAAGGGGATAAATGTGTATGTAGTTAACATTTCAGGAAAGGAAGCCATTATTTTAATTTATAAAGCAGGATTGTCACTTATAGAACAATTAATTGGCACAAAGTTCTTCAGTCTTGCCTGCCTTCACAATAACCCTGTGAGGCAGATCATTCATGTTTGGGATACTGCAGCAGAGCAAGAATGATTTTCCTGGAGCCATATGGCAGAGGTGCCAGGTCTAGGTGCCCATACTAGCGCACTCAGTTATGCTTGCAAAATACAGTTCTTAACTTGGTAAACAATTTGTATACTGCTTGGTTATAATAAAACCTTACATGAATGAACCTCAAAATAATAAGTTACATTTCAAACTTTACTGCAAAGGAGGCATGGACAAAGACAACCACAAATGGTGATCCTATAGCTCACTTTCTCTTCGGCTGTTGATACTTCACCAGTAAACCTGCTGGGCTCTGATGATACTTCATGTGCTGGGATGTCACCAGCACAAAGTTAGCTTAAGAACTGAGAGCAGTATTCTGTTCAACTCACCACTTTGTGTGTGTATACAGTGGTGCCTTGACTTACGAATTTAATCCGTTCCGAAGGCACCTTCGTAAGTTGAAAAACGCCATTGGAAACACAATTTCCCATAGGAATGCATTGGAAATGGAAAAATTTGTAAGTCGAAGCAACCCTATCTAAAAATTCGTAAGTCGAAAAATCCCTGTCTAAAACCGCCATGGGTTTTTTCCGGATGTCGAGACATTCGTAAGCGCGTGGCCATTACCCCCATTTGTAGGTCGAAAACTTCGGTTGTTGAGTCGTTCGTAAGTTGAGGTACCACTGTACCTGAGATTTAGCTGTCTTCGAGTTCACTTTGACAGAGCTTCTGCAATTTGAAAACTTACATCTCTACCAGCAGAATTTAGCCTTATAAAAGATACTGGCTGGGCTCCATTGAGATCAACAACAACAATTATTATTATTTTATTATTTATATTCCTCACATCAGACTGAGTTGCCCCAGCCACTCTGGATTCCCTCATGATAAAGCACATCTGGTGGGATATTTTACTTGGCACAGCAGATGCCCATTTGTTGTGAGAGACTCCTTTGAAAAGTCCCTCCATTTCATACATGGTTTGACATATGATGCAGGAGGCTGCTGCTGCAGACATAGGAAATCCCAAGCACCTTACATGTTGAACATGTTGCATTGTTTTTGGAAGCTTGCTGTTATCATAAATTTTGACATTAAATATACATTTAATTCTAAACAAACACGGCAGATACTGTTGCTTTCCTGGTTGTGGGAATAATGAAAAATTAATTGTGATGGACTGAGCCCTAGTGTGGAATAAACTTAGCCCTGGTGCATGATAATGCTCTTGATCCTTGATTAATTTGGTTTCTAAGTTGAACTCTTGGCTACTTATAGTGTCTCTGTGCACTGAGCCACAGCCGAATACTAGCACAGTGTGGGGAAAGTAGATGGAGAAGTTTTTCTCCTCATGCTGCTGGAACCAAATGAGGTTCTCCGGTGAAGCTGGGCAGAGATTGAGGACCTACAAACAGAAAGTATTTATTCAAATAGTGCATGCAGGTGTGTGTCCCCGCCAGACTTGTGTGTGTGTAATGGATTACCATAGTTGTGCCAGTAATCTCTATATTACTGGTTTTTGTTTTCAATAAAGTGATCTCTCCTTTATTTTCTCTTCCAGAATAACTGTCTGAGCAGACCAACCATCTACCTCGTACCAGAAATTGAACTGAAGTTGGGTAATAAGCTAAAGGACATTGTCAAACGTCACCAGGTATCAGGCACATCATACATTTAGCATGTCAAATGTTGATCTGTTTAGCATAATTGCAAAGGGACTCACATAGGAACATACCGTAATTATTTCAGACTCTTATCTCAGGGCTGGAGAACTCCTGGCCCTCAAGATGTTGGTGGACTTCCAACACCCATCAACCCCAGAAAGCATGACCAATGGTCAAGGATTATGGGAGTTGTAGTTCAGCAACATTTGCAGGGCCACAGATTGCCCATGTCTGCTCTAGTTAATAGAACTTTCTGAAGGAGATGGTGATTTGCTTCAGCTGGTGATGTAGACTTGGGTCTGTGCTTTTGGTCAGGTGACTAAAATGTATTTCCTGCCCACCTTCAATATAACTAATAAATATTTCCATTTTACATGTATCTTGCCCCTGCAAAAACCTCTTTGGCATCATAGGTGTGTTCACAGGTGCAACATGGTGGCGTCAGATTGTAAGGCTACAATCTTGATATGAGGTGCCTATTAGTAATATCTTTATTATTTGGTACCTTCAAATCTGGGGTCCACATTGCTCTGGACTGTAGAGTGGGAACTGCTTTCCTCCTAAGCCCTTCCTCTCAGCTAGGGAAGAACTTCGACTGCAGTGGCTGCCTCTGCTCTTCTCCACAGCTGAAAAGGGGCTCCTGGGCACATTTCACAGCTGAAAAGGGGCTCCTGGGCACATTTGTCCACTGGCCTCATAAACCAGAACAAGCACTGGTCAGCTTTTTGTCATAATGGCAAGATTCAATCCTTGACTTAATGACGCCAGGGAGTGGATGTACCAGGACTTCTATTAGCTGTATGAGTTGGAAGAGGCTCTTTCCTCCCTCTCCCCCACTCCAAAAGGACATGAGGGGAACATGCCAGCATTCTTCAGTTTTCCTATTGGAGATTAACTTCTCACCCAGATAGTTGAAGGCAAAGCTGAGAATACATACATACAAATGGAATTTTATTTGTATGCCACCCTTCCACAGTTCAGACCATGGTCAAGGCTGCTTACAACATGAAAAACACGTAATTGCAATGTAACAGAAGTAGTCCTAAACAATAAATGGAACATTAAAAAATACACACCCAAGCCGAACAATTCCCACAAAAAATATATAAGATCTAAATAAAAATACATAACAGCAGCAGCATCCGTCTCCCCCAGAAGTCCTTACACAGTACACTAGACGAAGAGTCTGTTCAGCAGCCTCAGATTGTGTAGCTGGGGTCAGTCAGAGTCCCACCCTCCCAAGCCAGGTGGGAAAAGGCCTGCAAGGCAGGGAGCAGGTCTTCTAGGACTCACAGCCAAAGTGGTCTCTAAGAATAGACAAGTGTATTGTGCTTCTTGCTAAAAGGAGCTTAGTGTTTATATAGCTTGTGAAATCAGCAGTGGATTACAGTGGATTAATGTTAAATTGTCTTAACATTAAGGGCAGGTGGCAGCATGTCCACTTAATCTAAAATTATGGCATTCACTAAAATGGGCCCTGGCAGAGGTAGAAAATACGCTCTTAAGTTTTATTAAATATAAAAAACAGCTTATTGATTAAGTATAGAAAGAACAACATGCAAGACATCAGGTTTCCACATAGCTCAAAACAATGAAGTTGATTTAAATGATACTAGTAGAAAGCAGTTGGTTTATATTTATTATATATTGATGACATGATATAATATTTATAAGAGCCCACCAGACAGGAGTCTTTTGTTAGCTGGAGGGGAGAGCAACTTAGAAAAAAAAACCCCACAAGTAATTAAAACATTTGCCTATAGCTTCTAAAATATATCTGCATTTAAAAGGGGTAGGAAATATGAATTGCAAATGATGATGCTTACAAAACAATTTATAAACTAGTATATAAGAAATCTAATGTGGGCATTCACGGCGGGATCAGTGCTGGGTGATGCTTGTAGTTTATTTGAATTAATAGATGACTCTCCTGTATCTTGAAAGAAAGGAAGCAATTTAGGCTACTTGACTTGCACTAACGGCTGGAATTTTTCAGCGGCTTTCCTTGGTAAGAAACCAAAATGGGTGTGCTCTTACTATGCCTAGTGTCCAGTTGAGGAAATGGGAGCAATAGATCATTACTCCAATGCCATCTGGTGTCATGTTGTATCCAGGCTCCAAATATGGCATGATGCTAGGAAAGGAAAGTGATTCTTTATGCATTTATTCCTTTACATATTTCTGATGCAATACCTGTTTTTGTTCTGTCCTAGGGCACAGTCACAGATGAGAAGTCTAAAGCCACCCACCATATTTATCCTGTTCCTACCTCATTGGATGAAGGTAAAATACATTCATTCATTCGTTTCTTACTACTCACCTCAAGGGTCTTTGGACCAAAAGCTGATATAGAAGTATTCTAAGTAAATGAAATACTTTGTATCAATCCTATCAGTTTTGTGATATAAAAACGTAGACTTCAAAAAAAAAATACCAAGGAAGTCTTCTGGAGAATGGAAAGCATCAATTACCAGTATTTATCCATTATAAAGAGTGGAACGAGATATGTCTGAAATCTAATGGATAGTTTGATCAACATAGCCTTTTTCATTCAGTTTACAGACCTTGGAATGAGGGGAACGGTTTTTTAGCATTACCTGGGAAATCACAGAGAAATATCTTAATAGGTTTCAGGGTACTGAGGTTTGTATTTAACTTCATTTATGCTGTCAGTGCCCACAATACAAGTGGATAATACAATACCCTGTCCTGCACAGAGTAGGGTATTTTAATTTTGACAGTAGAGGAGATTATCTTGGTGTAGACTAGAAATGTCAAAGGTAAGCAGAATGAATCTAAGCAAATGTGATTAGATGTATTTAGGCTTTGTTTCAATTTAGGATGAGAAGTAAGGTGTGAGGTCTCATAGTAAAGATGGGTTTTCCAGGAACAGTTTGGTGCACATTACTGATCTGAGAGGAGGTGTCAGGAAGAGAAGGCCATAAGGAAAAAGGGGATGGAATCATTTAAGTATCTATTCACAGAGCAGCACCTTTCAAACTAGTAATTAACATGGGAATTTCCATTAGATGTTCTGAGCCTTGCATATTGTGAGCTGGTTTGCATGTCATACTAAGCCACCGTTTCGTTTTGAGCCACAGCTTACATCTGAACATCCCATTGCTGCCTTGCAAATGTGGCACAAGCACAACAGCATTGTGTGTTGTGTTATTAAAAACTCAGATTGTGGTTTGTTTGTTTGTTTGTTTTTGTTTGTTTGAGCAAACCATGAATGGTAAGCTATCTAAAGCAAGTCCATTAAGAGCAAACCATGTCTGCAATTCCCAGACATCAGAACTACCAACGAAGAGCACCATGTCTATCCATAGTCTATCCGGTTGGTTAGAGTGTGGTGCTATTGTCACCAAGGTTGCAGGTTAGATCCCTGTATGGGACAGCGGCATATTTCTGCATAGCAGGGGGTTGGACTTAAATGATCCTCAGAGCCCCTTCCACCTCTTACAATGCTATGACAATGAGGTTATTCTAACCACCACCCCTCCGATCCCCTGAACTGATCCCAGTCTGTTTTGGAGCAACACTAGATGGCAGCATTCGTCTGTGCGGAGCTTTGAGCACACAGTGGCTTCATCATCCTTGCTGTGTGTGTTTTGCATTCTAGTGGTGTCTGTCGAATTTTCCTGTGTGCTTAATTCATTGTGATGTGTTTTCTGCTGCATTGTATTGAATCTGAGATTGTTTAAATGGAGCGGCGAATCATTTTTATTTAGCTGTTGGGGAAAAATTGAGTGAAATTCAGGTGCTACCCTAAAGTAGCCTCTTGTGCTGGCAGCCTTTTGTTCTGGTCACCCATCCATCTTTTCCTTCTGCAGAAGCACAAAGCAGAGGTGCTGCAATGGCATCATGAAAAAAGCATGTGTGCACACTTGCATGCTTGTTTACACTGTTGTCCTTTTGTGGGTCACCGAATATTTTTGACTGAACATATTTGCAATGGGAAGGAAAAGTTCTTTTCTCTCTTCATCCCACTCAGTGTGGAAAGGGGGAACTTGCCCTTCTCCTACACCCTGCTTTTGGATATGCTTAGTTGATCTGGGCAGCTTTCTCTATTGATTTTAATTTTTTAAAAGTATTTTTTCCCTACTGCTGTCAAAAAAAAATTCTAGTCAGCTTTTTGGGGTGGTGGTGGTGAACCTTCTTCTTAGAATAATAGAATTGTAGAGTTGGAAGGGATCACAAGGGTCATCTAGTCCATAGCCCTGCAATGCAGGAATCTTTTGCCCCACATGGAGCTCGAATCCCAAGACCCTGAGATTTAAGAGTCTCATGCTCCACCAATTGAGCTGCCCCAATCCTTAATCAATCAGTTTATTACAGTCATAGACCAGCAGTTTAAAAATGGCTAAAAATGCAATACTTATAATAACAATATACAATAATTATAAAAATAACCCAGAATAAAAACAGGGAGGCAAGAATCACAACTAGAGTTTTGGCTCTAAAACTAAAACAATCCAGTTGAACTCTGGCGAAGAAGAGTCATGCGTCTGACACCACCTTAAAAATGAGTGAAGAATGTAAGAAGAATCTACTGGATCAGGCCTAGTAGCCCCTCTCCAGTATCCTCTTCTCACAGTGGCCAACCAGATGCCTGTTCTGGGAAACAGGAAATGCAGGGCTTGAGCGCAACAGCCCTCTTCCTGCTTGCGCTCCCCAAAAGCTGGTATTCAGAGGAGCACTGCCTCTGACAGTGTTGGGGGAACATCTTCCTTCTGGCTAGTAGCCATTGGTAGAGTCGCTCCACATGGATTGGCCTAATCCTCTGTTGAAGCCATTGCAAGTTGGTGGCATCCAAGTACTGCTTGTGGGAGGGAGTAGAATAGATTTGCGTACCAAATCTCCTGTCTCTCCAATGACAAGCACACTCAGGCAGCGGTCTAGACTCTTGTGAGATCTGCTCGGCCTTGAAATTCTGCCGTGTCAGCCCGCTCCTCCCTCAGGGGAGGATAGGATTTCTCACTTCAAAAATAGCGTTTCCTCTTTCTGGGAATGAAGTATCACTTGAAAGCTGTGCTCTGCTTCCTTTATCTGGAAGAAAGCACGATCCTTTTGAGCTGGGCTGAGTGCAGATTACAAAAAAAGAAATAGAAAGAGGGGGGGTAGGAATAGCGCTTGGCAGGATGTGCAGAGGTCATAATGAAGGGAGAAAATGTGGGGAGCAGAAGCTGCTCTGCGTGCGGATGCTGCTTTTGCTCTGGTTCTCAGCCTGAGAAAGTCCGGGGGGGGGAGGCATGTTAGCAAAGGAAACAAGAGAGGGAAGAATTATGCCAAGACTAGGGCCCAGAATTGTGTTACACTCTTGGAAGCTGGCTGCATGCAGTGACTGTCTTTCCTCTTCTCTCTCTGAACTCTCCATGACCTGTCACTCAGCCCCCAGCCAGCCTGCTCCTCAGCATCTCTGCTTCCCCACAGCATTCCTTCCTCTGCCACTCGTTGGTTGCAAGATTGTTGTCAAAATAGCATCGGCCAAGTAAAGCTGTGCAAGTTCAGTTTCCTTCATTTGCATGAAATAGGTTCGAGCTGCAAGATGCTGACATATTATGGTTAAAGGCAGGTTTAACAATGATTCGCGAAATGTATGCTTATCACTGAGTCGTGGCATTTAAATGCTATACTCAAGACAATATGCCAACACAAAGGAACAATACTCAATATCCACAGGGTCTCATTTACTAATGTTAAACTCCTGTGACCTTGAAATGATGGAGCAAACTTATTTATTTACATTTTATGTCCCCTTCAGGAACCTCAAATCGGCTAACTGAAAACTCCGTAGAACAACCAGAATAAAAGATTTCTCAAGTGCAATTAAAAGCTAGTTTGTAACTTGCTGAGTAGGTTTTCTAGATGAAAGAGTGGGGATGAGGTGTTGAGATGCCCCATCAGTGGCAACCCTCATCGCTGCAAAAGCAACATGTATACAGTCTCCAACTTCTAGAAATTTTAATGGTAAAAAGATAGGGCTCAGATTTAATAGTTTCACTGGAGTAATGAAATCTACGGGGACCTTATGAGGGCCAAAGCCTTTGCTCCAATTGTGCACAGGGCTGCAATAAGAATAAAGTGGCCTTTGCCAACCCAGTGCCCTCCAGGTGTTTTGGACTACAACTCCCATCAGTCCCAGCCAGGTATGCTATACAGCAGGAACTGAGGTGTTACCAATATGTGGCATTGTCTCTAGAGACCCAAATCACACTGGTGGCTTCTGCTGATATACCAACTGTGACCCTAAGTATGTAGGGAGAGAGAGAGCCCTGCTTTTGTTACTTATCCTCTGGCTGCCACTTGTTTGGGTTACTGCAATGTGTTACACACGGGGCTCCCTTAGTGAAATTGGCCCATCTTCAAGACCCTAAGAGCTTGTGGCCAGGTTCAGGTTACCTGCAAGATAGCTGCACTCCATATACAACTACCTTAATCTTAAATTCATTTTCTAAGGCCCTTCTTTGTGGATTTTTTTAAAAAGTTTTCAATTACATTCCAATAATTATAACAATGTAGAGAAGAAAACTTTAAATAAAGAAATCATAGGCTCCCCTCCCCCCACCGTCTTTTGCACCAAATAAAGTCTTATCTCGAGTTCAGACCTTAAAGTCCTTGCAGTTGGTTTTGTTCTGCAGTTTGTGATCTCATCTCTTCTAGCACGCACCTCTACTTTAGTCCAATTAAGCTCTAATTAACAGAAGAACCTCTGCTTCTTAATGGCGGAGTTGGAGGGTTTTCTCCAG
Organism: Zootoca vivipara; assembly: GCF_963506605.1. Classification (NCBI taxonomy): domain Eukaryota; kingdom Metazoa; phylum Chordata; class Lepidosauria; order Squamata; family Lacertidae; genus Zootoca; species Zootoca vivipara. Next base: position 57,006,047 of record NC_083287.1, on the reverse strand, counting down.
GCGAGGGGCTTTTGCACTCAGCGCCTCACTGACCTCTGCATTCCATGTACTGAGATGGACTGTGAGTGAAGCCCATTCCCCCCATCCCTTGGGGGAATTTCCAGAATGATTTGCCCTCTATTCTTGTTTTTCCATAACCTATGCTCTCCTGCTGTTGTGGGGGCTGCCTCCATTAAGGCAGACCAGAACTGGAAGCCTCTAAGGCCCTCCTTTGGATGCCCCTGCCAAATGTAATACAGTGGGTGCCGCTAGAGAACACCTTTTCAGGGATGGCTCCCTGGTTATTGAATACCTTGCCCAGAGAGACTTGCCTCGCACCTGTGTTAGGACATTTTCATGACTTATTTCCCCAAGCTTTTCCATCTTTTAGTGATTTCCTAAGTCTTTTATATGTGTTTGGAGTTTTAAGAAGTGGAAAAATTTTGATGTTGCTGTGAACTTCGCTGTACGGATGTCATCATCTGCTTCTGTTTCACACTTTGTTGTTTACAGGCAAACACTGTTGTTGGGCAGTGTATAAATGTTGGAAATAAAAATGATCTCTAAATGTCCCTCCTATTCTGTTCTGCTTTTCTCCTTGCTCCACGCTGGCAAAGCTCTTACCCAGATACTGAGAATTGAGCCAACCTGAGCAGCAGTTACCTTCCAACTCTACCTTTGCTGCTTAGTGTGAGCCCTTTGTAGATGGACATTCCATTAAGAAAATGAATTTCCAACCCAGCCTCTTGTGAACTCTTTCCTTTGGGATGAAAAAAGTGAATGTTTTCAAGCTTGTGAAACTGGAATGTAAAGCTGGATCACTTTCTGACCCTGATGGCATTTTCTTTTTCCCTTTTGCAGAAGAGTGGCTAAGACCTGTAATGAAGAAAGACAAGCAAGTTCTTGTGCATTGGGGCTATTACCCAGACAGGTAATAATGACAAGGATTGAAGTGACTACACCATTTCCCAAAAATATTGCCCCCTTGCTTATCAAGGGTGGGAGGGATACATTCTGTCCCTACCATTTGAAATTCAAGTTGGCTGCCTGCACTGATGTTTGTCCAAGGGTACTGCTGCTGTGACCCCTATAAAAGACCATCTATCATTAGGTACATGAAATATCCTCACCTTGATAATACAGGATTGTTTCGGAAGTAACACCAAACCATGACTTTCCCCAACCGTAGGATAGACTCCAAACCACGTTTTCCCTTACAAATAGACGGGCAAACTCCAGTTTGTGTGGTTTCCTTTCCCCTTACCTTCCTTGATAATTCATAGATGCTCTCCCAAACAGCAGCCCCTCAGTGCAGTCCAACAGAACAAACTGCCATTTTCCTAAACCACCCTATGCAGGCTGTCTTCAGACTGTGGTTCAGTTCCTGTTTTGACGGCCACTTGCAAGAAATAAATATTTGCTTGTAGAAATAAATAATTGCTGGGCTCTTTAAGGTGTTGAGCAGCTGTTCCATTGAAATGGTAGCTGAGGACTCCCTTTTGCTCAACTGCTGTTTCTACTGCCTTGCCCAAAGATACGTTTTGCCACCAGATCTGCTATTTCATTACACTTATTCCAACACTTTTTTCCCAGCTTCAGTATACCATGTCTTTTAAAAGGCTTTCTTTCTTTCTTTCTTTTTTACAATGAGTGTGATGCAAAATCACTGGGTGCTTATATTATGGCAGTAGTACCACAATGCAACTACCTGAGGGATTAGTTCACATTGTTGCTTTGATTTTCCTTCATAGCTATGACACGTGGGTTCATGCTACTGATATAGATGCCGAAATCGAAGACCCTCCAATTCCAGAGAAGCCGTGGAAGGTGAGTGTGTGCTCTTCCCGAAATTGTGCTGACGTAATTTCACAGCCTTCCGTTCCCAGAGGGAAATGGTATTTGAAAGAATGCAGCACGTTGTTTCACACATGCAAAATACGAAAGAGGGCAAACAGTAAGTCTAGAATAGCAATAGACAAAGCACTTGTCTTACTGGACCAAAATAATTCTTCCCATGGCAGCAGGAAAATCCCCATTTATTTATTTGCTTGCTTACTTACTTACTAATGTGTTCCTTTAAAAAAAACCACTCCAAGTGGTGTACAAATAGTACAGAAAAACCCAAAACCAATATTTTAAGACTACATTATAAAATAATAAAAACCCATGTAAACTGCTTTGAGGTGTTTTGTTTTGTTTTACAATTAAGTTGTATATAAATTTCATGAAATAAAGAAATTAAATATATTGAAACTGCAGAAAGAAGCTGCTTAGAATTGAGCTCTTCAATGCTGCAAATCGTTTAAAAATTAAATGAGAATTTTTTTTATTTATTTAAGCAATGCAGTGGGTGGCTCTCATCTCTCATGGCAGAGATAAGCCCCCAAAGTAAGGCAGGAGGGGGTTTGCCTGGACTTCAGCTCCGAGCACAGGTTATCCCATTACCACAGCACAGAAATGGTCCTTCGTAAACTATTTCATTAACCAGATTAAATGTTTGTTACTGTATTGCAAGGGAGTTTTGTTTTTAAGGGCCAATGTATCATTAAAAAGCCCTAGTGCTGGAAATGACAACTTGTTAGGGCAAAGGCGGTCTGTTTGATTAAAGGCTGGGAGTTCATGCTAATGATGACGAAGGTTCGTAATTTTTGGAGTCTGTTGAACTTAGAGGCAGTACAACACTGGCAGCCTTATTTCTGCTTTCAGAATGATTAGAGGCCTGTGTGCAGTAGTTGTGAGTAGAGGCTGTTTTCATTCGTTGAGAGAGAAAAATAAGGAAATTGTTTCAATAGAACTGCTTCTTTTCAGATAATTGCTGTACTTGTGTGACAACATGAAACATTATTCCCGGATTCATTAATTCGTTTTCCTGCAGTCAGCAGAATAATAGTATTACGTGATGAGAATTAAGGTGAAGGAACAGAAGAGAGCTGTGTCAGTGGGCTGGAAAGACTGGGCTCAGGACTCTAGTGGCACATAAGCTGCTCCTGAACTCTAATCTTGTTGAAACCAAAGCAAAAGAGCCCATTTTAAACTTCAGCTCTCTTAAGTTTCAGGCTGGCAAGTTGTACAGAGGTGGGTGCTGCTTCCACTTGCCTTTTGTTTACCCCTCTCTGGCTATGAACTGAATATGCTGGGCTGTTTTGGTCTACATCCCTCTTGAACCCCAGCCAGCACAGCCACCCAAAATACCTGGAGGGCACCAGGCTGGCGAAGGTCAAACTAAATCTCATGAACACACCCTGTATACTGGGAGTGGTTAACTTGCTGGACTCCAGATATTGCTGGGCTCCAACTTCCACCATGAGAATGTTTCACAGCTCTGCTACTGGAGATTATTTCAACGGTTGCTTTTGCAGACTGAATTTAAGACCTACATGAATAGCATGTCTTTGTACCCCTGGAAGGCAACTGTACATTGTTGGAAGCCACCCAGAACGGCTGGGGCAACCCAGTCAGATGGGCAGCATATCCTATATAATAAAGTGCAAGTGTCTCTGCGTCCAGTCCCTGTGTCCGCGCTACTGCACATGTGCCCCACGGACACAGGGATTGGACGCAGAGACTTGACACACACGCACACACACGCTCTCCCCACCCCACCCCTCTGCCTACCGTTTCCCTCGCAGTCCTCAGAAGAATCGCGGCCTTCTCCTGGGCACCCGCTGGCCAGCTGGGCTCAGCAGAGCGCCCCAACAAAGCGGCGGCCGTGGGAGGGGCCAGCTGGCCCCCCCATGCGCCGCCGCAGAAAGGGGCCGAATCACGGCCTTCTCCTGGGCGCCCGCTGGCCAACTGGGCTCAGCAGCGCGCCCCGACTAAGCGGCGGCCGTGGGAGGGGCCAGCCGCCCCCCCCACGCGCCACCGCCGCAGAAAGAGGCCGAATGTTCTAGCGCCCGTTTATTAAACGGGCTGAATGACACCAGTAAAGAATAAAATCATTGCCATTATTTTAGTCTCTTTTTTCATGTTCTTCAGTCTTGGGTTTTGTGTTGCAATTCTTTTTGTGATCTGTTTTGTGTTCTGTTCCTGTGTATTACTTGGGTATTCTCTGAATGCAGAGCAGTTTACTAATTCTGACAAATAAAAATTAATGTGGAAGTAAGGAGTTCTGACTTTCTTGCTTGCTGCAGTTATTCATGAAGTGGATTTTTTAACGTGTATTCAAATAACGTGTATTCAAAGTGAGAGGAAACTCCCTGTCTGAAATGCACTCTGTTTGTGTGTGTGCACTTGCTTTTGTAGGTTCATGCTAAATGGATTTTGGACACAGATGTATTCAATGAATGGATGAACGAAGAAGATTATGAAGTTGATGAGAACAAGAAGTTGGTCAGCTTTCGCCAGCGTATCTATATGAAAAATGAAGAAGTAAGACTTCCCTATTTCATATGATGGATGTAATGCAGAATAACTGCATTAGTTGGGTTTTCTTTCATTTTACTCAGTGCTACTATACCTAAGCTGATTGTCTGGTTCTCCAATAAATGCCAGTATTCTTCTTGAAATTAGTGTGGGACATAGCTCTATGACTCAAATTTTCCTTGAAATGGCAAGTGAACACGCTAAGTGTAGCTGGCTTGGGAGGAGCCAGGGACCAGTTCTGTTGACCTTCCACAGGCTCATCTATTTCCCATCTTCTGATCTGCTGGAGCCAAGAGGTGCTTTTAGACCTGTTACTTTGCTTGGATCCCTTTGACTAGTTCTTTCCATGGGGTGTGTGTGATTGTGTCAGTTTTTACATGCAGCAGTTCATATGTTGAAGTTTTAGCCTACCTTGTTTCCTTAAGTGGATTTTTGCAGTGCATCTTTGAAGGGCTGGGTGGTACCCTTAAGTAGTTGACAGCATCTCCCTGAAAATCTTATGAGCAGGGTAAGGTTAAGCAAAAACTGACAGGGCTAGCCCTGGTAGGTATCAGAGTGCATCTTAGTTCTGGACAGGTTATGCCTATCGCTGATGACCTTTCCCCCCCCCCCTTGTGACAGCCAGTCCATAGCCCTGAACGGAGAGATAGGAAGGCAGCCACAGGTGCCAGAAAACGACGGCACTCCCCTTCACCGCCACCTCCTCCCACCCCAGCAGAATCGAGGAAGAAAGCAGGAAAGAAGGGGTGAGTAGTCTGCAGCTCCTGCAGTTTACAATAATTTATTTCTGAAATATTTGAGGGAGAGGGAGAGAGAGATGAGCCAGCAGCTCAGCTCAACTGCACATTTACAGAGGCCTGCTAAGATGCCGTCTCTGCGAGTCCATGAATGTTTAATGCTGCACATTGAGCTTCATTCCTTGATCATCCAAGGGGAATGTACCTCCTGCCAGTAGAAGAAAACTTGACGCAGTCATTACTTCCAATCTAATGAGTGCTTCATAGTTGACATGTGGAGACCATTAATAAGCAAATTTACTTCTCAATATGGCAAAGTCTGTCCTGATGTAACTCTGCTCTTTAATATAGTTGTCTGTGCAGTTGCTGAACATAAAAAACAACAACTGTTTTCTTCCTTGTATGAGCCTAAGCTATTGCACACATATTTAAAATTTATGTGTGACTTTTCTGCCATACACTCCTCAAAGTAGCTTAAATTAAAACAGTTGAACAGCATCATAGTGTATATAATTTTTTAAAAGGAAGCATTATTGATTAGGATAACAGCTTTCTCCAGAAATGAATTCCTGAAATTCTGAAAGCCAGGCTCTTCACTAATGATCCAGTCTAGTGAATTAATCTTCTCTTGTTCATGGTGGGTTGAAGCAGAGTCCTTATTTTGTCCTGATTTCCTGTGCTGTGTGTACACACGCAAAATGGACTGTGCCTTAGACTGAGCCCCTGCTAAGCATGACCATCTCCTTAGCAGGGCCCCACACTTCCTTTTCAGTGACCTTGTATCAGGAATAGCTGGATTCAGACAGACTCTCTTGGGCCTTCAAACCACGTCTCTGTTATACACACCAGATCTGCCACTTAATAATAATAATAATAATAATTTTTTATTTATACCCCGCCCTCCCCAGTCAAAAACCGGGCTCAGGGCGGCTGACACCAACAGAATTACAATAAAACATAAAAACAATTAATTAAAATACAGATTAAAATACAGTATTAAAATTTAAAATGCAGCCTCATTTCAAGTAGGCCATAAATCCAAGCCACGAGGGAGGAAAACACAGGGGTCAGGCTGAGTCTAACCCAAAGGCCAGGCGGAACAGCTCTGTCTTGCAGGCCCTGCGGAAAAATGACAAATCCCGCAGGGCCCTGGTCTCCTGGGAAAGAGCGTTCCACCAGGTTGGGGCCAGTACTGAAAAGGCCCTGGCTCTAGTAGAGGCCAATCTAGCCATCTTATGACTCGGGATCTCCAGAATTTATTTGTGGACCTTAAGGTCCTCCGTGGGGCATACCAGGAGACGAGGGTCCCAGGAGACGTAGGTACGAGGGTCCCAAGTCGCATAGATTATATTATGAATGATTAATGTTCTGTTTTGGATTGACGGCATCAAAAAGGCTCAAATGTGGCTCAGTGGGTGGGCAGAGAAGGGGGCCATAATTGTCTACCCCTCATTTCCTTGTTACAATTAGACTTACCCCCAATTCCAGATCTCCTAAAACTCTATGCCACAAATGGAGAAGAATGCATTTGCCTGCAGTCACTGATTTCTGCCAGGCATATCTATCTAGTCTCAGAGAGTCACACCGCTACAAAATGATTACTGTTAGCTTTCAAATATTAATTAGAAATTCATTGGTCTTGGAAGGTACTCCCAAGGGTCCTCTAGTCCAACCCCCTGCTAAGCAGGATTCTCAACTAAAGCATCCATGACAGATGGCCATCGAACCAGAAATATTGTGGTTTCTGTTCACCTAGTGAATAGCACTGCCCAGACGTTTCTTATAGGTACATGGGCTCTGCCCATACTTTTGGGATGCAGCAGTATCACAGTAGTACAGAATGTAGCTGAAGCAGCTATATGTTAGGAAACCATTAGGTGATTTGTTGTTTATGTTTAATTTGTCACAGGCAAGCAAGCCTATATGGGAAAAGGCGAGGGCAAAAGGAAGACGATGAGCAAGAAGATCTTACCAAGGACATGGAGGATCCAACCCCTGTGCCTAACATAGAAGAAGTGGTACTTCCTAAAAATGGTACAGTGTTCCAAATACTTCCCCCATGACTGAGCTGTCTCCGTACTGTGGCTTTTGCCATGTCTTGTTTGTTGATGCTGGTGATGAGTAATCTTGATGGAACTGAACTGGACTTTTTGCATAAAACTTGGGTTTGAGTGACTGTTCTTGCAGAGCACAACCCATTCTTGCCATGCGTGCAGAGATACCTCTCCAATGTGATGTTGGAAAAAGAGATATGAAGCTAGGAGCTAAATGGCACCTTAAATCGAGGTTATGGGCGCAACAATGGAATGTCTATGCACACTTTTTTAATAACAAGAATACAAAGCCGAAAATGAATGAATATTATGTTCATTTTTCACATAGTCTAGTCCTTCCACTGCCCACCCCCCTAATTATCTTAAGAGGGCCTCTTCTCCAGTCTTCAGACAGTAGCTGGAAGTGGGGAGGCAGTAAAAGGTCCTCCTTTCCTTCCACTCTGCAGTTTTAATCTGAAATCTTAGGTGCAGTACTGCGCCCAGGGCTCAGAAACTGCTCACCCTAATGAAATTTCCCTGTCGCAAAATGCACCTAGAACAATGGGAGTTTCGAACACTGCTCCAATGGCACACACATCAGGCCGTACTCACAGAGAGAAGCTCTTTGCACCTCTCCTGGGTTCAAAGCGGAAGGAAGAGAGAGTGTGTCCAATCCTGGAATTCAGTGTAATGTGAGCATGATTTAGGAAATTTAGGAATTTCCTGTTTTTTTAAGGGTCCCCCCTGCCCCAAGAATTAAAGGCCAATCTTTGCTTCCCTTTATGAAAACAATTGTTCATGTTAAAAGTCTTAAGGTGATATGTTCAAGCCCCTGCTGGAGTTGACCTGCAAAAGAGGTGGCTCAACCTGCAGTGCTTCCATTCTTACGTCTCTCCTTCCTCCTGAAGCAAGCCAGACATTCTTCTACTATCCAGAATTTCCTGCTTCTTCCTTCTAAAACTGCCTCTTTTGTCTGTGTTTGCAGACCGTAATGGGCTCACAGTTACGTGATCAGCTTCTCTACCCAAATATCTCCCTCCCCCCCCTCCCAATGGATAAGTCCCCAGCTGCCAACATAAATGTTTGTTTCCCCCTGAATATATTGTAGAAAGTGTGTTTGGTTTCTGTTTCTTCGGAGCATCGAAAATATCTAGTCTGTATTTTGATCTTGAATAAACCCCTTCCGAGCTGGCTTTGTGTACATTAGCTGTTGGAAAGAGGAGTGTGTTTCCTCAGCAAAATGTGTGCTTAAAAGATATACTGCCATAATACTCTGTTGATCTGGAGCTGGAGCTGCCTGATCGGTTATTGGAAGGCTCTGTTCCTTATCTACCATCATCATGTTTAGCACAAGATGTAGACAAGGCACCAGAGGCTGTGCTAGACAGATGACTGTCAGAAACATTTTCAGCACTGGGCAAGAGAGTAATTTCCAGGATGTGTAAGAATAATGGCTCGCCGCAGTTACTCACAAAGGACCCTTGTGAGAACGCAAATCAGTTTTGCCTGCAAGCTGACAGCATTGCCCTCTTGGGCTTGCAGAAGGCGTGGCGCCCGTCAGCCTCTTCTGAACTGTGGTGGACAGATCAGCAAAGTAAACAGTTAAATGTAGCAAGCTGTGAATGCACAAATCCAGGTGCAGGAATCTTGCATCCATGTTTATTGGCCACCGTCTTCTCCTTGGCTTCCTGCAGAGCTGGAACAAGGAAGTGGCCTCTGTTACCCCCCCCCCCCCGCCCCCAATCGCTACTGTGTTTTATTTTAACACCTTGGTTGTTCACTTGCAGCTCTCCCACTTGACAGGCCTTGAGCATGAAATTTTAGAAGTGTTTCATTAGGCTGGCAAAGGAGCGGCAAGGCACAAAGGCAGTGCTGATGTCTACAGTGCAGCTTACTTACTTACTCCCCAATGTGTGGGCACTTCAGTCTCAAGTCACAAAACAATGAAGGGGTATGGTTGAAATAAAGGTCTCCTAGTTGTGTCTTGGAAGTCCTACACAGTCTCAGGGTGGATAATTAACATTGGCTGCTCATCATGGTGGCTTATGTTTATGCAGATTTTAATCTGTTTTTAGTTTGTTGTTATTTTAACTTTTTAAAGTCTTATTATTAATAATATTCTCATAGATAATTGCATTGCTTTATCTTTTTCGTAAACCACTTTGTGAGTTTTTCTAATAATCAAGCGGTGTATCAGTTCTATGAAATAAGTAACTTCTAGCTGTACTGTGGGAATCGGAGGTGGAGAGAGTGCTCTTGCTCTCAGGTCCTGCTTGCGATGATCTGCTTGGCCATGGTGAGGACACAATGCTGAACTAGATGGTTCTTTGGCCAGGTCCAGCAATTGGCCCCTTCTTTTGGTTCTTTTTATTGGGCAAAGATTTTCAGTGGTCTCTGTCTTAAAAGCCTGGGAAAGTAAGACTCAACTGTAACAATGACTTGATGTTCCAGGCAAGAAGCTGCTTTTCGAAATAATCTACTTATAGCAAGTCTGAATAGAAAGGCTTGATGGTTCTTCCATCAAGTATTGCAGTGGTAGGACAATGTCCTTCAAAATTGCTGTTTGTAGAGTAGCAAGTCAGTCAGCTGGGCTTTGATCAGGAGGCCTTGGTCATCTGGGCTTAATTTATATGCAGCTAGTCCTAGTCTATGCTCATGAGGTTTTTTTATGAGAACCAGAAGCATAACTGGATGATCCTACTGAACCGCTCACTACCTTTCATCCTAACCTTGCCCAGCCTAACCTTGAGTTCTTTATTTATCAAATGCAATTCACCAACAAATGCAAAGGAAGCTTGTAAGCTTAGGATGGGGGCTCATTGTGTGCAAAGCCAGAAAATGAGAAAATGTGGTTCATAACCATATGATTGATGGTGGGGAGAGTGAAAAGGTGGCTAGACTACCTTTGCATCATGTAACAACCCATGCAGTGTTACTGCAGACAAAGCACAGCCTGACATTCTCAATCTTGTTTAATTTTTGCAGTAAATCCAAAGAAAGATAGCGAAAACACTCCGGTGAAAGGAGGAACAGTAGCAGACCTAGGTGAGTTCTTTCGTTGGTTTTTTTTTAATAATGGATTTTCCCCTCTTTGAGGCTGGCAACTATATTTGCTTTGTAACTCAGCCTGTTCCAGGGGTGTGTGTAAGAGCAATTTTCTGTGGAGGCTTATTCTTATTCTCTGGAGGGCTCTCATTCTAAAGGAGGATGCAGAGGGGAGAAGCCTCCAAAAGGCTGCCAGACGGTTATTATTTTAAAAACTGCCCCAGGCATTTAAAATTATCTCTGTAGGTGGGGGAAGGGTGATTCTTCACTAAAATAGCTGACAGTGCCATGGCAAGTCTTTTTATATCCTGCCCTACTAAAACAATGTTCAGGGAAGCTCACATTTTTTCAAGACAATGCCACTAGTGTTAACGGACCTTCATAATTTTTCTGACAGTTAAAAATCACAGCCTCACAAACGAAACTGGCTATTTGTTAAATATTTTTAAAACTGTGTGAGTCCCAAATATGTTTGTAATGTCATGGATTAAAAATAAAATAAGGTCTTAGATTATTTTCCTAAATATCTGCAGGTTGAAGCATGCTTTTCCAAGCAGGGTAGTGATAGATTTGTAGCTGTAACTGGCAAAAAGCTTTTATTGCTACCCAGCTTGTTTTACCTTTAGATGGGAAGGAACCCATAAGTAGGGGCCTCTCCTACTGATCTTAATGGGCAAATGGTCTCATATGGAGTGAGACATGGTGGATCAAGGCCAAGTGGGGCTTGAGGGGCCAGGAGTTCAATAGTCCCTTGCTTTTTTACATCACTGATTATGCTTTCCAACCATGAGGGCTCCCAAGGTGGTTCACAGGAAAAACCCAGGTACATAGAAATACAAAAATGCAAATACAAATGATACCAATTCAATATATTTCAACAGTGCTTTAAAATAAGGCACATCCGTGTTCCTGCCAAAAAGGTATTCACAACAAAAATGTTAAGGGAAATCAATGATACTTAAGCAGCATCTTCATCTTATTAAGGTCAGGGGAATGGAGCAAGGCAGGTGAAAAAACTGGTGCCCAGCGATGGTCCCAGCAGACCATCCCTCCTCTCTTCCCCACAGGGCCACTGAGCCTTACAATGAGCAGGAGAAGGGCCACTCCCAGCTAAAGCAGGAACAGGTATGATGGTGGTGAGTTGGCCCCCTGAGTCCCATGCCACAGGCCCCTTTCCCGGTCCGGGACAAAGGTAGGATATAAATAAATGCAGGAGTATAATAATACATAGCTGCCAAGTTTTCCCTTTTCTCGTGAGGAAGCCTATTCAGCATAAGGGAAAATCCCTTTAAAAAAGGGATAACTTGGCAGCTATGATAATATAAGGCTGCTGCTTAAGCGAGTGCCCATTTACTGGCCCTTATGGAATACACCCTTGCTCCTTTTCTTTCTTCTGTGACAGGCTCAATGTTTGCCAAGTCACATGACTTCTCTAGCAATGGCTTGTGCATATTTTTCTTCTCTTGTTCTTGCTGCAGATATTGCCCCATTGAGGCGCAATGATGGTAAAGCAGCCTTCCTTGACCAGGCGCCGCCCCCCCCCAAGGGTTTCGGGCTGCAACTCCCAGCAGCCTTAGCCAATGCGGCTGTGGGGTGCTGGGGCTGATGGGAGTTGTAGTCCAAAACATCTGGAAGGCACGAGGTGTAAAGGATTGTTACTTGTGCCGTTGTGTTTATTTCTCTCTGCTCATTTATTGCAGATGAGCAGGATGAGGAGACGGTCGCCACAGGAGGAAAGGTAAGCTGCTAGCTCTTCGTTTAGAGAAGGAGTAAAAATGGAACTAAATCCAGCTTTACCTGATGTCACTGTGATGTCAGGTGGGTAACCCTGCCCGCCTGCCAAATTGGGCCCTCCAGCAGTTGAGAAGTTTCAAGATTTGGCCAGAAAACGTTTCCCACCGCTGCCCCCTGACATCACTATGGCCTTTTGAACTTTTTGTTCTCTGCACAGCCAATAGCTGACCTCCCAAACAACTCTATATCTTTTCCCCTGCAGGAAGATGAAGATCCCAACAAAGGTGACCAGAGCCGCTCAATAGATACCGGAGAAGACAATGTCACAGAACAGACAAATCACATCATTATCCCCAGCTATGCATCCTGGTTTGACTATAACTGGTACGTTCTAGGCTATTGGGGAGCCAGGGAATGGTGACAGGTCCAGAGTCTGCTGTGTGTGACAGCCACTTGCATGTTAGCCTGCCCTCATGTTCCTGTGATGTATTTCGCAGGAGTAAAAACTACCTTAATCTGAAAGTTGCAGCCTTTGACATTAACCTTCCTTTCCACTCTACATCACATATTTTAATTTTGTAGCTATCTCACCTAAACTGGCCTCTATGCACCATTTGTTGCAAACAGTTCTGGATGCTAGATAACTCGGCCCAGGTGTAACCTAGGAATCGTATGGCCAGTTAAAACTAACCTTGCCTTCTGCCTCAGTAGGGTGGGCCATGACCAGTTTAAGCCTGTAGACTGGCTGTTAGCAGCTTCCTGCCTGGACGGGCTGTTAAATAAGTGAAACAAACCTCTTTGTAGAGCTCATAAAACTTTTGGCACTACAGATGTTCAAGCCAGGTTGGATAGATGTTGTGCCTGGGTTGCATGATGAGTTGTTTCTCTTATGGATTCTGAAGTGCAGGAATAAAGAATGGGGTGCCCCTATCCACTTCTTCCCTCCTCCCTAAGTGAAGGCAGCATGTCCTAAATGTGTGAGTTGAGGTCACTTTCTCAGCCAAAACAGTAGATAAATCCATATGGCTGCTGAATATGTAATAGGTGGAACTTGAGAGTTTTATCCATCTCTGCTGTGCTGCTCGTACAATGGAACTTCCTCCCCCCACTCGACTCTCCTGCAGCCCCCCCCCTCAAAATCTGCTCCAGAATATTGTTGACCCTCCAAGCGGATCTGGGGAGGGAGGGGCTTGGGGAAAGGAAAGGAAGTGAATGTCCCATTGAAGTGATTATTATTTCCATTATATTTTTTATTTATTTGTACCCCTCAAGGCAGCTTTTACATATAAAAATAAGAACCAAATTATTCCCAATTCCTTTAAAAAGAATTGAGTAGCACACTGAACACACACACAAATCCTAAATTTTTGTTCTGCATTTTTTTCCTTCCTTGCTGCTATGGGACCCGTTTTCCTCATGCAGTTGTAGATATGAATAAAATCATGTCTGATTCTTCCAGCCCTGAAGTGCCTTGCTCTGACGTATGTGGACATAGCTAGTCTAATGGCTGTCTGGGGAAAGTGTTTTCGTATCCGAAGCATGCCCAAGCACTTGTAACTAGGCTAGACACTACCCTCAAACGGAATGCAAATTGGCCTGGTATAATTGCTGTTCCGAGACTTGCGTCATTTGGTTGCCAAAAAGGAGGTATTTTTACATCCATGTCCGCCTGTTTCCCTTCATTTCCCTGATGAATCTTTTAAACGTTAAATCCTGTGTTTCAACCAAGTCAGGCACGACATCCCAGAGATAACATTCCTCCAGAAGCATAGGATGTGTAGGTATACTTTGCCATTTGTCCTGCCCTGCTAATTCAATCAATCATTTCCATATACAGCTTTTAGTGCTAGAGAAGAAGGTTTTTTCTTTCATTCAAAGCAAATTTTGAGTCACTTTTCCTCCTAAAGCCTCCAGTGCACTATATCAATTTAAACATGAGGCAACAACATTTGTAATAAAAACCTGGGTACCATAAATAAAATTAACACAGCACCAGCATCAGTAAATTGTGCTCAGGTCTATTGCCTTGAAGGGATGCAGGTGGCGCTGTGGGTTAAACCACAGAGCCTAGGGCTTGCTGATCAGAAGGTCGGCGGTTCGAATCCCTGCGACGGGGTGAGCTCCCGTTGCTCTGTCCCAGCTCCTGCCAACCTAGCAGTCCGAAAGCACGTCAAAGTGCAAGTAGATAAATACCGTGTTCCCCCCTTTTTAAGACGTAGTCATAATATAAGCCATGGCAGGGTTTTTATGCATTCACGAAATATAAGACGTCCCCCGAAAATAAGACGTACCTTCTTGCTTTCCGTTGCTTTCCTTTAGAGCCTCGGAGAGGCTTGAGACCAGATGGGAGGGGGCCCGAGGCAGAGCGGCAGCAGGGTGACTACGGTGGCGGGAGCTGCACCACCGGAACGTTGTGGGCCGCATGGCCCGAAGCAGACCGGCGGCGGGAGGCAGAGCAGCGGCGGAAGCCCTGCTGCCGGAACATTGTGGGCTGCATGGCCCGAGGTGCCAGAGCGGCAATGGGGCGATTGGCGGCGGCGGGAGCCGCGCCGCCGGAACGTTGTGGGCTGCATGGCCCGAGGTGCCAGAGCAGCAATGGGGCGATTGGCGGCGGCAGGAGCCGCGCCACCGGAACTTTGTGGGCTGCATGGCCCGAGGTGCCAGAGCGGCAATGGGGCGATTGGCGGCGGCGGGAGCTGCAGCGCCAGAACATTGTGGGCTGCATGGCCCGAGGCAGAGCAGCGGCCGGAGGTAACGGCCCGTTGCAGCGTAGGTGACGGCCCGCTGTTTCTCTGGGTGGTGCCGGGGAAAGTCAGACTGCAACTTCAGCAAGCCCCGCTATGGCGATGGCGATAGCCGGATCGGGCAAAACGTGGCGCACAGCGCAGGCGCGGGATAAGGGACGCGATCCAGTCTCGGCAGCCCTAGCGACAGCGAGGGGGGCGTTGCGAGCTTGCCGCTGGATGAAGCAGCCCCAACCCACCCCCTTCAGAGTCTCCGGAGCCAGATCCCTCGGCACGATCACTTCCCGCCCCCACTGCTTAAGAGGAGCTGCCAGTGGAGTGCAGGGAGCCTGGAGGGGTGGCGAGGAGGGCAACCTGTCCATCTGCCCGCACCCCTCTCTTAACTGTTGTATGGTAACTTGGCAAAGAGGTTTCCCACCTCGTCGTCCCTGCAGGCAGGCTGCCACTTTAGAGGGGAGGAGGGCAAGGGAGGGGGGAGTTCATTAATGTTTGGAGAGTCAGCTCGGGAAGGGGACAAAGGGAAGGCTTTAAAAGCGTTGCGAACGGGGAGATATTCCATTTTTTTCCAGCAAGGTGTCCCAATGCAACGGCTTGAGTATCTCCTCTTTTACATTGCAATCTGCGCCAGCTTTCGCAACTGATAGGGCTCCAGCACCGGCGCCCAGAGCGAATCTATCCCTAGACAGTTCTTCCTTCACAAAACCGAAGTCTTGTAGCGCCGTAAAAAAAAAAAAAAAGACACCCCCTGAAAATAAGACACCGTGTTTTTTTTTTGAGGGAAAAAAGTTATAAGACGGTGTCTTAAAAAGGGGGAAACACGGGTAGGAACCGCTACAACGGGGTGAGCTCCCGTTGCTCGGTCCCAGCTCCTGCCCACCTAGCAGTTCGAAAGCACAAAGTGCAAGTAGATAAATAGGTACCGCTCTGGCGGGAAGGTGTACGGCGTTTCCGTGAACTGCTCTGGTTTGCCAGAAGCGGCTTTGTCATGCTGGCCACATGACCTGGAAGCTGTATGCCGGCTCCCTCGGCCAATAATGCGAGATGAGCACGCAGCCCCAGAGTCGGTCATGACTGGACCTAATGGTCAGGGGTCCCTTTACCTTTACCTATTGCCTTCATGTCCTGCTGTGGGAAGCTGGATGCCAGTCTGATCCAGCAGGCACCTGCTTTTCTGTTCCTGTGTGTTAAAAGACAGTGGCCAAGCACTCTTGGGGGAGAAGGTCTTGACACTCAGCTCCGGCCTTCTATATATGCAGCTCTATTATGAGGGAGGGGGCAGTTGAGGACAATAAAGTAAATGCATTTGAAGACCTTCAAGTCAGGAACTTCTGTTAATGGCAGTCTCTCTTGGAGGCTATTAAAGCAATTTGTGGATGAAAATTCACATTACCCAATTATTTTCAACCTAATGTTTCAATAAATGAACTAGCCTTTCGATCGTTCTCTGAAATAGAAAACCCATTTCATAATTCAATTGATGGTAAAGGGATTATATCCAGAACACTGCACATTGTGGTGTGTTGCAGATTAAGCAGAGGAGTGCTCTGTATAGTAAAGGAATTGGGAGCAGAGCTGAAACCTCAAGGTCCATATATGTTGAGTTGGTGTGTTTTTGTTTTAAAAAGAAACTCTTGTTTTCTTTATTTCTTAGCTTTGACATGGCTGTTTGCTACACACCATAATGTGTAAGGCAAGCGCTTCTCTTTACTGTGGACATTGTGACTGTCCTACCACTCTTAAGACGGTAACATATTGAAGTCGATAGTAATGCTGTAATAGCAAATCAGAAAGCTAAGGGTTCCTGCAGTTGTGACCAATACTACACTTCATTCCAAACTTACTTTCCTGCAAATGTCGATTCAGAATGTTATTCCCTCCTCCTTTGGTAGTAGTGATCTGAAGACTCTGGAGGTTAAAGAACTGTTTTAAAGCTACATTTTTATTTTTTTTAATAATTATTTTTATTAAAGATTTTCTTGGGTTACAAAGGTAGTGCAATGTCTCATTTTTTCCATGCATTATTTTTACACATCAATTTTACTTGTTGAGACATTATGAGGAAGGGGGAAAGAGGTGGGTGGGATGGGGAGTTGGGTGTGGTGGATTGCCGATGTTTCTGTTTTTCTTGATATGTGTAGGGGTTCGGCGTCAGCGTCGTTTGTGCCGGTTCTCTGTTGTTTGTTCGTGTTTCTTTGTTGGTGAGAGAGGTCAGGATTTGTCTCAGAATGTGGTTGTTCATTTGTGGTTGGCTGTGATGATCCTTAGTTTCTTGCGTGAGTGGGGAGGGAGGATGTTTTGATCAGGTTAGCCATATTGATTTGTATGCTGACGGTAAGTTTTTGTCATTGTCCTGTTGGGCAGTATAAGTGATGAAGGGGAACCATACTGGGGTGAAGGTGAAGATTTAAAGCTACATTTGTAGAAAAGCTGCTTGTCTTGGATAGCTGTCATGCTGTTAGCCGTGGCTGCTTAGTTCATAGTGTGTGATCAGAGTGTTGAGTGAATCTGGGCATGTTCTACAGTGACCACATTCTGTTTTTCCTCCTGACGCAGTATTCATGTAATCGAGCGCCGTGCTCTTCCAGAATTCTTCAATGGGAAAAACAAATCTAAGACCCCAGAAATGTAAGTAAAAGCAGAACAATGTAAGCATGTAGTGTGTTCTCCTCTTTGCTTATAACAGGTACAACGGGTTATACCCAGGGCCATTACAGCCAGAAGATGCAGATGTAATAATTTCTGATCTCTTAACCTTGGCTTGCAATGGGGCTTTTGACTTGCTCTTCAGCTTGGCAGTTCCCTGACACTATAAGCGGCTTTTCCTGCATGCATGCCTGTTTGAGACAGCACAAGGAAACCATCTTGGATCTTTCTGTGTGCTGCGGACACTGTCTTTAGAAGCAGCTCACTCAGAGGCAAGTCAGTTTTTTGAGGGCTGAGTGCAGTCTGTATCTAGCATAATGTAAGGACATGGAAATAAATACAAAGTTGGTGTTGGAAAGATGGGTTTGGAGAAACGTGGAGTTTGTGTCAATTTCATAAAGATTTCATGCCATGCTGAAATTCTACATGTTTTGGGCTGTATCCAATCCAACAGACCTCCATGAGCAGAACAGAGCTTCCTCTTTTGTCCTCTCCAGTCCCTCCTCCCACCGTCAAAATCCACCCCTGAGGCTTGGAACTTTGATAGAAGCAGGAGCCATGAGGCTTCTTTTCCTCGAGACAAGAGTTGGGGGGTGGCACCTCCCCCTGTCCTCCACTTTGGATGATCATTACTTTTTTTATTATACCTGAAAACTGTCTCCTCTTCTGTCCTGTGTAACAGAGCTATGGACATTCCTTACTATGCACCAAGCAGCCTTCCTCAATGCTTCTGTGCTCCCAAGGGTTCACTTCCAAAGCCTGATTCCCTCCCTCCCCAAAAAACAATAGTTGGATGGCTTTGGGTTATTGTGCCTGGCCTGGCCCTCAGGGCAGGGAGCTTGGCGCTCCAAATAAAATATATTTTGCCGGAGGCTGTAGGTTCTGAGATGCTGTTTAAATCTGGTAATGCAGGAGAAAGAGGGCTGCCTCCCTAGGAGCCAGTGTTGAGAGGTTTTGCTGCCAGGCATCTGGCTTACATCCAAGAGAGTAGTTTTAACCTGCACTTTTTTTTAGGGATGGAGGCACCAAGGAAAAGTACTAAGAGGCACAGCTCACCTGGGCTTTACTTTGCATTGGTTTATTTTTTTCTGTGCGAAAATGAAGTGTTTAGAAGATGAATCACTAAGTGGGCCAACAAGATAAAAAGAGAAAATGTATTTCTCTTACATAATGGAAATAGTTGTTGGATAATATTTTCCTGCTTTCTGCCTCCTGAGCTCCATAGTTTCTATCCTGTATCCCTCTTCTTAATGTTTGCTGTTCTCTCTCTCCAATTTTTCTTTTCTTTTCTTTTCTGCTTTTTGTTCTCGCCTGCACACACACACACACACACACACACACACACACACACACCGGTTCACCATGGAAGAGTGCGGAAGGATGCAGGCTGATGTCCCAGTTGGTCTTCCTCAGCTGCTCTTCCATGTGTGAAACTCTCTCAGGCTTACTGCATAAGGGAAGTGGCCTTGGAATAGCCAGCACCTTCCTGCCCAGAGGCGCCCTCCTTGGTGCCCCTCTGTAAGGCTCCACTGAACTGAAACTCAAGACTTCTTCTGACACCTGGGTTGTACCTAAAGGTATGTGTCCTATTAGTAAATCGAGGACACCCAAGTAGATGAGACGTGGCATAAAAGCTGCACATTGAAGCCCTCATTTCTCCCCCCTTTTTTTTGCTTCAGTCCCTAGTCAAAGCTGGCCTTGGTTTTGAACATAATAGGATTTGGTTTGGTTTTGTTTGAAATAGGTCAGCTTGTCTGTTCAATTCAGAAAAGGAATTTCTCTGTAGTAGTTTCTTCACCCTCAGAAGTTTGGGGGCCAGGAGGGTTGGCAGCAGCCTGGGAGGGCCTTCTCTATGGTGGCCCCTAAGTTATGGAACTCCACCCCCACAGAGGCATCTGTTCACCCTGGCTTTTGAGGCTTGAGGGTGCATATTTTTAGGGACCACCTTATCTTTAGTGACTGTAAGCTGCTTTAAATTGTTTTTAGTATTGCGTCGTAACCTGCCCTGGGACCTTAGGGTGAAGGGCGAGTAATTCAGCATCATAATATATTTCTCTGTTAAAGAGACCCTAACATTCTCAAGTGACACATAGTGGGAAAGTGTATCCATATTATGTCTGTGGATTTCTTTCCAGATATTTGGCTTACCGCAATTTCATGATTGATACGTATCGCTTAAACCCTCAAGAGTACTTGACTAGCACTGCCTGCAGAAGGAACTTGACTGGAGACGTTTGTGCAGTAATGCGGTAAGTCTTGCTTTACTTGGCTGCAGGTGGAACAGGATCTTAAACTCAGCAAAGTGTTTTGTTTTTATCATCCCTTTCAAGCTAAAAAATCCCATTGTTCAAAACTTCTGGGCGGGGGAAATACTGAGGGATGAGCACATTAATGCTCGAAAGACGAAGAACATGTACTCTATGCCCAAATACAGCCATGCATTTTCTTACCTGCTGCTTTTTCTGTCAGCTGACCTGGAGAGTATCCATGCGCAGAGTGTTTCTAAGGCAGTGTGGGAAATGGAAGGAAGAAGCTATTCTCGCTTATATCCTGTGCTGCCTTTTTCTTTCTTTTTTAGAAGGTGTTCTGTAACCTTTCAGGTACCATCCCCATCTCTGTGGTCTAGGTTAAAAAAAAACCTGATGCCTAGTATAGATTCAATAGAGACTGGTTGGAATGGCGTAGAGATCACATAAAGTGATCAAGCCACTCATTCCCAGCCATGTCATCAGTTCTGAGTACTTATTGGTGTCCCAATATGTGCTGTGTTTTCTGATATTCTTTCCACAACCTCCTGTCAGCCATCTCAGAAGCCAGTGACTATGTGTTGTTGTTGTTGTTGTTGTTGGCCTGCAGAAGGGTTGCATTTTATGAATTGCCAGATTTACTCTATCAAATGCTCATTTAATGATTTTTCTTTACTCGGTTATTTTAATTTCAAATGTTTATAATGGCTCACAAAAATTGAAATCAGAATTTAAACAATGCCGAAAGAACATATAACCAGACCAATGTAATAAGAAGAGGAAAAGAGGAGTTTGGATTTGATACCCCGCTTTATCACTACCCTAAGGAGTCTCAAAGCGGCTTGCATTCTCCTTTCCCTTCCTCCCCCACAACAAACACTCTGTGAGGTGAGTGGGGCTGAGAGACTTCAGAGAAGTGTGACTAGCCCAAGGTCACCCAGCAGCTGCATGTGGAGGAGCAGGGAATTGAACCAGGTTCACCAGATTACGAGTCCACCGCTCTTAACCACTACACCACACTGGCTCTCCAAGCACAAAGCCACAAAAAGCCAGTGTTGGATAAGCCAGTCAAAAGAGCGAGAGTAAAATTCAATTCAAACCAATTGCCTGGCAAAATAACAGCTTCTTAATTTGCCTAAAGGCAAGTGAAGAGGGTTTTTCTCACCCTTCAGCAGATGGGGAGCCTGCCCTGAGGCAGGATGAGAGAGCTGTATCAAGTAATGGGCTTTGTGTGCCATGTAGGGGGCAGAGGGGTGTGTGTGTGTGTGTGTGTCTGTGTACACACGCATGCATGCAACTTTCTGGGAAGTTCTGCCCAAGCCCAACTGAAATGAGTTGAACAAGAGTAAAAGGAAAAGATGGTTGTGGAGCTATTGTAAGATGCTTCAGGGCTAGCTCCCCAGTTACTGGTCTTGAAGTTTAAGTCCATCTATTCTGAAATGTTCCCTCTTTCTGACCCAGTGTCTTTCCCATTCTGATAACTTTTCCTTCATTCAGTCTTTCGCTCTTGCAATGTCACCTCCTAGGGTACATGCCTTTTTGGAACAGTGGGGGCTTATTAATTACCAAGTGGATCCAGAAAGCCGACCCATGGCCATGGGTCCTCCTCCCACCCCACACTTCAATGTGCTGGCTGACACTCCCTCGGGACTCATGCCTCTTCACCTTCGGACACCTCAGGTAAAGAGCCATTGCCATCTTGGAACGCCTTTGCCCTCTATGAATTGTAGCAGGGCCAGCTGCCTCCTTCCTGGCGTTACTCGGGAATTCTAAGCGACCAAAAAACCAGTGCAGTTTTGGAAGGTTCCGTCCGCCACCTTGTTCAAAATGGTGTCCAATGGTATCCAAGCATAGAGGAAAACCTGTTGAACTTGGGCACCATCGTGCAAAATTTGGTCACAATATCATTAAGAAGGGCCCAAATGTGTAGCAAGCAAACAGCTTTCCAAAATAAATAGTTGATATCATCCAGGTGCGAGGGGGAAATGCTGAGAAGTAATTCTGTTTCACCCCTGATTTTTAGCGCCTTAGAGAGTTGTCACTTTTTTTAAAAAAAAAACACTTTGCAAACACTAGCAGGGATTCACAGTTGCCATGTGGTCCTGGAGCTGCAAGTGGGTCATAGAAGGGATACTATAGCTGTTTTTCTTAATCTGTCAGATTGCGATAAATTCTCCTCTAGAGCATTCTTAAGTAGTGGTGGTGGTGGGGTGGTGGTAGTAGTAGTAGTGGTAGTAGTATCATCTACTATAAATAGCATGTTTTCAACATTCCACATGCACTTCCCCAGTAACATAGGTTGATTAATATGACTGTTCTGATGCTTTCGTATCCTCCCTCTTGCTATGCTTTTTACATTTCTTTACCCAGATCCCAGCTGCTCAGCAGATGTTGAATTTTCCCGAGAAAAACAAGGATAAACCTACTGACCTGCAGAACTTTGGGCTTCGTACAGACATATACTCAAAGAAAACATTAGCAAAGGCAAGGCGCTCGATATTCTCTCTCCTTTCCAGACCCCCGCCTGTCCCCCCTTGTGTTGCAGAGGTTATGGTTTCTATGTCTTGGGCCACCCCATCAGCGACTTAGTGGTCAAGGCTATGTAAGGCAGCATGCCCCTGAATGCTGGTTCCTGGGGGTCGTTAGTGGGCTCTTGCACTCATCTCCTGCTCATGGTGTTCCTGGAGGCACCTGAATGTTGGGAGAGTCAAGTCAGACGTACTTCTTCACAGAGCACATGTTCAAACTATGGAATTTGCTACCAAAAGATGTAGTAATGACCAGCAACTTGGACCAGTATTGGAGGCAGTATGCCTCTGAATTCCAGCGGCTGCAGAAGAATGCTGTTTCACTTGAGTCCTCCTTGAGGGATCCTCATTAGGGCATCATCTGGCCGGCCACTGAGAAGGAAGTGCCTGACTAGATGGGCCTTTGCCTGATCCAGCAGGGATGTTCTTACAATGCAGGAATTTCCTCGTTGTCCTCTGCTTATGATAGCTCAATAGAAATACATGGCCATCATTAAATATTCAGACCTGTGCCCCTGTGTGTTTGTGCACCATGCAAAGAAATTCTACATTGTCAAATCTTTATAAGTGCTGTATGTTTGGTTCAGAACAGCTGTTTCTCTCTCTCTCTCACTCATACACACACACACCTATTGATCCTTTTTGGGCTTTTTTTTTAGCAACAATAATTGATGCTAATTTTAAGGCTGGGGTGATATTTTCCTAGAGTGCTAAAAATTTATGAGCACCTGTCACGGTCCTTGTTTGGCTACTTCTGAGAAACTAGTACCACAGCCATTCTGTCTTTAAGGCTTTTATTTTGCCTGATATTTACAATGTGATTCAGTATCAAGAATACATGTCCGATCAGTCTGACGAAGATTCTCCCAATGCCTGGCGTCTGCTCCTCCCCCAGCATAGTAAGCGTGGGATTCCTGCCCTCCTCCCTTTGCGCCTGCGCACCTTGGAATGTCTTAAGTCAGGCATGAACTTAAAAGGGCGAGGCATCTCCCCGCTGGACACTTCCCCTGATCCCTCCCCCTGATATCCTGTCTGAGGTTGCAGTAAGGGCTCTAGGATGCTGCCTGAGTCAGGGTGCCTCTTCTGCGATTGTCAGGGAATGCTCACTGCTAGAACAATCCCTGACAGCACCTTTAGAGAATTCTGGGAGATTTAATGGATGCTCTAAGCATTGCTTTTGATTGCCATATTTGGAGATTGGGAAGAGGAAGACAAGCAGATGTTGGGGCAAGGCATGTTAGCCTTCCCCTGCACTGGGGCACATTTATTTAGCTGAGCTTGTCTCAAGCACGTGAACACAGTCTTTGCTGGCATGTTGTATTTATTAAAATTTGACGCAAGGTGTGCATTCCTGTTACCTCTTAGTTGCAGAGAATGGGGATGATAGTAGGCGAATCTACTCCTGGTATTTGAATTAGCAGCCATATCCTAGTATCAGTGCAGGGTTTTGTATAAGGGTCATTTCACCTCCTTTCCTGCTCTGCAGTCCTTCCTCCCCACCCCATGGGACTATTCTCCTTTGTAGGTTGTTGCTAAAAGGAGAGCTCTTGCACTTTACCTCACTTGTTTGAACATTCTCTTAAAGGGAAAGTGCCTACATGCATCACTTCTTCCATTACACAGATCCGTAACCTTAGAAATAGTTAACCCTCTATTCTGATCAGATTTCCTACCGAGCGAGTGTTGATTGCTTCGGGGATTCTTGCCTCAACTGCTGAGTCAGGCTGCCCCAAGGAGCAGCAGTCATCTTTCTCAGTAGTGGCGCCTGCCCTCTGGAATGCCCTCCCCTCAGATGTCAAACAGATAAACAACTATTTGACTTTTAGAAGACATCTGAAGGCAGCCTGTATAGCTTCCCTATACAGTGGTGCCTCGCTTAACAAATGCCCTGCTTAACGAAATTTCCGCTTAACGAAAGGATTTTTCGAGCAGAGGTTGCCTCGCTAGACGAATTCGTTTTATGAAAAATTCGTCCAGCGAATCGCGGTTTCCCATAGGAATGCATTGAAATTCAATTAATGGGCAAAAAAAAAAATCAAAAAAAATTCAATGCATTCCTATGGGATTCGCTAGACAAATTTTTCGTTATAAGAAAAGACCCGTGGAATGGATTAAATTCGTCTAGCGAGGCACCACTGTATAGGGAAGTTTTTAAAGTTTGATGTTTTGTTTTGTGTGTGTGTGTGTGTAGATTGATTGATTGATTGCTGGAAGCCACCCAGAGGGCTGATGGGTGGCATACAAATAATGAAATAATGAGATGATGATGATGCAACTTGCAAGAGTTTTATCAGGTTCTCCTTTGACATGGCACGCATCACTAGGGCTTGTCTGTGTTAGGGAGGCCCCCTTCCAACAAGTAACACATGTGTGATGGAAGAAATTGCCAATCCCACCTCTTGGCAATAATAGCCATACTCATCTGTGCGCTGGGTACATGAGTGAACTGTTTCCTTCCTCCTTCATACAGAGCAAAAGTGCTAGCGCTGGGCGAGAATGGACAGAACAGGAGACTCTGCTGCTACTTGAGGTAAGAAATTTTGAGTGGAGGGAAATTGGGGAATTGTGATGGTGGGCATGCAGAGAAAAGGGGGCTGCTGAGTGACATTGGAAGTGGTACCTAGTTTCTGACTTAAATTGAGCGAATATGTTTCTGGGTGATTTCTTGTATAGAACAAGGATGTTGAGTAGAGAGAGGAGCCTTTTCTGCAGTGGCTCCCCGTTTGTGAAATGCTCTCCCCCAGGGAGGTTCGACTGGCAACTTCATTATATATTTTTAGGCGCCAGGCAAAAACGTTCCTCTTCAACCAAGCATTTGACTGATTAATATCCTACAGACTTTTACATGTGCCTATGGGAAAGGGGGGTATTGTTTTGTGGTTTTTGTTTAATTACTGTGTTTCAGCTTGTATTTTATTCTAAACTGACCTGAGATCTGTTGATGAAGGGTGGTACATAAATTTAATAAAAATATATAGTAATAGTATAATAATAAGCAATAGGTAAAACATGAGTCCTTGTTGTCAGCTGTATGGCTATAGAATTGTTGATGGTGTTTTGTTGCAAAGCTGTGGATGAACCTGAAAGGAGTCAATGCAAGAATCATACAAAAATAGAATTGTAAATTTGGAAAGGACCCCAGGGTCATTAGTCTAACCCCCCTGCAAGGCACCCATGACAGTGGCTTAAAAACCTTCCATGAAGGAGAATCTGCCACCTTCAGAGGGCGTCTTTTCCACTGTTGATCAGCTTTACCATCTGAAAGCTCTTCTGATATTTAGTTGGAATCTCCCTTTTTTTGTAACTTGAATTCATTGGTTTGAGTCCTACCCTCTGGAGCAGTAAAAAAAAACAAGCTTGCTCCATCATCCATGTGACAGCCCTTTAGATATTTGAAGGTAGCTATCATATCTCCTCTCAGTCTCCCCTTCTCCAGGCTTAAACATACCCACCTCCCTAAACCCTTCTTCATAAGGCTTGGTTTCCAGATGTGATGAGGCCTTTGTAATCTTGTTGTACAGAGCCTTAGGTTGTGTCTCAAAGCTGCTTACATGCATACTGGAATTTGTTTAATATTATCTATCGGCAGTTCTTCATTGCAAAGGCTGCTGAGTGATGTACAGTTTATATGAAGAAACTGTAATGAAATCTCTATATAAAACGTTAAAAGTGCAAAAGGGTAGCACTCATAAAATCCAGCAGAGCTATAAAAATGAAAATAAAACAAGCTCTAAAATATGCTGCAGTGGCTAGGCAGCTGAAAAAGAACCTCTTCCTTGTGCTGAAGAGGCATCAAAAGTGGCATCAGGTGAGCTGCTCTGGGGTAGGTGTTACTAATGCAAGGCACCACGATGGAAAAAGTCTTCTTCCTGGGCATCCACCACCTCGCTTTAGGTGATGGGAGGACCTGGAGGAGAGCCTCTGATGAGCAAATGGTTCAGGCAGCCTCCAGTAGGAAAAGGCCGTCCTCCATTGGCCCTCAGGCACAACAGGCAGTCATCATTCCTCTCTACATGAATGAGCCTGCTTGGGCTTTTGTGTTCACTTCCCCCCGTCCCTCCCCCCAAATATATTCCACGTCATCATTCTGCCTGGGCACTGAGGTCCAGCACTGAGGGCCTTCTGGCGGTTCCCTCGTTGCGAGAAGCCAAGTTGCAGGGAACCAGGCAGAGGGCCTTCTCGGTAGTGGCGCCCGCCCTGTGGAAGGCCCTCCCATCAGATGTCAAAGAGGAAAACAGCTACCAGACTTTTAGAAGACATCTGAAGGCAGCCCTGTTTAGGGAGGCTTTTAATGTTTAATAGATTACTGTGTTTTATTTTTCTGTTGGAAGCCGCCCAGAGTGGCTGGGGAAACCCAGCCAGATGGGCGGGGTATAAATAATAATAAATTATTATTATTATTATTATTATTATTATTATTATTATTATTATTATTATTTTGGGAGATTAGAGGCTTCTGCTTCAGATTGTAAACTAGCCACAGTTGCTGTCTCCAACTGTGGAGGCATTACAGCAAGGAGCCATCAGCAGATCTCTCCTGCACAAATTTTTCTAATCCTCTTTTATAAAAAATATGTTTATAATACATTTATCTTGACATTCAAACTTGGGAAACACATGGTTTGTTTAAGGTGAGAACAAATCAGGATCAAGACAAAGGGTATCTGACTTGTATTCCCCGAGCACTCATGGAGAAACATCAGACTGGGTTACTGCTAGGTCAACTGGCATTAAGTAAAAAGGTACAGGATGAGGCATGGGTAAAAAGTGAGGCAGGGAATACTTGGCAGTGAGCCATGGTGAGCTGGGTGTTGCTCAGACTGAAGGGGCAGGGCTGAGCTGGAAGCTCTTGCAAGGTGTATTCATTGGCTGTCGCAGGGTGGGGGCTCGTCTTGCATGTTAGCAGCAAGCCCCCCCTGGCAAGAGCTCACACATGCATCCTGCCTGACATCACTGTCCTGTTCAGTACCTGCTTCAGACTTTGGTGCTGGTACTCTTTGATGAAACTCTTAGAAAAATCCCTTCTTGTGGGGTGCAAGTTCTTCTGGGCCGTGTGTGCAGTATTATGACCCTTGCAGATTTTTCATTGTTCAGCACTGAGTTTGGAGTAAACACCAGCTGTGCTGTTTCTCTGAGCAGGCCTAATTTCCCCCTGTGTTGCTCCAACACGGAGGCTTTCAAGATCTGTGCTCGCATATGCCGTGGCTTAATATAAATGTGGAAGTGCTGGCTGACTTTGGTGTCTGAGCAAGCCAGAAGCCCTCTTGCCAGACGAGAGGGAAACGATAGCTGCTGGTTTCTGACAGCCTAAGCGGCTTCCTGCTTGGCGGCAAAGCCTGCCTTGTGCTTACTTGAGTAAATCAAGTTGTCTAATCAGCAAGAGCGTGCAGGTCTGGTCTTTCTTTGCCTAGCCCATGTTGGGATTGCAATAGCTCTGGCAGGCCAAGTAAATCTCCTTTGGTTTCAGGAAAGCAGCCAGGGTGGACTTTCCCCTCTTGCTTAGGAAACCACCCCACCCTTTCCTGAAGAGGAGTTTAGTGGCATAACGTGAACCTGAGTGGGGTAGGGAGGGAACACACAACCACCTGAGCAACTGAACAGTCACCAGTCTGGCCAGTCTGCTGTCTCCACATGCCACCTGTTCCCTCATGGTAAGGTAGCAAGGCCTTCAGTAAAGCTTCCCCCTTAATAGCAGTGTGGATGTTAGGCTACTAGCAAAAGGGGGAGGCGGGTTCTGTCTTATAAATGGTGCACCCATTGTCTCT
Organism: Zootoca vivipara; assembly: GCF_963506605.1. Lineage (NCBI taxonomy): Eukaryota > Metazoa > Chordata > Lepidosauria > Squamata > Lacertidae > Zootoca > Zootoca vivipara. The sequence goes on along the minus strand of NC_083287.1, from coordinate 56,978,231 downwards.
CCCTGATTTCTTGTATACATAGTGGGAACACTGTCATTGCAAGGGGAAGCACAACAGAATTCTGCTTCCAAACAGAAGTCCATTTTACATGAAAACATCTGTGTTATCTCAGGATGATGAGGTTGATACTGCATTGCTTATCAACACCGGGATGTAGTGTGTAGAATAATGTCATTTAATGCACCTTACAGTGTCTGATTGTGTAAAGCAGTCGTGTTGATAAGGTTATTTGCAGCGGCAGCATATCTTACACTTTCATTGCCGTTAATAGTGCGAATAGCCCAGAACAGCGATTTCCAGAAAGATACAGTAATCTGGTTTATTTGCAGCCCAGAGGTGTCAGTTGATCTTATACTTCCATGTTTGAAAGGAGGTGACAATGATATGAGTAGCGCTTGGGTAAAACTGAACTGTTGCTATGCAAGATGACAAGAAAGCTTCTGAGCTGCTAATTCATTGGAGGACCATCTTGCTAATTCATTTTTGACAGGGAGAGAGCCCAGAGTCTGTGCTATAATTTAGCTCTCTAGACACAATTGCTTTTTTCCCTTTCTCTAACACTTTTTAACATCCAGATAAAGCAGCAAAGTGGATATCAGTTTGTGTTTCAACCTCCAATAGATGAAGCACGTCCTTTATAAATTCTTAAGAGTGCCTTTGAGGAAGTGCATATGTCACAAGCTTCAAAAAAACAAATATCCAAGTTGTCTCTTGCCTGCCGGCCCTGTATCTCTTTGGCGCGGAGTCAGTTTCCCCCCTCCCTGCACGTTAATCACTGTCAGTTCTCAGTAGACAGATAAATGAAGTTGTGTTACATATATGTTAAATTCCACAGAACACAAAAAGGAAATGTTATTGGCTTTCTTCTAAGCAGTAAGACAGCTGAAACAAACAGAAATCAAGGTTGCCATGGGGGAAAACATTTATGTGCCCAGTTAGAATTAGTGCAGCACAGAGTGGAATCCAGGTGGAGCAGATTCTTGGAAGCCCCTTACTCAGTTTGTGACCTCTGCAGCATCCTGTGCCTTTCAGGCTCTCCTGGTTACTGACTAAACCTGAGAACATGTTGTATCTGTAGTTGTTAAAAAAACGTAGAAAATAGAAAATGTCATTTGGCACAGAAGCCAGTTCTTTCCCAGCTGCTTCTTCTAGTCCCTGACTCTTTGCATTTACAGCATCAGTTGTTTTTTTTTAGCTCCATTCACACATTTCTTCCTTCTTAGAGCTGCTTCACACATTGTGTAGTGTAGGTGTAAAACATAATGGCAACAAACATGTTCTCTAATGTTTGTATCCTGCGGGTGTATTAGTGAAGAAATTGGGATTGGCCGCAGCTGCCTACTAAGTGTACATTTTGTTACCACATGTTGTAAAAAGCATTCCCTGCCCTGGCCTTTCCAGAAGAGAACATCAAATTCCAAATGCAGCAAATCTCAGGGGAACTCATGCCAGTGACATACAGCACACAGATTATATGTATGCCTGATAATGTTCCAGTTGTGAAACCCAGGTGTCTTTATTATGGACTTCTAGTCCCTGGAACTTGAATTGCGTCTTGTGCTAGCAGTACAAGTCTGGCTGTTTCCATGTGGAATGAGCAAGGTGACATTGGATTTTGTAGAACAGTTGACATGATGGCTGATGTAGGAAAGCTCAGGTAATCAAATTGTCAGCACCTCCATTCATATAAATTTTTGGGTTGTTATTCTTCATATGGGAGAGAAGACTTGGAGGTCATGTTTCTCTCCAGAGAAAGAGAACCTGTTGAAGTCCCTTTTTTTTGTACACTCCAGTACATTTGACAGGTATGCTGCCTTTTCTTTTTAAAAATTTGTAATCATTTTGTGCAATATTTCCATAAAAGTCAAAGTGTTTGCACTACACTATTCTCCTTGGTACCCTCCCTCACCTTAAGGACAGTCAGTTCACTTTCCCTTTTCAACATGCTCTAGAAACAGATCTTCTGCATTTCAGATGGGAAGTAGAAACAGGATATCTCCATCTGCCAATTCTGCCTTCCTCCAGATACTTACATTAAAATCTACAACTTATTCTAGATGCCATAGTTCCAAAATGTGGAGAAAACACAAGCTGGAAGAGCTGATTCAGTCACACAAAGCTTAGAAGCCAGCAAATAAAGAGAACAATCTGAAAGCTTACGCCTTCAGGTGATGTTTTACATCAGAGTGGAGTCATATCAGGGTGGGGTGGGGACAATTTAGATGTGCCAATATGAATCAACCCAAGAGAACGGACTACAGGAAGGAAGGACACAAAGAATATGTTTTTTTTTTTTAATAGACAGGATTCTGTATTTGGATGGTTGTATGTTAGACAAAAAAGCACACGATTCATTAAACCAGGGTTCGACCAAGATGTGTTCTCCTTTGATTTTAAAACAAATGGCAAACATATATATTCACAATCCAGTCCATCACAAGAACAATTCCAGAATTTATTTAAAAGATTCATCCTTACTTGTTTTAAGTAAGTCCAGATATTTTTCTGTTACTTAAATGATGGTTTGTAAAAAGACCAATGTGTCATCATCAGTGTTAAGATGCCCACTTGCTTGTCAGTCTAAATGCTTTACTCCCTGCTGTAGAAAGTTGGCTTAGGAAGCAGCACTCTCTTTCATGGCAGTTTTATATTTCCCAGTCATCTCCTTTGGTAATGGCACTTTACCAGGGCAGGGAATTTGGCCTTCAATTTCACACATACATTCCCGCAAGTGGTACTTTTTGGGGCCAAACGTTGCGGGATGCCGTAGCTTCATTTTCTCTTGTGCTTCTCCCTGCAGTGTTTCCTTGCTTTTACCAAGAACTTTCTTAACATGTTCTGCAATCTCTTTGTTAGTCTTCTCTTCCACATCAACCAGGACTTGCTCTCCAGTATCTAAATAGAATTTTAAGAATGGCGATGGTGTCGTGTTCTTAAACATCACAATCTGAAGCCAAGGGTTTTTGTACTGAATCTGAGGTATGTTGAAGAACACAAATTTTCTGGCTCCTTCGCTTAAAGGCCCCCTCGTGTTGTAGTTCACCGTCATCACCTTCACGGCGTCCTTGAAGATGATGTCGCCTTGGTTCAGGTACTGCAGTGTCCTGCGGATCGGGAACCGGCCCTTCATCGGCATGGCGGCGGCAGCCGGCAGCCCCGCGCGCACCCACAAAGAATATGTTAATAATAATCTTGGCAAGAGATGATGCTGTAGCATGGACTAGTAGATTAGAAGTAATTGTAAACCAGGTTGGAGATCGGTAAAGATGTGGAAGGCAGAAAAGGCTGAAGAGGCCTGAGTTGCTCAAAGGAAGAGAGATGGCAGATGAGACTTGCAATGCATTTGAAAGGTGATAGGAAAGATTACAGTAGAGAAATTGGTGGAAAGACCAGTGAGGCAAGGTCAAGGGGCAGGTTGTGGGACTGGAGGTGGCGAGGGAAGGAGGAGAGAGTTTGGAGTCAGGTTAGCAACAGCCATGATGATGGACACCACTTGGCCTTATTCTAGAGAAGGTAAAGCCACATGCTGGTTGCCAGTGTGTTTTGAAGTAGCAACTCTCAGATCCAAAGCTGAAATGCTAGGTGAGTGTAGGCCTTACTTTGCTGAATTTTGTTTCTGTGTTAAAGGAGATATATGGGTGGGGAAGTTGAATGGAAGATACCATACCAATAACGCAGCAAAAGTTTTAGGCATCTTTCGGAGGTCAGAGGATCTAAATCTACCTTCTCTTGATGTTTCAGAGTCAATGTTGTAGAAGGAAGGGGTGGTAAAAGATCCCCAAGAGTGGCTGTTGCTTGGACATTTTTTGCCACTAGGAGAGTTCAGTAATGGTGCAATGGTACCAAAGACTGGAGGATGGTAACCTAGGGGCAAGCTTACACCATAAACTCTTGTCTCCAATGATCTGGCCTTTCTCTGACTGCTTGCTATACTGAAAGAAGGCTCCCATTTATCTCATACAATAGAAGGATCCTGCTTTCAAACAAGTTGCAGAATGTATGTTGTTTTGGTCCAGTGTAATCACTTTTGACACTTGCTTTGCAGGTCTTGTAACTCACCTTTTCTGAAATAAACAATCTTAGAATTTCTCAGCTCTTCAGATTTGTTCTTTTTAAACACATTTGCTATTATTTACCTTCATTGAAAGACGTTCACAAAAATCTATAACAAATGTTCAGTTCCTGCTCTTTTCATGGTACATGTTTCAGTTACCAAATTTGTGAACCAACTACTTTTGCATTGTGTCTCTTTAAAAGTTGATTTCCCCCTTTGTTTTTAAGGCATTGGAGATGTACAAAGATGACTGGAATAAAGTTTCTGAGCATGTCGGAAGCCGCACTCAGGACGAGTGCATCCTCCATTTCCTGAGGCTTCCCATTGAAGATCCTTACTTGGAGAACTCCGATGCCTCGCTGGGCCCTTTGGCTTACCAGCCTGTGCCTTTCAGCCAGTCTGGAAACCCAGTGATGAGCACTGTGGCTTTTCTGGCATCTGTCGTGGATCCCCGGGTGGCGTCTGCTGCAGCTAAAGCAGCTTTAGGTATGGAGTCACCTTCTCCCCCCACCCCCTTTCCAGTTCAATCTTGTCTGAGAAGGTCTTAATTTCATGCTTGGTGCTGACTTAGCCTTAAAGAAAATCCCCCACTGTCTCCTTGGTTGATCTGTCGTAAATTCACCAAAACTGCTTAAGCAGTGCCTGGAAAGATGATGGTATTTAGAAGGGTGGGTTTTGGGGGGGGAGGGGGGGACATCCTGCACACAGAGAAGCAAATTGAAGCCTGCTTTCCTCTTTTCTGCAGTCTGCTGCCTGCTGTCACTTACCTTGAATTGGTTAATGTTAGTAAAGCACCGCCTAAGCCAAGTAGTACCTAAAGGCCGAGCATTGATTTGTCATTTGTGTAGCTCAACATATAACTTCAAAAGGGCCTTGCTAACCTATTACGAATGCTTCAGGTTCTGCTGTCTGCTCCAATTCTTGATTTCATCTTCATGTAGCTCTTCCCAAGATGCTGTCCAAGATGCTCTCAAGATTTCGGAATAAAAGAGCCCTTGTATTATTAATTGCTGCACAATGGCAATATGTGCGTTAGAGTTTAGTGTGTGTGAGTAGTGCATTTTTAAAACAACTTGGAAATTGCCTTTTCCATTCTGCAGGCAACTTCCCCAAAAGGCTTCTCTGCATTTCATCTTTCCTGATCAGTCAATTCAAAGTGCTGGAGCTAAAATTACCTTCCTTTTTATGTCTCTTTTTCATGGCTCCTCTCTCAAGGCTGTCGCTGCTTTGTGTTTTGAGCTTTTTGGCCATTAATTTTGGGGTCCTCTTGTCTGCCTTGCCCGAGTCTCTTGCCACATCTCCCTTTGTTCTGCCATTCATTGGCCTCTCCTGCTGTCAACTCCCATTGTCCCCTTCTCTCACTCCGCTCTTGGCTTTGTGACTCACAGCTCCCTTGCTAAAAGTCCAATAAACAGGAGTAGCTACAATAGTGTAAAATGTGCAATCAGATAATCCAGCAGCAGGGTCATCTTAAAGAGTTACCTCTTCTATGGGCACATGGCTTTGAAAACCCTCACACCTAAAAACAAACTTCAAAGCTTTGTTGTTTTTACTTTTTTTACAGAGGAATTTTCCAGGGTCCGAGAGGAAGTCCCACTGGAACTGGTTGAGGCCCATGTCAAGAAGGTGCAGGAGGCAGCCAGAGTCTCTGGAAAAGTGGATCCCACTTACGGACTAGAGAGCAGCTGCATTGCTGGAACGGCTCCAGATGAGCCAGAGAAACTTGGTATGTCCCTAGGGGTTGCCTTCTGGCGCTCCTCTCCATCATGCTTGTCTCTGATTTGTGTTTATGTCGACCAAAGGTGATCATAACTAAGGGAAAAGGTATAGTAGAACACGACTTGCTTTATTTTGGGGCAGGGGGAGCAGGCAGAATAAGAGATTGGGTTGTTAACATAAGCCACCATATTTTTGGTCATTGAGCGATGAAGAAGACCAATATGTAATTGTGAGTCTGAGACAGCTTGTACTCTGTAATGATTATTGCCTGCATCGTTCATGAACTAAAAAGAAAAAGAAAAAAGAAATGTTTGATCTTGACGGGGAAGTTGGAATTATGTCTGATACAATTTTTGAGAATCTGTGGGGTGTCAAAGGTGCCAGAAGCTTTGGACTGCCTTATTTATTTCCCAGAAAGTCATTTACAATATGAGACATTTGGTTTTATGCTTGGAGACTGAACATTATTCTCCCCATTTAGAATAATGATCGAAATGCACACCAGCATAGATCGGTATGTGGCAGGCGCAAGTTCAGGAAACAGTAAATTAGGGGTCGTCTTGATAATTCCTACATTTAAGCTCATTGCACAACACAATGGAAAGCAGTCCTTGAGTGAGAGATATTGCTTCTGGTGTGAGATTTGAGAGTAATTAGGGCATAGTTCTTTCCATTTTCTGCATACACAATAAAGCAGAATTTTACAGCTTTGTCAAAATATAATTACTGAGCACCATGGTGAATACATCCTTTGATTCAGACTCCTGCTAAGACCCAAATGCCACAGTGTTAGTCTGCAGCACACTGTTATGTTTGTAGGTTACGTTACCTACTTTAACGTTTCGGCAGGCAATGCCAGTCAAGGTACAGAGAAGCACGCAGTTCAGCTGACGGATGTTTGGATACTTTGTGCCCTGCTGAACTGTAGTGTCTCAACAATTTTGTCTATTGAAACTAATTTTCCTAGACTCCTGCTCTTCTCTTCCTCCTATACCCATCAACCTTCAGCACCCACACAGTTTACAGTAATCTTCCTTCCCACAACTACAGATGATAACAGCAACAGTACAACACGCTGCCCCAGTCTCTGAGAACAGGGAATTTCAGTCAAGCTGCAGTAATGCCAAGCATTGACACTTGGACTCGAATCTCAAGGCTCCACACCCTTGTGAACTTCTCAGTAACTGTCTTTGTGCTTTCCCCCCTTCTGTGTCCTTTCTATGTGCCTTATAGGTTTCAGGTAAACACCTGAGGTTGTGATTAGCTTCATGGCTGCCTTGCAAATACTCTGCTCCAATAGATCTGCAACTTCCTCGCAGAGAAGCAGACCAGGGCGAGGTTTTGTTCTGGCTCTGCTGAGTTCTGTGCTTTTAAGTGGAAGAGATGGTGATGGTGATGGTGATGGTGATGATAATTTATTGCTTGTACCCAGTCCATATGACTGGGTTGCCCCAGCCACTCTGGCCAGCTTCCAACAAAATATAAAAGAGCACACAATACAGCAGACATTAAAAGCTTCCTGATACAAGGCTGCCTTCAGATGTCCATGGAAGGTTGTATAATTGGTTATGTCTTACAGACGGCCATCCTCCAACTCATCAAGGGCAACTATGAATGTGGCAGGGCGAGTGTCCTCATCCCCCCCCCTTCTCCACATGATTAACATCAGGTGGAAGAACAAGCACATGCATAGAGCTCTTTTGTATTGAGTGCTGAATATTTATTTTTTTGAAATATTTAGAGACCCCGCTTCCATTAAAAATACAGTAAATGGGTGTACAGCATGCAAAATTACAGCAAGGACAGCAGAAACATAAGTAAAAGCCACGTGTTTTCCCTTTCGCTCACTTGCGTCAGATAATAGAATTTGAAGCCTTTCCTGGGCCCAGAGAATAAAACGTGAGATGCAGATTATTTCTGAATGAGAAAAATGAACTGGATTTTTGCAGTTAATGTTAGCCTGTTAATGTGATTTGTATTGATCTGTGACTAATGGAATAAATTAGGGCAGGAGCAGATGGCTCTCTGTGGGGGGAGTGGCTTGGCAAAATTGAATTGGGTCACTCAACGGTCTGCAGCGCCTCTGCTCTGAAACAGCTTTTCACCAGAGGGTGCAAGGCGAAGAAGCCTCCGCCGAGCCTGCACTTTTTTTTGTGGGGTGGGGGTGGGGTTTACAAATGTGCAACAGCAAAGTTGCATGTTATATGCCTGCCGAAAATACTATTTATATATTTGGGCAGCTAAAACCAGAAGGGTTGGATTAAAAACATTATTGCTCTAGAGTGCTAGAAACGCTTCCTTGGGGGAGGGCGATCCCTCAGTAGTAATTACTGTAGCTGAGCAGTAAAACTACAGCATGAGCAACTGTGCTGGCAGTGTTAGCTGGTAGTCCCAGCGCCCATCCATGGACCATTTAGCAGAGCCATGACGGGCAGCGTAGACCGCAGGTGACATCACACATTTACATGTAACAAGTGAGTATGTAATGCACACCACGGCAAATGTGCAATTGTGCAGGTAGCTGAGAAAATGCCACTGCATAAGGTATGAAGAAACCCTAAGGTTAAGCGAAATATTTTGTCATTCCCATGTCTTCGTGTTGAAAGAGTGGAGAAATCCTCACTTGCATCATTCATTGGTTCTTAGGACTTACTGGAGGCTTCAAATGCAGCATCTCAGGGTTGCGCTTTGCTGCTGCCGCTGCCGCTGCCGCTGCCGCCACCCAGTTGCCCCAGAAGGCTGCCGCCAGAACTGACTCCTTATTGTGTAGACACAGTGTTCCAGTTTGCGAATGTTTTTCGGAAGCCGAACATCCGACGCGGCTTCCGCTTGAGTGCAGGAAGCTCCTGCAGCCAATTGGAAGCCGTGTCTTGGTTTTCGAACAGTTTCGGGAGTCGAACGGACTCCCGGAACGGATTAAGTTCGAGAACTCGCTCTCCCAGGAGGCAGTCATGGCTATCAACTGGGATGGCTTTGAAAAAGGATTAGACAAATTCATGGAGGAGGAGAGGGCTATCAGTGGCTACTAGCTAGGATGGCTATGTTCTACCTCCACATTTGGAGGCAGCAATGCTTTTGACTACCAGTTGCTGGTAACCGCAGAATGAGAGAGGGTTCTCGTGCTCAGGTTCTGCTCCCTGGTTGGCTCTTATGAGAACAGGATGCTGGACTAGATGGGCCTAATCTAGTAGACTGTTCATATATTCTTATGCTCAGCATGGCTGTACACATTGGCCTTTCCAACCATTTTTTGAAATGGATTTTTTTTAAATGAGCCTTTTCCAGATCCCTTACAAATGGGAAGTATTGGTTTTCTCTCTTCCTCACTCCCTCTGTTCTATTTAGTCAGTGTGCCCATGCAGAGCCACAAAATCTTTTTATTTTCTTCCTTTCCTTGCAGCTTAGCTTGTTCTGTCCTGGAAGACCAGACGCTAATCCATTTCTTCCCCTGGATGCAGAGCCTCCCAGTGGCTGTTCAATATCTGAGGCTTTCAATGAGCTTCCAGCTTTCTATTAGGAAGGGAAACGAATAGCCTGCAAATTTGTTTCCATGGAGCATGGCAGGCTTGAGCTGCCGTGGATGCAGCTCTACATCTGCTCAGATCGGTTGATTTCCATTGCTGAAAACCTCACTTGAGGGCCTCTACTGTGCACACATCCTGCCAAGTTGTTCAAGGCAGCATATGTGGGGTTTGCGGTTTTTTATTTGCACAGCAACCCTGTTGGGCTAAATAGAATATTTGGACCCAGCTGCACTGCCGATCAACCCTAGGCGGTGGCCTTGGGGTGGTCCTTTTGCAGCAGGCATCTCTCCTGCTGTAAAGGGTTGAATCATAGAATATTAGAGTCGGAAGGGGCCCAAGGGTCATCTAGTCCAACCCCCTGCAAAGCTCCTCTTCCTTTGTGTATGTCCTCATCATGTTTTCATTTGCATGCCACTTTCCCATGGTAGGTGCATTCTCAAAGTGGCTCACAACATGCAGAATAAATGAATAAATGAAAACCACATTTCAATATAATGCAAACAGAACACAGTTTAAGCAAAGCAGTCGCACTAATGTGAATAGGGCAGACAAAGACCTCATGTTATTAAACACTGAAACAATGACTAACAATAAAATAGAGAACATCCAAATAGCCAAAAAAAACCCCACACACCCCACCTTCCCTCAGGTAGGGGATGGGGCAAAGCAGGTGGAATAGCTTGTCCCAGCAGTCTCTTCCCTGCGTGTGCTTCTGCAGCTGAGGAAGGCCGGCGATGGGTAGATCCGTAGGGGATTGGCTAATGATGACAAGGTACTTCTGTTTTTAACCTTCAGGGCTAAAGCAGAATTGCCCAATCTTTATCCAGAAGGCAGGAAGTGCTTGAGACGGATGAGAGTTTAGTGGAGAGTCAGTCAGCACGGAGAGAGCCTCGAGAAGGGCTTTGCAGAAAAGCACAGTACTCAAAAGTTGAGAGTGAATTGCCTCAGCAAACAGGAGATGTATTTGATCAGAGTGTCGTCGTGGTCCAGTGTGGGTTGTCCTGTCTTGGCATGTGGTTTTGTGCAAGAGGATTTAGTAGCCACTGAGTGAGTGAGCAGTTGCCACCTGGGGAAGAGGGAAAGCAAGCTGCAGACTTTTGCTAAGGAGTGCCAGCTGGCTGGAGCAACTGTGGAAATAAGGATATAAAGGGAGATTTTTTAAGAGTTTGAAAAGGCATAGAGGCCCCAGTGAAATTGCTGGGGACCCCGGGGGCGGGGGGGGGGGAGTTTTCACAGGCGCTTCATATTCTGTTACAAGCACAATATGAAACCTCCTTATAAACGCAGTGGGACGAGCAAAGGGAAGCTTTTCTAAAATACCCACTAACAAGTCTTTGCCTTGAGATGCTCTTCTAATTGATCGCTGTGAGAGTTTTATATATCTAATTAACTTGTTTTACAGGCTGTGTGGAGGTGTTGAGTGGCAATTACTTAGGACTGTTTACCCTGCGCCAAGACATTCAATCCTGGGCCCATAAATTATGGCAATTAAGAAAATGTGCATAAACGCACTTAATTTGCTTAATCTATTCTCATTGCCAGAGTTGGGTTTCTGTATCCAAGTCTCCCAACAGAAGCCGGAACCTGATGCCTCGTAAGAATAATTACCGGTCCCTGTAGCTTACCCCAGGCTTCCAGGAATCGGATGTTTAGGAACACATGTTTTAGGAACTGCTGCAAGATCGTATCGCCATGTTCCACATGTTATTTCCGTGCCTAAATGATAATTGGAGCAATAGGCCAAAAATGTCACCACCCATGCTTGCCATTGAGCTTACGAGAGGAGCTTGTGGAGAAGAGTTAATTTTCAGAGAGCCACGTACCTGCGAGTGGCTGGCTTCTGAGAGCACGATCTGTGTCACAGCATCTCTCTAGAGTAGGGATGGGCAATCCTTTTCCTGTTTGGGGGCGGAGCCAGAGACGAAAGTGTTCTGGATCAGGTAACTTGGAATAAAGGCTTTGCTGCTTCTGTTTTCATTGTGTCTGCCTTAGATTAGATTTCCCACTCTTATGCAGATCTGCTCAGAAGTACGGGAAGCCCCTCTAGATTTGACGGTCGTCACTCTCAAATGGAGGGTTTTTAAAAATTTCAGTGGTCCAATCAATCTGCTCTCCTGGGACAGGATGACTCGTAATGCTGATCTGATTTGAAGGTTTGATTACCCATGGCCAGCAGGGATTGAGCTGCGATCGCCTTGTTCAATGTGGTGATGCTTTGTGAAAGGGCTCCGAAAAACAAAACGAGACTTCCATTAGTCCTCTGATGGGTTATCAATAACTGTTCCTGTTGCCACACAGTCAGCTTTGTATTAAGTGTTAATTATTCTGCCTTACAGATGGAACTGAAGAAGAGAAAATGGAGACAGAGACCAATGGACCACAGGCAGAAAAAGTTAAGGTCTGGCTGCTTCAAATGAAATTTTTTAAAATCATGCAGTGCTTCGAGCATTTCATCAGTATGAAGAATTATTATTATTATTATTATTATTATTATTATTATTATTATTATTACAGAAGCCTTTGAATGAAAATAAAGTCCCATCTTCACAAGCTCAGAAATAGCTTTTTAAGGAAACATCTTGTTTTCTACCTAAATTAAAATTCTGTATTAATTCATGTACTGCTTAGTGCAAGAATCGGCTTCTATTTTTATTTGTTTCATAAAGTTTATACATCAGTTCATTTTTTATATAAAAAACTGAGCAGTTTTCAGGTATAAAAACCAATTGTACAAGCATTAAAATATAAACATGTAATAAAACAATGTTTAAAACATGTTGCTAACTTAAAGCAGGAGACTTGAGTAGGAAGATCAGAGGAATACCTATGTAAACACAGGATTCTTTTGTTTACATCTGCCACAGAGCAGACAGGTGCCTATGCATATTGAGCTAAATCAGCCTTCGTCAACCTGGTGCCTGCCGTGCAGCTGTTTTGGACTACAACTCCCATCAGCCCCAGTCAGCCTGCACTCTAGTTGGGGCTGATGGAAATTATAGTACAAAATGTCTGGGAAGCACCAGGTTGGCGAAGGCTGAGTTAAACCATGCAAACGCAGTCAATGAAATCCGCCAGTTTGGACTTCCAGTATGGGATTTTTTTCATTGGATGTTGTTTCACCCACTATGCTTTTTTGTTGTTAGAAGTGAATATTTGGGGTCAGTTTTAGGTCCAGTACATCATCATTATTACTATTATTACTGTTACTAATTAAACTTGTATACCCCCCCTTCATCCAAAAATCTCACATTGGCCCACAGCATAAAAGCACAAGATTGAAATCACAAAATACATTTAAAATAAAACCAAGAACAAAAAAAACCAATAACCCCTCCCCTCCCACAAACACATTTAAAAGGATATAGGATGTTAATTAACCAACGGTCTTGCTGAAGAGGAACGTTTTCTCCTGGCACGAAAAGGTGTCTCATGAAAGGTGCCAGGCAAGCCTCCTTGGGGGGAGAGCATTGCACAAATGGGAAGCTACTGCAGAAAAGGCCCATTCTCATGTTGAGCTTCTCTCTTCCAAGGGACATCCTGTGCCCCCCCCTCAGAAAAACCCACAAGTAAAAAAACTGTTTAAAACAATTTAAAACTTTTTGAACAGTTGGGGTACTAAAACAGCAACAGTTGCCAACAGAAGCCCATTGCTCCTTTAGTGGCCCTACATTGTTTAGGTTGTTTTCTCATATGCAGTGGTTACAGAGAGAAACAGTTAAAAGAACAAGTACCAGTCTAAAATACAGGAGCCTTTAAGAGTTTGATAATTCAGTATGTATGGATGTGGTTGAAGTGGGATGCCATCATTGCATTTCAGTGCATTATATTTGGTACTGCTTTGGCCAGTGGATAACGCTGAGAGAAACTGAAGCCAAGAGTATTCACTGAAGACTCTTAAGCTGGCTTTTCTAGTTTGGAGCTTTGGAATCGGTCAAGAGTATATCTAAATAAGGAACCAATTGCCTTCTCCTACTTTTTTTTGTGTATGACATCCCTTGCTATTTCTATTTTTTTAAGTGAACACTTGTTGTTCCTAATGCACCAGTGTTCTTCAGGAAAGCTGTCATTTATTTTCGTGGGCTGCTGTGTCTGTACTTCTGCAGTTATTTGTTTCCTGCTCAGTAACTACAGTTGTCAAGATGAATATTCCAACCAACCACCCGCCCCCCACCCCGGAAACCTTAACATTTCGTTTCCCCGAGCTGTTTAATTACAGTACACCTCCCCCACTTTTCATACGCTGTAGATTGAAAACAAAGGGGACCATGAACTTGGAGATGGAAACAAGGCACAGGAAGGAGACGAGGAGAAAAATGCAGAAAAGGAGCAGGATGGCGACGTCTCCCAGGACTCTAAGCCAGGTAGGAAGCTGCAGCTTCCCTCTCCCAGCTGCGCACAGGCCTTAAAGTCTTTGCCTGTAGTTCGAGGCATGTCTCATAAATTAAGCTGTAACGAAGGCGGACTTCCCCATAGCATGAGTTGCCAACATGGCACCCACAAGGGCTTTCCCTTTGCTCCCTACCCACTGCCAATGAAATTAGGCTTGAAAAGGCTTTCTGTTATAGCCAGTAAAAAGTGGAGGCTTAACTCTCCCCTCCTGGGCTGTAACAAACGAATCCTGAAAACAGCCTATTTCTGAACTTAAGTTAGACTTGGAAAATAATTCCTTTTGCAGTTTGGAAGCTCTTTCCAATTCAGGGGTGATTTCTAGGGCAGAAGAGGGGGGGAATTGCAGCTGGATGGGAAAGGATTGCCCCTTCCGTCCTCAGCGTGCACACATACCCCTTTTGCAACCAGTAGAAAGCTGCTTCAAGTCTAATTATTGCAGAGGTGATACAGCTGGGGAGGTGACAGTTAGCGCCCCGTCCCCCCGTGACCACTGCCTCCAAAATTACTAGCTTGGGAAGAAATCTCTTGGCTTTAATGGAAGCCTTTTTTCAAGACTAATCATTTTGTGTGTATATTTGACAGGGGGGTACCATTCTGGAGTTTTGAGCTGGGAAGGGAAGGTTATCTCTAGCTGCCTCAGCTGCCCTCCCCAGGAAAATACCCCAATTAGTTTAGAAGAAAAGCAAAAACATTTTCCCCCAGCCTAGTAGCTGCCAGGGGAGAGAAGTGAGTATAGTTGCAGTGCACAAGTGATTACGGCTGTGGCCTGTGCTCACATGGAGATCACCACATTTTCTCCAGTTTGCGCATGTGTCCATGGGCGAATAAACATCGGCAACCCCTACCCCACCATAACATGTCTGCTTTGGATAGAATGCAGTAGTCAATATTTAGGCTTTATCTCACAAGCCTGGCTCAGGCGCTAAATCTTGATTTGAAATCCTTTCATGCTTCAGCCAGGAATTCTTTTCATCTTGGTTGTACACTTTGGGTAACAAATGCTAAGCTGAAGCAGCCCTGCCTAATATGAATTGGGTGTCTTATTTCCTTTTGCTAAGCCCTAATAATCGGAAAGAATAGGTGGGCGGGCTGTGCTCTCGCACTCTCCTTTCATGCTTCCAAGTCAAGAGGCCACTTTTTAAGTATCTTGCTGTCTTCTCTGCATTTCAGTTGACAGAAACTCGATAATTTAAATCATGAAAACATGTCCTTTAGAACAATTGAGTCTGCTTTTTTGAAATTTAAATAGTTGGGTCGGGGGATAGGTTTTTAATAATTTCTCGTACCTTTAGTGTTAATTTGCACAGTGAGGGGAAAGGTGAGCTAGTGGAGCCCTTTGCCCAAAGCAGCATCATTAGCCTGGTAACAAGAGAAAGGTGACAGTCAAATGATTATTTTGCAAGTCATGGGTGGGCCAGTATATCCAGTGAGCTGGTTCTGGCTGCTGTTAGGAAGCTGTATCACTGCAGCAGTCCCTTGACTTTAAACTTGAAAGCCAATACAGTGGGCGCTCAGGTTGCGAACGCGATCCATGCGGGAGGCACGTTCGCAACCCCCAGCGCTGCGCATGCGCGGTTGCGATTCGGCACTTATGTGCAAAGCGCGATTTAGCATTTATGCGCATGCGCGAGCACTGAAACCCGGAAGTAACCCGTTCAGGTACTTCCGGGTTCACGCAGTGCACAACCCGAAAAGGCGCAACCCGAAGCATCTGTAACCCGAGGTATGACTTTATTTCTCTTTCTCAAATGGAAGGGGACATTCTGAATGGGTGCACTGAGCACTGCACGTCTTTCTTGGGGCGGGCCAAGCCAGAGTGAATCACAAGGTGTTTATTTTCTCGGCTGTTCTAAGGAGGGCACCCAAGATGACAGCTGATCCCAACAAGTGGTGTATTCCCGAGAGTGAAGCTGAAAGTACTTCATGGTCTTATTTTATGCTAGAAGTTTGAGCGCTGCACAAATAATCAGGAGCGAGATGGTGGCATCAGCTGTGCTAAAGGGATGTGCAAGACTAACTAGGGAGTGTTTTCGTTTAGATGAGAAGGAAGCAGACGAGAACAAGGAGAACCTTGATGTGTGCAAAGACAAGGAGGGCGACGCTGGGAAGAAGAGAGTGGAGCACGAAATCTCCGAAGGGAACGTGGCAACGGCTGCAGCTGCTGCCCTCGCCTCGGCTGCCACCAAAGCCAAGGTTTGTCGGGCACAGATTTCCACTGCATCTGGTTTCCGGTGCTGTTCAGGGAACGCTTTTAAAATGACCCCATTGTTTGCAAAGGCACCAAAAGAGCTTGTTTCTGCTTCTCATGCCTTTTTAAAATGCTCCTTCTGTGCTCCTCGGCTTCAGCTGTATGAATGTTATCATTAAATGAAATTTGTTTCCCTGTGAATGGGTTTAAGGCTGCCATTGTGGGCTTACTAAAAGGCACAGTGAGAGAGCCTATCCAGAAAGTTTGTCAGCTTCTTTTTCAGCTTTTGATGGGCTATTTCTTTTGGTGGTGAGAAGATTCAAGAACTCAGCCAGGCACTCCTTTCCTCATAAGCCCATTACTGATTCCTTGGGAGGTTAACACATTTGAAAACAGAACTTAGAAAGTGTGGCTGAAGGAAGCCCTTGTGTGGAACGTACAGAACCGGAGGAGGAATTTCCTCATTTTTCTGGCCTTCGGCACTTGGTGCAAAATAGATGTTTTTCTCCTGCTCTGTTCTCAGTTTTCCGGTTTCCAGGCTAGCGCACAGAGACCCTCTTTAGCAAGGCTCTCTCCATAATTCCCGCTGCCCTCTTCTTTGGTTCTGCTTCTTTAAAAAGAAGGGTTGTGCCTTATTTGCCTATCACTTCCATCTTGAACAGTGATCTCTCCACAGAATGGTAGTATGACGCGTCTCTTGTTAAAGAATGAAACTGAAACGAATGGAGAAATCAATGGCAAAATAGCATGTTCAAGAAATTTGGGGCCGTCATACGTCTTAGTGGAGGGGTCCTTCCCATTCAAGCATAGATCCTCCCAAAGCCTGACTTGTACCACCTCTGCGTGTTTGAGACTTGCAGCCTGAACAGAGGTTCTTGTATAGCATACGTTGCCGCAAGTGTCCATTACAAACTGATGGGTGTCATTAAGGCAAGCAACATAAATCCAAATAAGGATGGATATTCTGCAAACGGGGTGGGTGTGGCTCATCTGCCTTAGCTAAGCCAAGCCTCATTTTCCTTTAGGTGTAGGTAGAGAAAAGGTGTCTGGCTAATTTGGGAAGGGCCTGTAGCTCAGTGGTAGAAGATCTGATTTGCATGCAGAATGTCCAAGGTTCGTTCCTTGGTGTTTTTAAGTGAGTTGCTGCCAATCGTGGGGCAACCGTGTTCTGCTTTCTCTTTTGGAGGCAGGATGGCCTCTGCATGCCACTTGCTTGGAGTCCCAAGTGGAGAGGCTGTTGGTGTGCCTAGGTCCTCCTAGTCAGCTTCTTACAGGTACCGGCCATTATGAGAGCAGGATGCTAAACTAGATTGACCATTGGCCTGATCCAGTAGGCTCTTAGTAGATGAACCAATCACCCTCCTGGTTTGCATGGAAAATCTGGGAATTGTGACCTGTTATCCAGCCATGCTCTGTATCTTGGGTATGACTCAGCCCTGTGTATCAAAATGCACTCCTAGTAGTGCCAGATCAGCTTGACAGCCATCCCAGAGTTCCCAATAATCATAACTTCAGTGTTACAGCCCACCTCGAACAGTCTTTCAAGATGTGTTATAGAAACATTGGAGTAAATGAAGTTACTACATTAGTGGAAATGTTAACATACTACTTTGTTATAGGTTGTTGTAACAAGCTCCTACATAAAGTAGTACAGTTTCCATTTCAGTAGTCTACGGGTTAGTATTCCATGCGAGCAGCAGAGGAGGATATATGAGAGGCTACTTTGGCCCTCTGATAAATCTTGGGATTCAACAGATTCCCAAGCAAATACTGTAGATAGCATAAAAATAAGCTACCATTGAACCTTCAAACCTCACATACTGCCTCACGCAGTCTCAGCACCAGCTAGTTCACATTTTCAAAGGACTTTGATGTCGTATCTTTGATAAGACCCCTTAAATCTGAGAGGAAAATGAACTGTTACCAGGTTAGAAGTCAGAAAATGAAAAATTGGGGGGGGGGGCTTTGCTATTGTTTCTCCTGCATGTAGGTAAGGTGTGTTCATTTGTGTTTTTCCTTCCAGCATCTAGCTGCTGTTGAGGAAAGGAAGATCAAGTCCTTGGTCGCCCTCCTGGTAGAAACACAGATGAAGAAACTGGAGATCAAGCTCCGTCATTTTGAGGAGCTGGAAACAATCATGGACAGAGAGAAAGAGGCGGTAAGACTGGTTGGGGAAGGGGGCATGCTTATTTTTTTATATGGTGCCCCCTGAAAGCTCAGCGGCATTGGTACTTGGGGGCTGTGTCAGTTTAAGCTTTTCATCAGCATTTAAATGCTGCATCTCTCCTGTGCATTGATGACGCCTCCTTGCTTTTGGATAACACACATCCCTGCAGGTCTATTCTTCATATGGTTTTGAAAGTTTCATTGCATATGCGTTTATGGAGTGATTACTTATCTCAATTCTGCAACTCTTGGACACTGTGGACTTAGTTTTTCCCTGTCCTTTGCTCATGATGCAAGAAAAAATGGAGAACGGTTTGGGACACTGAGTATCTGAGGATAGTTCCTTCAAAATGGAATGTGCTGATTTGGTTCCTAGACAGCCTTCTCCTTGGTCAGGCTGCTGCTTAAACAGGTTCTGAACATCCAGAATTCAATTGCTTTGCCTCTTGTCACTTTCCCTTGGATCACTTGGGAACAGTAGCGCTCTCTCTCTCTCTCTCTCTCTCTCTCTCTCTCTCTCTCTCTCTCTCTGTGTGTGTGTGTGTGTGTGTGTGTGTGTTGGGATATATCATTAGCAGTTCCTTCCCCCACCCCTCACAGGACCCTCAAATGACAGCCTAATTAGATTCCCTTTAGGATCGGACCTTGTTGAGACTGCAAAAGGGTGTAACTCGGGGCAACTGCAAGGCTGATGCTAATGGATGGAATCCTTGGCCTGCATGGGCTCTTCTTACATCCAACAGCAGTATTGGACAGCATCTCTGCATTGCAATTAAAGTTAGAGAGGAAGCCTATAGCTAGTTAAATTGAAACATCATGCAATAAAGCACCATCCACCTAGCAGCCTAGCTCAGGCTTCAAAATCCAGGTCAGTTGCAGTGTTTTGATTTGCTTCAAGGAGAAGCCAGAGAATGGACTGCTCTTGCCCTCTGTATGGGCAGAGCAGACCCACAGAGCAGGGGTTTGGGCCAGATGACCCTTGGGTTACCTTCCAACTCTGCGATTCTGTGACATTCTCTTCAGCTCGGTTCCTATGACAGCATTTGCGAACCTGGTGCCCTTTAGATGTTGGACTATTGCTCCCCTCAACCCCAGATGACTGTGCTGGGTAACCTCTGTCCATTCTGTGTAGGGCTTGTTCTCTTTCTCATCACACAACCCCCCCCTACACTTGCATCTTGTTTTCTTCCTGATCAAGGGGTCTGGAGGCCAAGTGAATTGGGGCCTTGGATTTGATGCAAGAGAAGGAATAGGCAAGGAGGAGCTTGTGTCCTCTTAGGGTCACCCCCCTCCGTGTTGAGAGGACGTTGGCATTAATAGGTCAGCCAGATAATTCTGCTTGACTCCTGCGGGGGCCTGCCTGGATGATGACAGCTTGCACCCCTGGTTTGGCACTGAATGGGGAGGTTAAGAAGGAGAGCCCAGCATCCTGTTATCACAGTGACTAACCAGGTGCCTGTGGGACACCTGCAAGCGGGATTGGAGCATGGTAATCATTCTGGACCAAAAACCAGCAGCTGTCTCCCCCACCTGAGCTTCTCCCGCTTGTCACCTTGTCCTGGGATGGGAAAATTAGCAATGGGTGCGGCAGCTGTCTGTCAGAGAGCAGGGAGAATTATTTTTCACGATTGGAATGCTTAAAGGATATGTGTGTTGTCCAGATTCTGACACATAATAACTTCTAGGTTCTTCTGCCCTCATCCTTCAGCTTTTTACCTCCTTTAGGGCCACTGTGGTCTAAACCACAGAGCCTAGGGCTTGCTGATCAGAAGGTCGGCGGTTCGAATCCCCACAACGGGATGAGCTCCTGTTGCTCGGTCCCAGCTCCTGCCAACCTAGCAGTTCGAAAGTACGTCAAAGTGCAAGTAGATAAATAGGTACGTCAAAGTGCAAGTAGATAAATAGGTACTGCTCCAGCAGAAAGGTAAACGGCATTTCCGTGTGCTGCTCTGGTTTGCCAGAAGCGGCTTAGTCATGCTGGCCACATGACCCAGAAGCTGTACGCCGGCTCCCTCGGCCAGTAAAGCGAGATGAGCGCCGTAACCCCAGAGTCGTCCGTGACTGGACCTAATGGTCAGGGGTCCCTTTACTTTTACCTAGGACCACACTCAACTACCTAGTGGGTGTGGCTGTTGTGGCTTTTAACAGTTTAGAATAGCCAGCATGAGGGGGGCCCAAGCCAGGTTAGGATGGTGGACTGGGGAAGGGAGTCCCCCTGCTGCTGTGGTGCTGATCGGAATTTCCCACATTCCCCCTGCTGCTGTGGTGCTGATCGGAATTTGTCTATACTGACTGGCAGTGGCTCTCCCAGATTCCTGGAAGTACATCAACCTTACCTGGAGATGTGGGGGTTTGGTTCTGTTTCCTTCTGCATGCAAAAACAGGTGCTCTGCCACTGCATTTTCCTGCTGGCATTTATCACCTGACGTACCAGATTGCCAAGACAGGCTGCATCTTTCTGGCTCAGCCCCATGTCAGGAGGTGTGTTGTATCTTCCACTCCCCAACACCAAAAAATTAAAATCTGTATCTTCAGCTCTTCTGCTGAGCATCTCTGCCTTGCTCCTCCCCACCAGCTCACAGACCCCGCTGCTGATTGGCAGATAAGGCAAGAGCTGTTGCTAAGGGGGAGATTCTCCCTGGGTTTCCATATCTTTAAGGAAAATCCTCTGTTGCATCAGCCATTCTCACTCCATCTTCAAGCATTTGATATTCTGTCTCTGTCTCTTTCCAAGCAGACTTTCTCATTTGTAAATTTCCCTCCAAAGAGCTCCCAGCAATTTAAAAAAATGCAGCTTTTAGTCTTTTTTTTTTGCTGTGGGTCTGTTGCCCAAAACCTCTCATAGCACAATAAAGGCTGTTTCCTCCTCGTTTCGAAGTGGGGAGCAGAGGAGGGGAGTCAACAGGTTTGTGCATGATATGATCTAATTTGTAAACCAAAGCCATTTTAGGGCTGTCAGCCCAAATTGTATTCTGAGTCAAGAGCACTTGTTAATCCAGAAATTGTGACAGAGTGTATTACGATGTAGAGTTGACAGTGACATGTGGGGGGGTGGGGGGGGTTCTTTCCTGATTCCTAGAGCAGCATTTTCACTTGTGTGCCTGGTGCCAAGATAAAACATTTCCACTTGCAAGATCCCATTTTAAACAATGACGTTACAACTTGGGTAAAGCCACCCAGCGAATATGAACCAAGACCGAATTCCAGTGCACACTGTGCAGCAGAATCCCACTGGCTGTTATTCAAGAGGCTGCACCACAGGTTGAACCTGCCCTGCCTCCCTCCCACCATTTGGAGATGCACTGTGTGTGAGCAGAATTCAGGACCTCGTGCAGAATTTTACAACCTCAGACCCTGCTTTATTTCCTATTTCCATTAAGTTTCAGAAAACCCTGGGTGGTATCTGCCTTCCCACATAACTCTCTCTTTTTCTGGACCCCTGCCTCCTTCCTTTCATTGGTCATACCTTCCCAAAATAATAATGCTCAATACCGTATATACTGGCGTATTAGACGGCTTTTGAACCCAGGAATTTTTTTTCAAAAGTTGGGGGCCCGTCTTATACGCTGGGTCCAAGAATCTGCGGTCACCGCATACGGTGGGGGGAGCTCAAAAACGGCCGCATCCCCACTGTATGCAGTGACCATATGAACGCAAAGAAGCGCGCTCGGGAGGGGGCTGCTCCCCGCCAGGGAGAATGGCTCCCTCATGGCTTTGTCACCTGGATCAGCGCAGAGATACAGTTTTGTGTATTTCATTGGTGTCAAGCTGCTGCCTCTTCTCTTTTTGTCAGCGCAAAGCAAAGGGATCTCTCCGCTCTCTCTTTCACTGCTGCTCAGCGTCTTTCGCTGGCTGTGTGAGCCTCCGATGTCTCTGCCCCTCTATCGCTATCCTCTCTATGGTTTCTTTCCCCCCTTTTGCTTGATTTCTCTGCCTCCCTCTCCCTCTCCCTCTCCCTGGCTTCTATTCCCCTTTTGCTCACTGAGCCAGCCTCGTTGTCTCTCTCTCCGCTCTCTCTTTCACTGCTGCTCAGCGTCTTTCGCTGGCTGTGTGAGCCTCCGATGTCTCTGCCCCTCTATCGCTATCCTCTCTATGGTTTCTTTCCCCCCTTTTGCTCAATTTCTCTGCTTCTCTATCTCTCCTCTCTCTGGCTTCTTTCCCCCTCTCAATAACTAAGCAAGCAAACAAACAAACAAACCACCATTTCCCCGGCTGCAGACTTGAGTGCTGGAGAAGACAGCCTCCCCTCCCCTCCCCGCCAAAAAAGGGCTGGAGTACATCCCAAATTCTATATTTTAACTTGAAAAGTAAGGGGTCGTCTTATACGCCCAGTCGCCTTATACGCCAGCATATACGGTATTTTTTGGGGGGAAAAACAGCAGTTGTATAATCCAAACAGATGCAGGCATTTGTGCTTTCCGTTTGGCATTTGCTTGCGAATATCTAGTTGCCACATCAGGGTATCCTTGGCTTGGCATATGTAGCATTTGTGGCTTCTGCTGCAGCAGAGGATGCCCTGCCTTTAGTTAGGCAGCCTGATTCTTGTCATATGAAGCCTGCTTCAAGGCAACCTTTCCCAATTACAGATCCTGAAAGCCTTGCTCACTGCCAGCCCTCCCTGGCCCAATTGGATTGCTCCCTTTGATTACGGTCACTACTGTGAGCAGAATCTCTGCTCCTGCCCAGCTTTTGCCATCATCCACGGTGTGCCATGCATAGCTTGATCTCGGTGTGATTTTTCTCTCGTCGTTTTCAAATCTACATGACCTCGAAAACTGGAAACCAAAGGCTAGTGTGCTGAGATGTCTCCAGTATGAATTTGCAGTTGAAATTTCAATATGAGGAGGGTCCTGTCTTGGTGCTATCTTCCCAAGAAGGTCAACAAGTCAGTTCTTGACTAAACACCTGGTGGCAGGCAACCTCCAGACTGCGGGCCTATGTGGACCCCCCCCAGGCCTCCCCTTTTGACCCATGGGGCTGTCAATGGCCAAGCAAGCCCTACCTATAGGTGGCCCCAGCTGCCTATCAAACCTGACTTGTGGAGATGTGGGCAAGTTTCCTGCCTCTGACTGAGAGGCGTTCAGGGCTTTGGGGCTGAAAGGCTGCTCTGCCTCTGCTATGTCTTTATTTTATGTGCTGTTTTCTGTGTCACCTCTCAGGTTGTGCTAATGAAACAACCCCTGTGTTGCAGACTTGAGTCAAAATACCACAAAAAGAGGCAATACATCGACCGATTCCAACGGGCGAAATATATATCTATTTTTATCTTTATACACTATAACGACATGCGAGACAGTGATCCAAGGTAATCATACTGTTTCGGATTGGTTTTCTTCAGTTTTTTAACTTAGTGTTTGTATACAATCTGCGGAACAGGGGTCATACACGCATGTCGTTATAGTGTATAAAGATAAAAATAGATATATATTTCGCCTGTTGGAATCGGTCGACGTGTTGCCTCTTTTTGTGGTACCTCTCAGGTTGTAGCAAACCAACTTCTTCTTAGCCTTCTTCCGCCGGCTAGCCACCAGTCACTTCATCTGTGCTTTTCCTTTCCAAGCCTCTCCTATTGTCTCTTCCATTCAACTCCTGCGGCATAAAATTTATTTTCGTATCTCCTGCATTTTTATCCCACCTTTCCTTCCAAGGAGCTCCAGGTGACAGACATGGTTCCCCGCCCCCTCATTTAATCCCCATAACAACCCCTAAAGTGAGGGGCAGTGACTGGCCCGAGCTTCATGGCCGAGTGGGGATTTGAAACCCTGACACACTACTCCCAACACTGAGAGCCGGTGTGGTGTAGTGGTTAAGAGTGGTAGACTCATAATCTGGTGAACCGGGTTCGTATCTCTGCTCCTCCACATGCAGCTGCTGGGTGACCTTGGGCTAGTCACACTTCTCTGAAGTCTCTCAGCCCCACTCACCTCACAGAGTGTTGGTTGTGGGGGAGGAAGGGAAAGGAGAATGTTAGCTGCTTTGAGACTCCTTCGGGTAGTGATAAAGCGGGATATCAAATCCAAACTCTTCTTCTTACCAGCTATGAAACACTGGCTTGCTAAAATTCTCTCTTTTGAAATTCTGTTCAAGAGCTTGACTCATATGTTTCATACAGCACCTTGAATATGCTGCCCACTAAACACATGCATGCATCTGTGACAATTGCAGTTTCTTCCTCCCCCTCCCCCTCCCCCTGCCCGCCACAGTGTTTGCACATGGCAAAACTGCTTGGAGAACGTAGCTTTCATCTGTACTCGTAGAGGTATTGTACCCTTTTGGTGTCCTCCCCCCCCCTTATGAACCCACATGGCTGCCTTTGCTTTTTGTATGACCCTTAAAGAGCTGCTGCTTGTGGCTAGCTAGCTATTTGCCCCACTAGGGTAGAATGAGGTGGCCAATTTTGGCAGTGCTGTAGCGCCAAAGAGCTGCGGTTGGAAGGAGAGGCGTGTATGTGTTTCCATCGCAGAGAGCTGCCACAACAATGCTGCTTTATTAAGCCTTCCTCTCTGAGCACTTTCAGCTGTGAAATTGCCCCCCAGCTATTGAATCGTTTTTTTCTACCCACACACCATTATTATCACTGGTGAATTGTTGGAAATGTGTCTTGTTTATCCAAGGATAAAGGAAGCCATATTAGCAAAAAATAAAATGCATCATAGTTGTTGCTTGCTGCAGAGGCCCCCCACCCACCCCAAGTACGTACTGGAAGGCAGCTGTGAGCACTCTCCCAGAAGGATGGTGCCCTGCATGGTTGAGATCGGTTTTAAGCACATGGTGCAGTGAGAACATGGGAGTGCAGGGGAAATGCATCAGGCAAGTTTGGCAGTGCTGTTTACAGCGTAAAATGAGATGGATCGCTAAGTTGCTTAGTGTGGTGATGACTAAACCAAGGTTGCAGGTTCAATCCCCATAAGGGATAGCTGCATATTCCTGCATTTCGGGGTATTGGACTAGATTATCCTCAGGATCCCTTCGAACTCTAAAATTCTATCTGATAAAGCTTTTGCGACACACAAAAAAGAAAAAAAAAGAAAATTGAAGTTCTAATGGCACAATTTACAGAATATACCCCCTCAGGGAGAGGTGATGGCTTTAAAAGGGCATTCAATTGGGGGGGGGTGGCGCTCAAGATCTAGTTGAGCCTCAGTGGTGTCATTTTCCATGATGGTTTAGTTCAGGAGGTGGTGGCCTGGAAAGGTTTGTGTGCCACTGCTTTAACCAAATATCAAGGAATGCTGTACTGTACAGACTTGTATGTGGAAGGAAAAGCACAAGGGGTTTTTCATAGCTTGGCTTTCAGTCAATACACAGCTGTGAATCTCTCCCTTTCCCCCATCAGCTGGAGCAGCAGAGGCAACAGCTGCTGACGGAGCGCCAGAACTTCCACATGGAGCAGCTCAAGTACGCGGAGCTCCGTGCCCGCCAGCAAATGGAGCAGCAGCACAGCCAGAATGTCCAGCAGTCCCACCAGCATTCCAGCGGCCCTGGCATGAACCCTCTCGGGACACCCAGCCACCCGGGCTTGTTGTCTCACCAGCAGCCTCCTCCGTATCCCATGATGCACCACCAGGTGCCCCCTCCTCATCCACCGCAGCCAGGTAAGGGCTGGGAAACACACACACACACCCCTTGTGCTTTTGGTGGAGGCTTGGGAATGGGTCTGAGACCGGACTGTGAAGATGTCCTAGGTTCAGCTGGTAAGTATGCTTATTACGACTGCAGCGTTTCATGTTCTGCAGACTCCTTCCCCCGCCCCCAGAAATTCATAGCTTTATGGCAAAAAGGGGGCACAAAGAAATAGCTGAGAGGAAGCAATGTGCCTGCGCACTTGAGACACATCCATGCGTAGAAGTGTAGGGGTTTGCTTTTAGTTTGAAAGCTAGGTATTCTCAAGAAACCAAGTAATGGGCCCAGAATACATTGTTTGCTCTGCAAGGGGCACACATCACTCAGAGCCCTAGGTTTTGGAGCGTTGGGAAATATCAGGCCACTTTATGATATACAGGTCCTGCAATTCTGAATCTTAAGTACCTCTTGTGCCATTTCCCCACACTTTGTTATCGGAAAAGGGTTATTCCAATCTGGATAGCTGTGAGAGAGAGCACCTTTCCTCATAGCTGGCTTTGCACTACCGTTCTGTGTGATTTCATCATGGCCGCCTTTCATCTCCTCAGTTTATATCTTCCATTTCCAGGCCTTTTGTAAGAGCCCCACTTGATCACGCTTCTCCACACCTGTCAATCCATCAGCACTCTGGAGGCCGAAGAATGAAAGAGGGCAAGCCTCCCATCAGATTACAGTGCCCTTTGGGGGGGGGCAGTGCCATTCTAAACAGGGGCTGCTTGTTCTGTCTGCTTAGCTGCCCCACACTAGACATGGCGCGATACACATGTGCTAGCACCAGTGCCCCACGACGCCCTGTTCAAAGTACTCAAGGGAGGCTTCTTAAAATCCAAGCCCTATCTTAAAATACTGAACCCAAGGGATCACCTCAAGAGATGTCTGTTGAACCTTTTCCCATAACCTCTCAGGAGAGGATTAAACAGCACATAACCTCCTGAAAGTAACTTAAGACGAGCAACTCTAATGTGCCAATTGTTTGTGCTCCAACAACTGCTCTGAGAAGCCAAAAGCATCTAAAGGAGTGTAGTTCATGCTGCCTTCGGTTTCTGGAGCGCAGTCTCTCTCTCTCTCTCCTCAGCACTACTGTTGCCTTGATAAAATACTTAGTGGATCAGTGTTATTGATAGTTAGCATGTTCATCTAAATCAGGGTTTCCCCAACTTTGGTCTCCAGGACTACAAGTTCTGTCATCCCTAGTTAGCAAGACCCATGGTCAGGGATGATGGGAATTGTAGTTCAAAAACAGCTGGAGATCTAAGTTCGGGAAACCCTGATCTAAATTATTGTTTGCTGGTGGGGGAGGGGGGGGTTGGACTAGACCCTTGGGGTCCCTTCCATCTCTACAATTATGTGTAATGGATGCCTGGGCTTCTTTGCCCTGAAAGGAGGCATGCTCTTTTGGGAAGAAGTTGCAAACCTCAAGATCCTAAAGCAGTTTGTTCTCCGGGAAGTAATACGAACAGATCCATAAGTAGGGAAGGCAGGAGTAGATTTTTACAGTAGTTTGAAATATGGGATCAGGAGAAGGGTGGTCACTTGGGTGCTGTGCAGTGAAGTAGTTAAAATAGGAAGAGGAAGCAGCAAAGAACACCATGGCAAGGCTGTTCCGATGGGGCAACAACAGATGGGGAGGTGCAAGCAGAAGAGGTAACTTGTCCGGTACACGATTCTTTCTGGGTAAACTGTTATATGTTGTTAGAAATCCAGACCTGTCTGTTCTCATCAGTGGTGCTGTGCTTGTAGGCCTGCCAGAAAACATGAGCAATTGAGCTGGATGGATTTATTTTGCTCAACCTCTTTTGCTCCAGTACCCCAGAAGTCTGTGCCTCTTATCAAATGCGAGTCCTCTAGCAAAACTAATTAAAAC
Organism: Zootoca vivipara; assembly: GCF_963506605.1. Classification (NCBI taxonomy): domain Eukaryota; kingdom Metazoa; phylum Chordata; class Lepidosauria; order Squamata; family Lacertidae; genus Zootoca; species Zootoca vivipara. The sequence goes on along the minus strand of NC_083287.1, from coordinate 56,950,704 downwards.
CTGAAATGAAGGCATGGTTGGGAAAATGACCTGTTAACAACCTCCTTCCCCTGAATGACTGGCACAGACATTGTGGTAGTCTGTGGTTGTCCAAATGAGTGGCAGGGATGAGCATCTTCCTCACAGCAATGTCAGAGGAATGATCAACAAAGGTTGCCCCATTGTGTGGGGGCTTCAGCGCTCTTTGCTGTATAAGAGGGATGCAGGTAACTTCCCTCCATTGGGCAAGCCTGCAGTGCAATGTAGGTTTGTGAGAGGAGACAAAATCCCTACTTCATTTCTTCACCCAGTCAGCTGTGACCTCTAGTTTAACCTGGAGCCCCCTAGTTTAGAGTACAACTCGCGTCATCCTTGACCCTTCCCCATGCAGGCTGGAGCTGATGGGAATTGTAGTCCAAAATAACCGAAGGACAAAAAATTGGGGCAGGTGATTTTATTCTCCCCCCCTCCCCCGGGTACAAAATGCTTGCACAATGGATGAGAGTTCAGAGAAAGCACAAGTGTTCTCCTCAACTGCACAAACCATCACAATCTTCCCCATGAAGAGAAGAAAATCATGTTGCAAGGACCTTATTAGACCTGGGATGGATAACCTATTTTATTATACTATAGTATGTTTTTTTATCATATTCTGCTTTTATTATTTTATGTTATGCTCAAGGGCCACATTCGCTCTTGGCCACTCCTCTGTGGACTGTCTATCAGTAGAGGGTTTGGTCAGAAAACCACCCCCACACGGTCACATTCAGGCTCTTTCTGGTGGTACACATCAGTTGCACACACTCTGCCCATCCCAGCACTGTGTCTCATTTATTTATTATTATGTTTACTGCCACTGCCAAAATCAGCAAGCCCTTGGGAGATCAGAAGTGTGTGTGTCAGATCAGACCTCTGAACAGGCAGTTAAGTCACCCTGTGTTTGACATTATTTGAAGCTGTCAAAGGCAGGCAGCACCACAGACCTTTGCTTTCTGTAAACTTGTCTGGGCTTCCCCCCTCCTTTTAATTATCTGGTTCCACCTCCCCCCCCCCCCCCGCCCAGTTGTACAACTCCTGCATGTGACTGCATATATGTTACCAGCCAGCACAGATTTCTGCCATAGCCTCAAACATTTTACACCACGATATCTGAGTAGAATCTTACCACCTCTGCTGCCCATGCTCTAGAGCAGGCATAGGCAACCTTGGCTCTCCAGATGTTTTGGAACTACAACTCCCATGATCCCTAGCTAACAGGGCCAGTGGTCAGGGATCATGGGAGTTGTAGTTCCAAAACATCTGGAGAGCCAAGGTTGCCTATGCCTGTTCTAGAGCATGGGTAGGCAAACTAAGGCCCAGGGGCCAGATGCGGCCCAATCTCCTTCTCAATCCAGCCCGCGGACGGTCCGGGGAACAGCATGTTTTTACATGAGTAGAATGTGTCCTTTTATTTAAAATGCACCTCTGGGTTATTTGTGGAGCATAGGAATTCTTTTTTCTTCTTTTTTTCCAAAATATAGTCCGGCCCACCACAAAGTCTGAGGGACAGTGGACTGGCACCCTGCTGAAAATGTTTGCTGCCCCTGTTCTAGAGGCACTGTGACTAGCCAGTGTTGGAAACCAAATACCCAAGGCTAGGCAGGTGCCCTGCTCCAGCAGGGCTGCTGTGGGACTCATACTTTTGTTTATTTTTAGGCCCTGCTGCCCACGCTTCACCCAAGGATCCCAGGGTGGGTTACATAAATATACAGGGGGGAAACACAGAATCTAAAACCAACCACTATTATCCCCACATACTCAATGCAAGACGGCTGCAGCATCTCAACCCACCCTTCCAAAACCCCGACCAGCAGCAAAAGCCACACAATGTTGCTGCAGGACACATAGCAGAGAGGGGGAGCATCAAGTGCTAAGGGGCTGCTATTGAAAAACACCAAGTGTCTTTTGGGGGGACTGCCACTCAGTGTCCAAATGAGCTTGTAACACATGGTTTATTGTGACACAGCAAGTTTTGAATCCGTCTGCTAAACTGTGGTTCTCTGCATGACACATGGTAGGCCTCCAGTACAACCATGGATTAAGGAGACCGCCCTGAACACCCATGAATTGTACTGGAGTCCTCTCACACTCCTCCTGGAAGAAGCACTACGGGAAGCCACAGGAGGGGACAGTGGATCTTTTGCTTGGGTGCCGCTTGCAAGTTTCCCAGAGGCATCTGGTTGGCCACTGTGAGAACAGGATGCTAGACTAGGTGGGCCATTGACCTGGGCCAGCAGGTGGTTCTTATGTCAGTACAGGCAATGACCATTTTATGTGCATGACTGCATGCGCGTGCATTGCCGTGAACCCGGAAGTGACTAGGAAAAGGGCGAAAACAGTTCCAAAAGCCTAAAAACTGCGCAAAAACGACACCTAGCAATCCCATGAGCCTTTGCAGGTGCAATGCCAGGAGCCCTTGCACTGGCAATCAAGGCCTGTGGAGAGTTTGAGTGAGGAGGTTTGGAGGGTCTTTGCAGGCCTTTTCAGTGGTGTTCCCAATACACACAATTTCACTTAAAACAAGTGGTGCCTCAGAACGCAACCCTCGCGTAAAATGGTTGTTGCCTGTGTCCGGTGTGCTCTGTTCCTTCCGCACTCTTGAGCAGCTGGTCCTCAGACTCCCACCTTGCGCTCCTGCTGTGTCTCCGCCTGCAGTTCCCTTGACCTCCAGCTCACCAGGTGTGTGCTCCGTGCCCCACTTAGTCTGTGCAGGGTGAGCTTGTGTGTCACCTGTTCATCTGCAAAGGGAAAGCTACAGCTTGCTCTCGCCTGCCTGCCTGCCTGTTGGATTTCTGCAAGAGTGATCCTGGCAGTGTGGAGGGATAGGCAGGCTTGGGAAGCCTCTGCAACCATCCCCAAACAGATTTCTCTGTGAAAGGAAGAGAATGAGGAGGCCCGAAGGCAGCAAGCACACACAGAGGCCACCAACCCGCTTGACCTCCTTCCTTGGCTCTGTGACAGTGGCCTGGGAAAGGTTGAGCGCCTCTTACCCCCACCCCTGGCAACCATTCCCTGGCAGGCTTGGCTTTGCCTCCTGGTGACATGCAAAAAAGCAGAACCGCTAATCCGGCAGAGCATGAAGGGAAGCGTGGGGCTCGATTGTTGCTGGAGTGACAGGCAGGTCTAGAGAAAAGATCAGGGGACTGAAGGGGCCCATAAAATGCTTACTAGCCAAGAAGAAAGGGGGGGGTGGATGGCTATGGTTTACAGTCCAGAGCATTTTGTTTAAATTGTTTCTACGTCGTCTTTCATCTCACCGGATGAAGAACAGGCAATTGGGGGGGGGGTGTCCTTCTTATGAATCAGAAATTGAGAGGTAGCAAAAGCCGTAAGGCCAGGTGGAGGCAACACACCTGCTTGCAGAACCTTAACCTAGCCCTGAAAAGCAGCACCCACAAATTAAGACCTCCAGGGCTGGCTGAGCTGCTTCTCCCGTGTGCCCTTGTGACTTTTCTTACGGTTCATGTAATCCCTTTCAAATCCAGGCCTCGTTATTCTGTTGGGTAGCTGCTGGTTTAAAGCTTGTTCCCTGGAGAGAGAGACTAGGCTACGTGCCACTGGACTTAAATTGAACCATCCTTTGCAAAGAGTCTTGGGATGCTCCACTCTGAATATTCAGTGCCACAACTCTGGGTGGTTTCCATGAGCTCGGCCCTAGCAGTCGCTACATAGCCCCGCTGGATTTGAAACTTGGCTAGGCGAAAAGACTGCCTTTGCTGGAACCCGGCAGTAAAGGGAGCCAGGCAGGGGTTGTTGCCTCCTGTGGATGCCAGGGAATGATTTAACTACATGGAACTGTGCAGACCTTTTATGCCTGCAGAAAACAGTTGAGCGAGTTTCATTGCTTGGTGCCTCCTGACAGAGATATTTTATTTAGGAGCCATAAATATTTGAAGGTAGCCAGTTCAGTCCTGGCATGCCACTTAGTTTGCTTTATGTCTGGGCAGTGTTGGCCTTGGAAAAACTACTTTGCCCACTGCTTGATGTGTTCGAAAGAAGCTCCCTGGACACTTGCTTGGTGTCCAAATTGGTCTTAACCCAGAAAATAACCCTCTTGGTGCATTAGGCTGGTGTGTTTTTGGGGGGGGGGGCTGCCGTCTCCCCGACCGGCGTAGAGTGAATTATCACGCTGGAGAGAAGTGATGAAAATGTTCACGGCAGGCGGAGTGGAGAGCTGGAGAATTGATGCTAAATTAGCTACCATGCTTAATTATTCAGTGCCTGGGCTTTGCAATTCTTTGGGTCTCCTGGGGAAGACATGCGGCAGGAAGGGCAGATTCCAGCGCTTGCCTTTTGGTATTAAGACTCGCAGTCCAGCTTTATGGAACCCATTCATAATTTTTCGGGTGTGCATAAGCACGCTTAATGGCACTGCGCTGCCCCACAGAAGGGACTCTGGTTTGGTTTCCGTGCTCTCCCTGCTAGACACATGCCTACACTGTAGAGAGCTGCTCTTGCATCCAGCTGGTTTAATAACATATGTATTTATTACATTTATATCCCACCTTCTAAGGAGCCCAAGGCGATGTGCATACTTCTTCTCCCGCATTTTATCCTCACAAGAGCCCTGTGATGTGCGTTAGGCCGAGAGACGGCGACTGGCCCAAAGTCGCACCCAGTGAGCTTCTTGGCTGAGTGGGCAGAGATTCAAACCCTGGCGCTCTAACCATTAAACCACACTGGCACTCTATTTTTCTTAAGTGGCAGTCAGGCAACACGGCCGCTACTTCCTTCTCAACCTTAGAATATCATCCATTTGGGGGGTGGGGCGGGGTTGTTGGCAGCTGTTTTGCTTTCTTGAGAAGCAGGTGGGTGGGTGGGTGGGTGGGTGTCCCAGAGTGAAAGCTGTCAGCCAGTTCCCCCATTGCTCCCACTTGCCTCAGCCATCAACCTGCAAATGCATCTGTATAAGTGACGACCCCTTAGCCTTCCTCCCCACCCAAAAGAAAACGTAATGTGGGGTTGGGGGCTTAACCACAGAAGGGGGAGTTGTCAAGGCCAGCAAAAGAACATGATGTGGCATATTTTGATCTCCCAGGAAAAGCCCTTAGAGCTCTGGCTTAATATAAATCCATCCTAACAAGCTTTTTTTTTAATTAAAAAAAAATTAAGCTGAAAAGGCGGTACAGAAATGTTTGGAATAAATGAATTTCATCCCATGTCTTCCCTTAGCCAGGACTAAGAGAGCCTGATGGGTAGACCCTCCACTTAACAGAATGTGATCGGTGGCCGTTAACAGAGGAGGAGCAGTCGATAAATGTGTCAGGACAGCCCCCGGGGGCCTGTCCAGGCTCAAGCTTCCCTGCACAGCCCAAAGCACACGCCTGTGTCATGCAACATATGTGAGCCTGATGCCACACTTTGACGGCCGGAGGAGGAGGAGGAGGAGACCTAAACGTGGAAGGGTTTTTCAGTAGACTGCGTCTCACAGTAGTGAATCTACCTTCCCTCCTGAAACATCTGCCTCCCCCCCTCCCCCTTTAAGCTTTTCCCATTCCTTATGTAGGTCACACTTCACCCCCCCCCCCCGCCATTGCCTCTGAGTTTCAAGCCGTATTTTCCCTCTTCCTCCCAAAGAGCTGCATTTTGTGGTTTGCATTCTCCCCCCCCCCCACACACACACACACTTTTCCTGCTGACCAGAATGCCCAAAATGCTTAATCCACTTTTGAATCAGGCTCCCCCACCCTACCCCCCCTGGATGGTCTGGGCTACATTATTTGTCAGGCTGAAAGCTGCCGCAATCAGACAGTCGCCCGCGAGCATCTCTTCCCTTAACAGATCACCGCATCTCTGCTGCAAGAATAATGTTAGTGGGAAGGTGGGAAGCCATTTTCTTGGGAAATACAATGCAGGCTTAGAAACGGGCAGGCAGAAAGCGGGTGCAGTTGCCAGTGGAAGCGCAGAGGGCTTTCCCCCCCCCCCTCAGCTGATCTTGGGGCAGGGCAGGGCACCCCCAAGTGTTATACTAACATGCCTCCCTCCTAAATTTTTCCTGGGGGAGGAGAGGGCAGAACAATACCTTTTAAATGGCTCATTCAGACCCTTCACAGCACTAGTGATCCTTACAACATTCTTGTAAGGTAGGGCCATGATTATTATCCCCATTCTTCTGGGTGAGGCCAAGAAGCTTAATTCCCACCCTCACCGCTGAAGCATTCACTTTGAAAATGCCTCACAAGACTGAATGCTAATACCAGGAAAGCGGAGCCCAAACTGTTGCAAGTCCAAAGCCTATATCTAAATATTACCCAAGAACTAACTTGATGATGGTGATGATTTTGTATTTGAAGGTAGCTATTTCAGAATAAGGTTAATAGTACTCAATGGTCTAGCATCTGCCAGGTTAATAAAAACCTTGGCTTACTATGCTACATTACCTGGAGCAAATATATAAGCTTGGCAGAAGAAGAGCTCAGTCCAGTTGGATGACCAGGTCTTTGGGAAGAGGAGTTCAGTAATTCAGACCTGAAAAAGTTCTAGCTTCTGGGGAGAAAAGGACAAATGAGGATGAACTAGACTTGTGCACTGGAATAGCTATTGGAGGCTGAAGGCCATAAACTTAGCCAGGTGTGGGGTTTACATATCCAGATGTGCCTCACGGGATACAGCCAGGATCCAAGTCAAGGTGCCAACCCAGAATCTTGAGTTCCGGCAGCTCATTTCAAACGGTCAGACCCTGCACTAGATGAATAAATATGAGGAACGCCAAAGGCCACTCAGAGAAGGATCTGAAATATTTTCCTTGAAGCTTGAATTTGTTTTATCCTGGATTGTTTTAGTTGATGTTTGGGTGTATTGTAAACAGCTTTGAGATTTTTAAAAATATATAAAGCTGTATAGAAATGAAATGAATAACAATAATACATTCCACCGGTTGGGGTGGAACGGTAGCCAGACATTCTGTTGTGGTGACCATAACCTAGGCTTGAGGTGCCATTCGGCAACTACCTTATTTTTCCGAGTTTCTAATGCGGGTTGGGTTACCTGTGCAGCCCTCTTCCCCAAAAGCCCAGCTTAGTGTGAGCTGGGTTAAGTAGATTCTTCCCACCTGTTGTCGTCCTCCCCCCACCCCACCCTTTTTTTAATTTACTTACATTAGTGCCTTGATTCTGCTGGAGAAACCTCAGGCTTAACAGGCCTGTGCAAATCTAACCAGGGCAGATGGGAAAACATTTTGTTGCTGAAGAACCTCTGTTGCCAGCGCTCCCTGTTTATTGAATGTGGTTGGGTTTCAAGGAATAGACTTGGCCCTTCTGGTGGCTGTGGCTATTTATGTACTGTAGGGAAGAGCGGGAGGATGAAAGTGGCGAGTGAAGGGAAACGCGAGCCTTTCAAGAGCGAAATGCCTCTTTCAGCCTGAAGATCAGAATCTGAGCAATTGGAGACAGGGCTCCATGAAGACCACAGGATTATTGACCTTCCTTCCATTATTTCCTCATGGTAATTCCCAGATGTGCAGAGCGACCGACGAACTTGCTATCTTCAGCTCTTAAAAAGCCCTCTGGTCCAAGCAGTCCACTGTCATGTAGCCACCCTGCCCTGCTGCATCCTAAGCCTCCCACAGAAGGCAATTTCCAGGCTCGTCTTGAATAAAAAAACTTGAAGCCTGGTCAACGCTGCTCATGCTGTCGGGGACGAGAGGGCTGGAGCGAGCCCACCATTGCTTTTTCTATTTGTCTGCAGCAGAACGTAGCCTGCAGTAGCCTTGGTCCTGGAGCAACCTGGTGAAATTTCAGTCATTTTTAGCCAGCTAAGGGCAGGCTATGATCAGCATCTATACCTGGGGACAAGTCTCTCCACCTGGATTTTCTTCGTCAAACAGGCTCCCGCATAGAATCGTAGAGATGGAAGGGATCCCCCATGGTCATTTAGTCCAACCCCTGCAATGCAGGAATCTCCGATAGAGCATCCATGGCAGATGGCTATCCAACCTCTGCCTATAAAGCTCCAATGAAGGAGTGAATGATAGGGGCAAATGTCTCCTGCCCTGATCTTAATTTCTCTATGTTTTGCCCCAGTTGGTCTGAGTTTTGATTGGGGGAGGATATTCGCCCATGGCAGGCTGCAAACTCAGCAGTGCCCTCAATGTGAGAAGTGAAGCTACAGGGAACCAGGCAGAGGGCTTTTTCCATATTGGCGCCCTCCCCATGGATTGCCTTCCCATCATATGTCAGAGAGAGAAACAGTTACATGACTTCCCAAAGACCACTGAAGACAACCCTGTTTTGGGAAGTTTTTAATGCTTGTTGTTTAGCTGTGTGTTTATATTATGTTGGAAGCCTCCCAGAGTGGATGAGGCAACCCAGTCAGATGGGCAGGGTATAAATAATATATTATTATTATTATTATTATTAGACCCAGGTGGCGCTGTGGGTTAAACCACTGAGCCTAGGGCTTGCTGATCAGAAGGTCGACAGTTCGAATCCCAGTGACGGGGTGAGCTCCCGTTGCTTGGTCCCAGCTCCTGCCAACCTAGCAATTCAAAAGCATGTCAAAATGCAAGTAGATAAATAGGAACCGCTACAGCGGGAAGGTAAACGGTGTTTCCATGTGCTGCTCTGGTTTGCCAGAAGCGGCTTTGTCATGCTGGCCACAGGACCTGGAAGCTATACGCCGGCTCCCTTGGCCAATAATGCGAGATGAGCGCGCAATCCCAGAGTCGGTCACGACTGGACCTAATGGTCAGGGGTCCCCTTTACCTTTTACCTATTATTATTATTATTGGTCTTTGTTCCTCAGATCTCATGTGAGAGGGAACTGGAGGCAGGCAGGCAGATGCCAGAAGCCAGAATGAGCGGCAGTAAATCTGCATTCTTTACTCCTGTCAGCTCTCCCATTGTGAGGAGAGGAGTCATCCAAGCTGGGTAGCTTCCAGCTGAACATGGCAGGGAGAGGGGGTTCCCTGCAAATCTTCGGTGTTGTCACATGGTCTGCTCGGCTTTCACCTGGTTAGGTGCTCTGGAGCATCGAAGGGAGACCCCGGCAGCAAAAGCCTTGTGGGCAGTCCCTGTTTTTCCTTTGGAAGGGGGAAAAGGCTGATGAGTAGAGGAGCTTTTGCATAGGGAGAGCTTCCGGTTGCTTGCTGCTGCGGCTCTTTAAGGGAATGGCAGAAATGCCATAGCTGCATGTGGGGAGAGTGTGCTGGCCAGAGGCTGTGTGCACCTCCATGTGTCCATGGGTGGGTTTTGTGGTCTCTCCTCTCTGGTTGGAAGATTCTTCTGAGAACTCTTTGCCCAGGCAGGGTTTGGAGGTTTTCCCATCTGTTGTGCTGCAGTAATGCCAGAGTTTGTTGCTCATATGTTTGGCTGTCTCAAGACTGACGAGCCTGAACAGCCAACAGTTCCAGTTACTGGAGGCGAGGGAGAGGAAGGGGATTCAATAAAGATTATAGATATATCCTGCCACCCAGGTGTCTTTGAATAAATCATGCAAATAGGAGACTTCAGCATAAACGTTGCATGTCGTCGTTGCCAGCCTGAAGGTGTTAGCGGAATCCCAGTTTCCTTTCACAGTAGCAGGAATTGTGGGGGACTGAATTCACTTTACTCTCTTGAACCACGAGGCCTGCTAGGATTTGGAGGGCTTTGGTGGTGGGGAAATTGGTTTCAGGGGTACAGGCAGAAGGAAGGCAGCTTTTGCTAATGAACTCCCTAATGGAGAAGCTGCCATAAGTTTGAGCTCACCTTTGCTAAATATTAAAACGTGCAGTCAGTGAGGTTACTTAGTAGCATTGCATTGCAAATGCCTTATCACTGTGATGCCTTCAGTACAAACTCCCAGTAGATCACCAGGCGAGGGACAGCCAATTCTCTCTCTGCTGCTGCTGCTCTCCCTGCTTGCTATACACAGACACACACAGACACACACACACACACACACACACACACACACACAGGGCCCATTCTCATGAGGTTTGTGCTCTTGTTCCTCCCATCCAGTGTCATTCCTCCGGTATTTTCCACAGAACAAAATCGTCCTAAAACTGGAACCATGTCTACAGAGCAATTTATGCACAGTTATGTCCCTCAGGAAAGATTTGGGTTCCATTGGTGTGGAGTTTATGGCGAGCTGGTCTTGGGTGCCGGACAGAAGGGTGGACTTGTGACCAAAAGTTGATGGGATAGGTTGGTACTTTGGCACAGCACAAGGATCTTAAGCTCTAAGGAAGATCGAGAGCTCGGCTGGAGCTCATCAATCCCAGGCTGGGAATCCTTTATTCATCTGGTCCTGAACTGGCCTATGGGTCCTCTATTTTGGGCACTCTCACCCGCAAGGGGTACTGAGTTTTCTGGATCCAGAGGAGTTACATGTGATCTCTGCGTAACTTTCAATCGAGGTACCAGACATGAGGGTTTCTTTCCATAAAAAGAAACCGCTAGCGTTTGTGTGTCTAGAAAGGGTTGGAGTTTGTAATGAAGAAAAAAAGTAGTTCTTGATGCTAACAAGCTGCTAATAAATCTGTCGCAGTAACAGGCTGTAAGTGGGTGTTAAGAGTGGCAGTCAATAACTTAGCGCACAGCAGCCTTCACCTTATCTGCTGAGCTAGGAATTTCCTTAGCCTCAGTTCCCACCACTGCTGTGTAACCGATTTTTAATGGGCTTTCTTGGCTGAAGAGGCCAAAGTGCTTGGGGGGGGGGTGTCCCCTCTCCTCCCTCAGTTTCCTGGAGATGGCCAGGATAAGGACCCTCTTTAATGCAAGTTTAAATTTATGAACAGCTGCAGCCCATCATTGCTCACCAACTTCCACCCCACACGCGAAATGAGAAATAATTTGGCTGTGTGGCCCATGCTGTCTCACAAGATGGCTTCATCAGTGAGTCCCCTCATTGAGCAGCAGCTGCCGCAAGGAAAAGGCCGCTTCACTTCTTGCTGTCTCTGAAAATAAATTCATTGTTTGTGAGAGATAATGCAGAATGGTCCCCCACAGCCACAGGTTGGGGGTGATAATACTGTTCCCCAAAAAGAACACACCCATTCTGCACTCTAGGATTGCCACACTCTTTCTTCAAAACGCTCCTCGAGTCCTGCTGCTTCTGTGAAGTGTCATTCCTAAGAGAGGCAAAGTCTCCATACCAATAAACTGGGAATTGGCTCACTTCAGCTCCTCCATCTCTCCCCACACCCCCTTGTCTTGCCTCCATCTGGTGATTCAACTGCAGGCTGTCTTGAGGCAAGGGACTTCCCCCCCCCTCCTCTTTTTGCCCTGCTGCCCTGAATGGAACTGCCAGGGCTGGAGCCCCTAAACATTGTGCCTGACCTGTTTGCTCTCTCAGGGCCACTCTCTCAGCTGAACTGCAGGCGTTTGTTGGCACTTTGGGCAGCTGTCTTATCTGCCTCCAGGGATGAGGTTTGCCAGAGTGGACTGGAGGAAGTTCAGGTGACAGGGTGATGCCTCCCATGGGCTGGAAAAGCCAAGAGTCCTCCCAAGCCTTTAAGGAGCCACCCCATCCTCCAGATCGTCCCTGCCTCTGGTCAGAATAGCATAGTAGCCTTCTTTCTCTGTAATTGTTTAATAATTGGTGGCCAAGGAAGATGTGAAAGACTTGGGAAGACACTGCCTCCTCAGTCCAGAGGGTGGAACCATCCCGTCAGCTGAATGTCCTCTGGTCCACTCTTCAAACAGAATCATAGAATTGCAGAGTTGGAAGGGACCCCGAGGGTCCTGTAGTCCAACCCCCTGCAATGCAGGCATCTCAGCTGAAGCACCCATGACAGGTGGCCACCCAGCCTCCGCTTGGATGGATGGCGGTTAACAGATTGAGGTAGAATCCTGACATGACAGAAGTACTGTTTTGGGGGCAGGGGCGGGTGGGGGGGATTCCCTGATCCTGAATGGGGTAACTGCTCCTGAAGGACCAGGTGTGCAGCCTGGGAGTCATTTTGGACTCACAGCTGTCCATGGAGGTGCAGGTCAATTCTGTGTCCAGGGCAGCAGTTTACCAGCTCCATCTGGTACGCAGGCTGACACCCTACCTGCCTGCAGACTTGTCTCGCCAGAGTGGTGCATGCTCTAGTTATCTCCTGCTTGGACTACTGTTGAACGTTGGTGCCTGTAGGTGGGCCGTAGAAACTGAACTCCTTTTCGGAAGGAAAATAAGTTGCTTTTGAAGCCATGGGATGCCGGGATTTCACCTCCTGGATCGTGCTGCAACCAGCATCATCTGGGTTCCCCAAAGCTCAATGTGGGGTCAGTGATTTTACAGCTAGCGTGGGTCTTCTTTCCCCCTTTCTGTTTGTGTTTGCCAAGCTGCTTCAAAGATCCCCATGAAGGTGCTTGCGACACGCATAGGTGTTCAAGGCTGTGTCATGGCTGCTTTTCTTCACGACCACTGCATGCCCATCCCCACTAAGCACCATTCTTCCCTCCCACAGCTCAGATCCTAGGGCAAGGCTCCATGGTCCCCGGGCAGCCCTTGCCAGGCCGGGCAATGCCAAGCGGATCGGCCAGCGCTCACCAAGCCAGCAGCAGCAGCGCTCCCCCATCCAGTGCAGCAGGAAACATCGTGGGACCCCGAGGGGCTCTGGCTTCTCCGAACGGCTTGTGTAAGTAGAAAAGGTCACCCAACCCCAGCTCCCAGACTGCCACAGAATCACAGAGTTGGAAGGGACCTCCAAGGGTCATGTAGTCCAACCGCCTCCAGTGCCGGGATTTTTCTCCCCCATGTGGGGCTGCTCTGCACCATCGCTGGTCTGCCCATAGAGAGAGCAAGAGCAGTCCGTCTTCTGACTACTTCTTCATTGTGGTTGAATAATCTTTGTAGACAGAGGCAGTTCTCCTTCACCTCACTTTAGTCCTGTGACACCAAGGGTCTCTCCCCCAACATCACCCAGCCCATCATCCTCAGAACTCTTCCTGCTTTTGCTGGGTCAGGCTAATCTTAAGTTCTTATACCTGATCTGGTGCTTCACAGGACCAGAGAAGAAGTTCATAGGATTGTAGTGTTGGAAGGGATCCAGAGGATCATCTATTCCAACCCCCTGCAATGCAGGATCAAGGGTCACTTGTTCACTTGGTGAGAGGGTCGGTGGGCCAGCCTTGGAGGGGCAGTCTCCTCTAGAGGAGATTTATCAGGGCACTGCAACATCCTTGGCTGATGCAGCCGCTGGACAATAGGGGTCTCTCTGATTTCCTAAAGTGGAAGGCTGTAAGCCAAAGGGATCCGTTCCTGAGAGGACACCCCAGCTATAAAGACTCTCCTGTGGACATCGGGAGTGGGGGGTGGGAGAGGAATTTCCCCAGTTCTTAATTTGATAGATAGGCGGGTCAGGTGTTCACGTTGAGAAAAATCCAGCAAATGATCTCCCAACCAGAGGGTGGTGCTATCCTGGAGCTGAAAGGACTGCCATTTGGACTCCTGGAAGGGAAGGAAGTTTTAGGGAGTGACAAATGTCCCTGCCAAGCTTCCTGCCTTTAATTCTTGGTTTCACACCCATTCCTCTGCAGATCCACAGCAGCAACAGCAGCCTCCGCAGCAACAGCCGCCGCCGCCGCAGCAGCAGCAGCCTCCAGTTGATGGGGCAACCCCACCTCCTGCGGGAGCAGCAACAGCCTCCACAGCTCCCTGATCGGTCCGGCAACAAGGCGTCTCTCAAGCTGTGATAGTAGCAACCAAAAACACCATTCCTCAGTTTCCTGCTCCTTCCTTCCCTGGCCACTGCCCCCGCCCCCAATGCACCCACACGTCCCCCCACGTAGTTTTGGTGACGGTTTGTGCCTTCCTTTTCTGCCAGGAACACAGCAAGAGCTGACAGTGCTCCAACTTGTTGAGCCTCTGGGTCCTCTTGACCCCCCCCCCCAGGTAGGAAATGCAGCATAACAAGAAGCCCGTTGGGCCCCTTGGTTGTGGGAGGCAAAGCACTGTGTTGCCGCCGCTCCTCGGTCACATGAGTAGAAGTGTTTTGTGGCCAGGGTGGTGGGGATAGCAGCCAGCCTCTCTCCCCTTGGCCTCGGCATCTCGGTTCATGCTGACCACAGGCGCTGCTGGTGGGCAATTATTCAGGAAGCTTGTTGAGCCCTGGGGATTGCCTTGCGATATTATTAAAAGGAAATACCGATCTCACCCGAGAGCAGCCGGAAGCCAGATCAATTGGCGGGGTGCTCTCTGCTGCAGCGATGTTCGCGTTTCCCACTCCAGCCTTTCAGTGCAAGGGGAATGGGGTCGATGCATCCCATTCTCCCTCCCTCTCGTTTTCATATCAAACAGGTCACTACAGTAGCGGAGGGAGGGGTAAATAAAGCCTGCTTCCTTTCCCTCTCCTGTATCCTTGGAGCATATATTGTGGTGTTCCTCTTTCAAAACGAGCAAGCAATCAAACCCCCATAGATAGCAAAGCGAAAGCTTACAGGATCGTGCTGGAGCAGCCGGGGTGTGTGTGTGTGTGTGTGTGTGCTTCCCCCAACTACCTCTTGCAGGCAGCCATGGGGTGGGCTGAGGGGAGCAGATTAAGGAAACACGTTTCCTTTCTGGAATGGTCCGAATAGGAGCTTGGAAACAACATTGGCATCTTATTTGCAAGCACACGTAGGTACAGTGCAGACTCCCTGCTTGCTTATCTTCAACGCATTCCAGCTCTTTGCTGGGAACACTTGAACCCCGGGGGGGGGGGCTTCGCAGGGAGCAAGGGAACCTGTCCACCTAAAACCACAATTGGGGGCAACTGTGCTCTCTGGATGTTGCTGGAATTGAAACTCCCATCACCCTTGACCGTTTCCCGTGGTGGCAGCAGCTGATGGGGGTTGTAGTCTCAGCATCATATAGAAAGCTGCAGGTTAGCTCGTCCTTGGCCTACAACTAGGGCAGCTCTCAGGCTGCTCCATATCCTGCTCCTTGCCCAGTTGTGGGTGTTTCATCCCTATCCAGTTGCCAGTCTTTCTTCCTCTTGTTCCTGCAACTTGCAAAGGAGTTCTTGCATAAATGAGCAGCTTTGGCTTTGATTGAGAACAATGCCAGGGAAGTGGATGGTCTTGCAGCCACTGGGCTGGGGAGGGGCCATTCCAGGGGGGTGCAGTGTACCGGTTTGCCAAGTCAGGCCTCACTGCTTCTATATG
This sequence comes from Zootoca vivipara, assembly GCF_963506605.1. Classification (NCBI taxonomy): domain Eukaryota; kingdom Metazoa; phylum Chordata; class Lepidosauria; order Squamata; family Lacertidae; genus Zootoca; species Zootoca vivipara. The sequence continues at coordinate 56,935,633 of NC_083287.1, read as the reverse complement.
GTTCGTGCCCCTCCTAATACCACCGTACACAAATAAGGGTTGTCAGTAGAGGTTGGTTTGATTCCAGCTCTTTGGCCACAGAAGCAACACCTGCCCCTTCCTTCCTCACCCTGCTGCCTGGAAGCTCTGGGCCATGGAGTCTCTAGGAATGAGAAGAACAACTTTGTTTGGGCCATCCGGACTCCTGCTCTCAACCCTCTCACTTAGGACACCCAGGGGATAACGCCATCCCATTCTCAGGAAAAAAAGAAAAGCCCCTGCCTTCTGGCCGAAGCTCTTCCTCTGCGTCCTCCCCAAAACACCCCCCCCCCTCAGAAAGGAAAGTGCTTCCCACGTCTCCCCTGCTGCTGCGTTTCCCTGCCCCCTTTGGACCCCATTGTCTTCGGAGCAGCGTGGAATCGAGATTCCAAACATGGTCCTCTTTAGACTAATAACCTCAGGTTGTTTTTAGCGAGATCCACTTCAAATGTCAAGGTTCTAGATGGAGAAACTTGTCTTCTTCTTTTTCTACTCTACTGTTGACTTGTGTCCTGCAGCATAATATGAATTGTTAACACGATAGTGTTTCTGTACACAAGCGGGTGGGTTGTGGGTGGGAGTGATGACCTTTCATTTGTTGGTTTGTCCCCCCCCCCCCTTCTAGTCTGGTCTTGTATGTGGGGAGTGGGAGTGGGGAGACCTTTGTTTCTTGCAACTCAGCCACTTAAATTTTGTGAAATAAAAATGCAGGGTTTTTTTTAAAAACAAACACATCTGTGCTCCGTCTGTTCCTTAGCCAGAACCAAGCTCAGAAGTGGTTTGGTTTGGATTCTTGCTATGGGTTTGAATGAATGAATGAATGCCCTCCATTCAAATGCTCTCTGGGATGAATGGACAGAAGGTGCCGTCCACCTCGCTCCTTTCCCTGGCTCCTTGGTTACACATCTTTAGGTGCCAGGCAAAAACATTCCTCTTCTGCCTTCGGCTAATTAAACAATCGGTGGCCTTTTAAACTGGAGGGGGTATAGCTTTGGTTTGGTTTGTTGCTATGTCTTTGTGTTTTTATATTGCAGACCACCCCATGATCCTCGGATGAAGGGTGCTATAGAAATTTAATAAATATAAAAATAGAATCGTCCAGGAGAACATTGAACGGGGGAGTTGCACCCCTTTGCCCATCTGCCCTTCCCATCAGGCATCGTTAACGACATGCACAGTGCATTTTAATAGATAAAAAGTTGCAGGGGGGAGATGGTGGGAAAAGCATTTTCATGTGATGTAAGTGCTAGATGATAGCGTCTTCGCCAGGGGCTGATGAGGATGGAAGCGAGCAAGAAGGCTCTTTGGTGTCCAGCTCTTTTGCTGCATACCATGGTGTGATTTGAGATGGAGCATTGGGTGAGGAGGGGTGACGTTTGGAGAGGAATCGGTTGGGTAATGCAAGGGCCCAGGGCGAGCGAGAGCCTCCAACTCGCTTCTACAAATGGTTGCTATAAATAGGGCAGCTGTTCAGAAGGATGTGCGGAGAGAGAGAGGGAAGTGGCATCACGCCTAAAAGGCCCCAGTCTCTTCCTCCACTTGGAACTCCGTTCGGCCTCGTTCATTAAGATGCTGAGCACCTCAGCTCTCGGACGGAACTAATCCTTTGCCTTGAAAGAGTTGAGTCCCGGTGCTTGGGACAATGCGCTGTTGAGCAAGAGGGCGGGAGGGGAAGCGGCAAGTGGGGGCCTCATCTGATCTGGTATTCACGGGAGTGAGGCAGCCTCTTGGCTCTCCTCTTCCAGATCAGCCCTTGCCCAGCTCTCTAGGAACAGCGCTGCCCATTGTGCCTCTGCCATCGTCTTCCTCCGCTTTTCAGGGGCTCAGCACAGTGCCTTCGCCGGAGGCTTCATGAGTTCGGCCGCAGAGTGCCCATCCCTACATTACACCTTTACCAGAGTTGGGGCAAACCAAAGACCCGGTGTTGTGGACTGGCAGAGAAACGGTGGGAGGAACCAGCTGGGGAATCCCCAATGGAAGAAAGCTAGGGGATTGGTGGGGGGGGGGGGATGATGATGAGTGGTCAAAGGGAGAAGACTGGGAAGAGGATGTGTCAGAAGCTGAAGAGGTAACAGGGCCTAATGAGTAGGAAGAGTCTGTAGCAGAGAGAAGTCCAGAATCTGATGCAGATTCTGAGACAGGGCACCAAGAGGCAGAGATGAGTCAGATTGGTTAAGAGGCATGGGGTGTCTTTCCCTCCTGCTGTGGCAAGCTCCCCTACCCACAACTCCCAGGACTAGGAGAGGGCTGAAACGGGTAGACTAGTGACAGGCTGCACACAGGTGCAGTCTCGGATTGCTTGGGGGAAATCCCTGGAGCAGATGGGACTTAAGACAGTTGTCAGAAGGCAGGCGCTCTCAGTCTCACAACTGATTCATGAGACAAGACTTAACAGGGATGAGCTGCTGTGCTCCTGGGCCTGACACTCAGCCAAGTCTGTGAAGATTGTGATTTTACTAATACTGTAAAGAGTTAACTCCAACTTTGAATGGTGTGCTGGCTCACTCTTTGACACCCATCATCACCGTAACCGGTTTGTGGACTTCCGGGAGACAGCTGAGAAATGAGAACGCTGGCCTAGACGGTGCTTTGATCCACTTCAGCAAAGCAATTCCTGAGCTATTGAGACATCTGGGATCTGTTGATTCCCCTGGGTGGTTAGGTGCAGAGTTTGCTGCCCCCTGGCTACTGGTCCATCTTGCCCAATATCAACCCCTCTGACCATCAGTGGACCATCCCTGCTGTTTACCTGACCCTTTTAGCTGGAGATTCTCTTAGGGACTGAGCCTGGGACCTTCTGCATGCCAAGCAGGTGCTGTGTCCCTGAGCTGTGGGCCCTCTCTGCAAACACCGGGAGCAATTTAAAGGAAGAGAGTGGCAAATGAAGATTTGTTCCCTTGCCAGCTTAGTAAATGCTGGGAAATAGTGTTGCGCCGCAATTCTGGTGTTCGGAAGAAATTGGAATGTTTCCAGGATTGCCCTGCTTTCTTTCCTTATCCTGGAATAGCTGCCACATCTGCTTGGTTCGTAGAATTGTAAAGGACCCCCAAGGGTCATCAAGTCCAACCCAGTGCAATGCAGAAATCCCAGCTAAAGAATCCCTGGCAGTCACCCGCTCCCTGCTTAAAATCATCAAACGATGGAGAGTCCATCACCTCCCGAGGGAGTCTGTCCTGCTGTTGAACAGCTCTCACCGTCAGAAAGATCATCTTTGGTTGCCCTCTGCGCATGTTCCAGAGGAGAGCCTGGTTCTGGAGTGCAGCAGCCAAGGTGGTTGGCACCTTGTGGAGAGAGTTCACAGCTGGAAGCAGCAGCCGGAAATCTAGAGTGCTGCCTCCGCCGCAGGGCTAGTGTTTCAATGAGCTCGTTAATTATCGAGGAGGATCCGCTCTGGCGGGTCTCTAGAGGGCTTCCCGAGGCCTTGCCTTGCAAGCGAGGAAGAGAGAGTGCCGTCGAGCCACAGAGAAGGCTTTAGCACACAGGTAAGAGGCTCGCCTGGAGCACTCGGGAGCCAGAGGCAACATAGTAAAAATGCCTCCTTCCCACCTCAGAACCCTGCTGGATCTTAGACCTGCTGGGAACGGAAAAACTTCCTTCTCAGGGCATCCTTGCCTTGCGCAGCTCACTTCTCCTCTGAATAGAACATGTGAAGAGCCTGCTGGATCTGGTACAGCATCCTGTTCTCACAGTGGCCAACCAGATGCACATCACGGGAATTCCTAAAGCAAAAGAGGACCTCTCCTGCAGTTTCTAGCAACTGGGATTCAAAAGCATTGTTGCCTTCAACTGTGGCGGAAGAGCATAGCCAGCATGTCTGGTAGCCGTCGATAGCCCTCTCCTCCATGAGTCCTTCTAATCTTTTGAAGCTATCCAGGTTGGTCGCCATCCCTGCCTCCTGCAGGAGGGAGTTCCACAGTTTAGCTTTTTCCTTTAATCTGCCCTGATAAACTCTGTTTTAGCTTAAGGCTTGTGGTCTGTGTGTCCTGGTCCCTCAATACCAGCAGTCTCCCTCCCTATAAAGTGGTATCTTGGTTGTCGAACTTAATCTGCTCTGGGGCGACTCCTGGAACCGTTTGAAAACCAAGGCGTGGCTTCCGATTGGCTGCAGGAGCTTCTTGCACTCAAATCGGAAGCCGCCGCTGGTTGTTTGGCTTCCGAAAAACATTCACAAACCGGAACACTCACTTCTGGGTTTGTGGCGTCTGGGAGCCAAGCCGATCGAGAACCAAGGTACCACTGTATATGAACTTGAACCGTTCTCCTTGGCTCAACTCCCAGACAATGAATCTCAGATCAATGCTCACCCTGGCTGGAGGGCGTGGGGGAAGGCAGCAAAAGTCCACAGAGATGTTGTTGGCTGAGCAGCAGGCCCTGGCAAGGAGAGCAGCTGCCCCAGATTCTTGGGAAATAATAATTCTGACCCTGTTTTCTGTATTGGGCAGAAAACAGCGAGGAATTGCTCATGCAGCAGAAGCTGTCAGGAGAGGTCGCTTGAAGCTGGCGCAAATGTCATGGGCACTTGCCTGTGGCCCACATGCCCCCAGAGCAAAGGCTGGTCCGCTGTGCAGCATCGTCTAGATGCAAATGGAAAGGAGATTTGGAAGGGAAGATGTTGCAATGCATCCTGCCCATAACATGGTATTTGATGCTTGTGTGTGACTTGTCAGACCTCACCTGGAGTACTGTGTCCAGTTCTGGGCACCACAGTTCAAGAAGGATACTGACAAGCTGGAACGTGTCCAGAGGAGGGCAACCAAAATGGTCAAAGGCCTGGAAACGATGCCTTATGAGGAACGGCTTAGGGAGCTGGGTATGTTTAGCCTGGAGAAGAGAAGGTTAAGGGGTGATATGATAGCCATGTTCAAATATATAAAAGGATGTCATATAGAGGAGGGTGAAAGGTTGTTTTCTGCTGCTCCAGAGAAGTGGACACGGAGCAATGGATTCAAACTACAAGAAAGAAGATTCCACCTAAACATTAGGAAGACCTTCCTGACAGTAAGAGCTGTTCGACAGTGGAATTTGCTGCCAAGGAGTGTGGTGGAGTCTCCTTCTTTGGAGGTCTTTAAGCAGAGGCTTGACAGGCATATGTCAAGAATGCTTTGATGGTGTTTCCTGCTTGGCAGGGGGTTGGACTGGATGGCCCTTGTGGTCTCTTCCAACTCTTATGATTCTATGACTGTAGGAAGTGGATGCACCTAGGAAATGCTCTGGGCGACAATGCTTCTCCAAAAATGAAAAGTCCTTCACAGAAGCGGGCTTCTTTCTCATGCTTGGCCTGGAGAGGTGTGTGTACGTGTGTGAGCTATGGCGCACACCCAGGGACAAGAGAGTGGTATTTGCACACACACACACACACACACACAACTAGTTTACACAGTCAGAGGCAGCAACACTTCTGAAAACCGCTTGCTGGCAACCACAGGAGGGAAGAGGAGAGGGCTCTTGTGTTCGAATCCTGCTCGAAGGTTTCGCACAAGCCTCTGTACTAGAGGGGCCGTTGGCCTGATCCTGCAAGTTCCTTCTTATGTACTTACCCCACTTGGCCTTCCTCCATGCATCCCTCCACCCCTTGCAGCAAAGCAAGACCCCCTCCTCTCCTCCTGCTCTGGAGGGCAGGACCTGAACCAAAGGCTTCAAGTTACAAGACAGGAGATTCCGCCAACTAAACATCAGGAAAAACTTGGTAGGAGTGGTTTGGCAGTGGAACACACTCATTGTGGCCTCTCCTTCCTTGGAGGTTTCTAAACAGAGGTTGGATGGCCACCTGTCCTGGATACTTTGCAATTCTACGGTTCCCTGCTTCCAAATTGCTGGAAACCCCATTAGGGGGAGCTGCGCTTGTGTTCGAATCCTGCTTTTTGGCTTCCCCGCAGGCACCTGGCTGGCCATGGTGGGAGGGACGAGATAGGCCAGGGGCCTGATCCACCTGGGGCTCTTCTCCCGTTTTCATTCCAGTTCTTCCCAAGCTTTGGCTGGGATTCCTGCATTACACGGGGTTCCGATTCTACGGTCCGCTATCTCTCCGGTTTGCGCCCCCTTTCGCATCCATCCAACCCCCAAACACTTCCAGTCTCCGTCTCCCCCAATTGCCTTCCGTACCCACCACCCCAACCCCAGCTCTAAACTGTTCCGGGGGGGGGCGTGTATGCATTGCAGCAGGACCCGGCCTTGGCGAGCGACCGCGCGTCCAGCAGCTGCAAGAGCGCAGCGGCTGCAACTGGGCAGGGGGTGCTGCGCGCGCCCGCGCCTCCGCGCCCGTGTGTGTGTGTGAGTGAGTCTGTGTGTGTCTGTGTCTCTTCTCCACCCCCACCCCCCGCGGGCACCGTAATCCTCCTTGCAGAAGCGCCTCCTCCTTCCTCCTCTCTCCTCCTCCTGCTCCGCGGCTCCTGGCGCTGCGCGCAGCGAGGCGGGGCCGGCGCTGCTGCTGCTCCTGCCGCTGGATTTGGGGCTGGAGGCGGCGGCGGCGGCCGGGGGACGATGGGGCAGCGGCGGCGGCGGCATCCTCCTCCTCCTCCTCCTCCTCCTCCTCGGGCCGGCTGGGCGGCGGCGGCGTCTGGGCGCTGATCTCGGGGGGCGCGGCTGGGCGCGCCATGCGGCGGGGCGTCCGCCGGCGCTGAGCGGCAGCCGGAGCAGCGCGCGGAGCCTCCTGCCGAGGGCGGGACGCGGCCGAGGGTGCACGGAGCATGGGGCGCGCCTGGCTCGCCTTCGCCGCCGCCGGCCTGATGGCGCTGGCGGGCCTCCTCGCGGGTAGGTGGGGGCGAGATGGAGTGGGGGGTGGGAAGGATGGAGACGCCAACACACCCACCCACCCCCATATTCCACCCTTTTCTCCTTTTCCTCTACCTGGATATTTTCTGGATTGCAAATATTTGAGGGTTTTTTTTGGGGGGTGGGGGTGGAATTTGTAACGGGGGAACCGCCCCCAACCCAGACACAGTCTCATCTCTCTCCCACCCCCACGACCACTCCCCTCGCGCAAAAAACAAGGAGGGCGCATTTTTATTTTTGGGCAATGGTTAAGGAAACTGGGGGAGCTTTTTCAGGAAGTGGGGTGGGGGACGGTTAGGGCTGGGGGGTGTAAAATGGCCACATTGGGGTGGGAAGAGAAGACACCCCCCCAAAAAAAATTGATACCCACCCTTTTTCTCCTCTCCCCATCCCACCCCCCCACCCCCATTTTGTAGGATGAAACAGCTTTCGGGGATGTCTACCGAGTAATTTGGTGGCGGCGTTAGTTGTAATGCAAGACACGTGTTACAAAATCCACACACTCTCCTCGCCCTGCTCCCCCTCCCCTGCAAATGCATTTTGGGGTGTGTGTGTGTACCCCCCCAAAAAAAGGAGGCTGTGGCGAATGGAGAGCTGGAGGGCGGGGGGGAGGGGCGGGCGGCGGCAGCGGCGGCGGCGGCGGGAGATCGCAGCGAAATGCGGGATCGCACCGGATCACGTCCTGGTGATTCCGTTGCAGACGAGTCAGGGGTGGTGGTGCACCAACGAAGACCCTCTGTGCCATTCTTGGCTGCACACACCCCTCTCAAATATATATATATGTATATATACCGTAACCGGTATATATTTCGAAGATCGAATGAATGGAAGAAGAGAGTCCCTTTATTTCTTAAAAATGCGGGTCTTGTTTGATGGTGGAAGAGATCTGTATAGTCTCCCGGTGACTGTGTCCTGTCGTAAATAAACCCCAGACGCTTGGAAGGGAGTGAGAATTATCCTGCCTGCTGCTGCTGCTGCCAGCTTCAGATGTGTAAATCTATGGATTTTCAGGTCAGAAGGCCACAAAAAACCAGTGACTCAGACCTTCCTTCCAGATGGGGGACTGCAAAATGAATTGTTTTCCCTGCAAGACCCCTCAGCTGCCTGGCAGGATCAGACCAGGATCTGATTCACCTGTTCTAGGATCTGGTGATGGCCAGTCAGACAGGTGCTGCTTGGGAAGCTGAATTGAGGTGTGTGTGCCTGTGTGTCGGCATGGAGATGATGTCCACCCTTCTGGGGTCTCTCCATCCATCTTCTCCAGCTGGTTTTGCCTGCAGTCATCTTCTTCAGTCACACCCCCAGTCCTGGATGCTCAAAAGCCAAACAGACCCCCACCTTCTTGTATTTATTTATTTTCCTGGTTTGAGGAGGGGGTGTTTCCTACCTCTAGAACCTTTTTTCTGTTTGCCATCGGCTTCTCTTCCATTCCGCCGTCGTTTTCTCTGTTCGCTTTTGTCTTAAGCCTCAGAAAAAAAACCGAGTTCTTTCTCAGGGAAGCCAAAATTAGAACACGGGGTAGGTGGGGGTCTTGTCAGAGGGAGCCCAGCCTTTGCCCATGGATGGATGGGTGGAAATATTTATCCCGAAGGTTGATCAGGCTGCTTTCCTTCCTTGCAGGGAGATGTCCACTGATTTGGTAAATAAACCCAGAGGCGATGGTTAACGCCAAAGACATTCCCCATATTTACACCCCACTCCTTGCTACAACCAGCCAGCTTCTTCTCTCCCCCCCCCCCCCACCTTCCAAGTGATTAATTCTGCTCTACTACACTGGGAAAGAGGGGGAAGGAGAAAAGCTGAATCAGGCAGCCAGAATGTGTGGGAATGAGCTGCGAGCCGAGACCAATGCTATTTTTGACACCGCAGCAAGGAAGAATACGAATATAATAGGGAAAGTACCATTCTGTGCGCTGGAAATGTCCGTAGGAGGTTCTGGGGTTTGGAAAAGCAGAGAAGCTGAATGTTGGAAGATTCAGGGCGGATAAATGAAAGTCCACCTTCACGCAGTGCTGAGTTCATCTGTGGAACTCCCTTCCACAGGAAGCACTGATGGCCAACCTAGGTGACTTTGAGATAGGACTGGGCAGATTCATGGAGGAGAGAGCTATCAAGGGCTAACAGCCCACAATGGCTATGCTCTTGCTTCCGCCGTGGCAGAATCCCAATCCCAGTTGCTGGAAACCGCAGGAGGGGAGATGGCTCCTGCGCTCGGATCCTGCTTGTGGGCTTTGCATTGAGACATCTGCCCCGTTCTGCCCTGATGCAGTTTATAGCTCAGTTGTCGGAGCATGAGTTCTCTTGATCTCAGGGCCGTGGGTTCGAGCCCCACCTTGGGCAAAAGGTTCCTGCATTGCAGGGGGTTGGACTAGATGACCCTCGGGGGTCCCTTTTGACTTTTCTATGATGCTATGTATCAGGTTACGAGGACAGGATGCTGGTTGGGCCTGATCCTGCAGTTCTCTTTTTAGGTTCTTATTTTGTGGCGGGAGGGTGGGAGCTTAGCAACGCCCCCGGGTGCACGGAGATGAGCGCCCCTTCCTGCTTGCGTGCCTCCCCACTCACAAGCGCTTATTCCTTTCTTGCCTGCAGCCTCTGAGAAACCTGCCGGTTCCCCCAACTCCACGGACGTCCAGGGAGCCCCCTGGCAGAGCAGGTCAGCCGCTGTGAGCAGAGAGCCGCCTCTGAGGAAGGAGCACCCCTTGCCACCGAGACCCAGCGCCTGGCGAGGGGGGAACGCCTCCACCGCCAAAGCCTCGCAGGCAGCCGGAGCGAAGGAATCTCAGCTCAAGCCACCTGCCGTTCTCCCAGGCGGCGATGGAGAGGCGGTCGCTTCTGACCCCCCAGCTGCTGGCAGCCCCCCAGGGGCAAGCGTCACGGTGAGGTACTTTTCTGGCGAGATGGAGGAGGAGAAAAACGTGTCGGGCCTCTGTCTGGGCTGCCCCGGAGGGACTCTCAGCCAGCCTCAGGAGCCTTTTTTGGGGGGACGCGACGGCAAGGGCCCCCTGGAAGCTTTGTCGGGCGGAACAGGATTTGCCCAGCCAGCGCAGGGGCAGGAGGAGGGGGCGTGGAAGTTACTTGATGGGAAAGACGGGGCAGCGGGGAGCCCCCGCCCTGCCCTAGAGAGCCAAGAGGAAGCTGGCAGTGGGGACCAGCCCGCCAAGGCCTCCCCAGATCAGGGGGAGTTGGCAGAACGGACCACGACGCCAAGGTTTGCGCCAGCAGAGACCAGCTCTCCCACAGGCCTGGGCCACAGTTCGGCTGAGGCAGACCTCCTCCTCGACACGTTTGGGGCGGCGGTGCTGCCGTCCCCCACGAGGGCCGACGTCCAGCCCCCCGAGGAGGGCGGGGCGGTCCCAGAGCAAGACTCCGCCCAGAAGGAGGAGCCTCTGGAGCTGTGGGTGGAGTCTTCCAGCAGCTCGCCGGCCGAGGGCGCGCAAGGCCGCACCGACCTGAGCTGGCCGGGTGCCGAGACCCCCCGGACGGCCGTCACGCCTCCGGTCAAGGCCTCCCCGAAGCCGTCGCAGGACCCTCTGGCCTCCGAGATCATCGACATTGATTACTATGACCTGTTTGATGGGGAACGGCTTGGCGGTGCCGGCCTGGACTCCACCAAGCGGAAGCCGGTGGACGACAAAGGGATGTCCTGGTCCCTGCACGACCTCTACGATGACTTCACGCCTTTTGATGAGTCCGATTTCTACCCCACAACTTCCTTCTACACCGACGGGGATGAGGAGGACCTGGACGAGCCGGAGGAAGAAGAGGAGGAGGAAGACGGCGGAGGAGGGCTGGCCAGGGATCTGGAGGACGAGAACGGCTTCCGGGTCCCCACGCCCGCAACACCCAAGGTCCACACCGCCGTCCAGGAAGTGGAGCCCACCAGCCGCCGCTACGTCGTCCCACCTCTGCAGACTTTTGTCATCTCCGCGGGCGGCAGCAGGGCCACCCCCAGACCCCGTCCGGCGGAGGTTGGCCGGGACCTCGGCCTGTTGGGCGTCGTGGAGAACGGCACAGAATGCCGTAGTGGTTTTGTCCGGCACAACAACTCCTGCAAATCCATGTGCGACACATTCCCCAGTTATTGCCACAACGGGGGCCAGTGCTACCTGGTGGAGAACCTGGGGGCCTTCTGCAGGTGAGGTGCTACCTGGGGGAGGAGGCTACCTGGGAGTGGGCGGGGCTTCCCTGGCAGGTGAGGTGGGAGTAGCAGGGGCAGCTGTGGTCGCCGTGCTGCAGGGGGCGCCACAACTGGAACGTGGAAGATGAAAGGCAAAGGGGAATTTTAGCGACACCCAGGGTGCCGCTGAAATTTGAGTCCTCCACTGGGAGGACTTGAAAGGTCTGGGGTGGGCCATGCTCACCCTAAGCCTGGTTTTGGAGCATAGATTCAGCCTCCACCCAAAACTGCTCTGGGTTCAGCTTGGTCTCCACATTGGACAGGGTAAGGGGTTCGAATTCCGAGCTGGTCAGAGTGGATGGTACCAGTTCATAGTTCAAATGGGTGAGTGCTGTTAACTAAATGCCCCCCCTCTGGTGTAAAAACACACAAAGCTCCCCTTCAAGTAAGAAGGCCAGGACATCAGGGGCAAGACAGCAAAACCCTCAAGAAAGATGACGTGATAAAATTACCCATAAGGAAAAATGGCCGCAATAATTGAAAGGCCACAATAATTGAAAGGGACCCAGGTGGCGCTGTGGTTAAACCACTGAGCCTAGGGCTTGCTGATCAGAAGGTCGGCGGTTCGAACCCCTGTGACGGGGTGAGCTCCCGTTGCTTGGTCCCAGCTCCTGCCAACCTAGCAGTTCGAAAGCACGTCAAAATGCAAGTAGATAAATAGGAACCGCTACAGCGGGAAGGTAAACGGCGTTTCCATGTGCTGCTCTGGTTTGTCAGGAGCGGCTTTGTCATGCTGGCCACATGACCTGGAAGCTATACGCCGGCTCCCTCGGCCAATAATGTGAGATGAGCGCGCAACCCCAGAGTCGGTCACGACTGGACCTAATGGTCAGGGGTACCTTTACCTTTACTAATTGAAAGTAGCAATGGACCAAAAACAGATTAAAACTCGCACCACCTTTCTAAACATCTGGGTGGACTTCCCTAAATTAGAATGTTTCTAACATGTGCGGAAACGAGTCCAGCGAAGGTGCCTGCTAGATGTCAATAGGCAAGGAGTTCCAAAGTTCAGTCTTTGTTTAGAATGCTCACGCTCCTTTTCATGGCTCTAGCACCCTCTAGAATCTAGAGAATCTAGTTCCTGGTTGTACCAGGAACGCCGAGGCTCCGTATTTGGGGGGCAACTGTGCCAGAGGGGCAAGTGGCCTGCTTTATGGCCTAATGAACCACATACCCAGCATGGCGACATTGATGTGCAATTCGTGTGCTGCCTTGCAAGGTTCCCACCTAGGAGAGCATTGGGGGTGTCTTAGAGCAGACAATTTGGGGAGCCGAGGAGAAGCATTGGCTCAGCCTTCATCGCAGCAGAGACCACACACACCTTGCACTCTTTCTCCATAGGACTGAATGGGAGGTAGCAACTTAAGGTGGAAGAAAAGGGGCACGTCCCTCTCGGCATGCGGGCTAAATCTGGGAAATCTCACCTGACACCCCCCCCAAGTGGGAATCCGCTCCTCTTTGCTGACCCCCCATATCCTGAGTTATCTGAGAATTATAGAGTGGGAAGGGAGCCCCAAGGGCCATCTGGTCCACCCCCCACTGCAATGCAGTAATGTGGGGTTTGGGGTCATACTGGACAGTGATGGGGCTCTAGGGAACTGTCTCATTGACCTGGAGCAGGAGTGGGGCACCTGTGCCCCTCCAGGTGTTATTGGGCTACACCGCCCATCATCCTCTGCTGACCGCAGTTTGCCCATTGGCGACAGACAATATTTTCGAGAACTGCAACAAAGTGTTGCAGCGCGGAGCTCTCCCATCAGCCACGGGCTCTTGCAGGATATCCCATGCCATTCCCTCTTCCCGCCCCTGGACTCCTCCTGTTTTCCCATTTCGCCCCTCCCTTGCATTTCCTATATTTATTGCATTTATATTATTTATTGCATTTATATTCCACCTTTTCCTCTGAGTAGCTCACGGTGGTATGTGTGGTTTCCCACCCACCCACCCCCTCCTTGTTCAGTCCCCCCCAACAATAACCCTGAGAGGTAGGTTAGGCCAAGAGGCAGGAACTGGCCCCCAAGGTCACACACCTGGTGAGCTTTGTGGCTGAGTGGGGATTCGAATCCTGGGCGCACAGGGTGATGCTAATTGGTCTCCAAAAGGTGTGTCCCGAGTGCTTCATTTCCGACGCCTGTTACAACGAACCTGGGAGATAATAATAATAATAATAATAATAATAATAATAATAATAATAATAATATTTATACCCCGCCCATCTGGCTGGGTTTCCCCAGCCACTCTGGGCGGCTTCCAACAGAAGTATTAAAATACAATAATCTATTAAAAATTAAAAGCTTCCCTAAACAGGGCTGCCTTCAGATGTCTTTTGAAAGTTAGATAGTTGTTTATTTCCTTGACCTCTGATGGGAGGGCGTTCCACAGGGCAGGCACCACCACCGAGAAGGCCCTCTGCCTGGTTCCCTGGAACCGCCAGAAGGCCCTCGGCGCTGGACCTCAGTGTCCAGGCAGAACGATGGGGGTGGAGACGCTCTGTCAGGTAGGTTCGATGCTGTCTAGGGCCTGTGCACTCTGCCCGACCCAAGGTTTCGAGAGGCAGCCTGAAGGCGTCTCGGCTCCTGCGTGCCGAGCGGAGAAGGGGAGGGATTTCCCGGGTGCTCCCTGCCCCCACAGCCCCCTGCCTGCTCAGCCGAGCTGGAATTAGGTCAGAGCCACGCTGATGGGATGCTCTCCCTGAGTCACTAATCAGCTCTGACAGACAGCGACGGCGGGAAGAAGGCGCGCTATATCCAGCGACGGCGTTCTGGGTGCGAGTCACGGGGCGCCCCAAGAGCAGAGCTTGGGTAGGGGTCCTCTGTGGGAGGTGCACCCCTCTGGGATCCAGCAAAAATCCTGAAGCGCAAATGGGAGGCGAGTTCGGATCCTGCCTCACTCCTCGTTGACTCTGGTGTGCCGGACCTGTACCTCTAGGCAGGGGAAGGATGGCCTGTTCAGCGGGTGTGGCACATGCTGTGCATTCCTAAAGTCGTACAATTGTCTGGTTTTGGAGGGACCGAGTGGGTCATCTAGTCTGACCCCAGCAATGCCGGAATCGCAGGTTACTAAGGCCTGATACACCCACCTGCAGTTTCCCTGTGTGTTTCCTGGTCCTGATGGGATGAGCATTCTTTCCAGCTTAATCCTTTTTTTTTTAATTGCATGATAGTGGTTTATTCTGCATTGCGGGGTTTTTTTTTTTTAAAAAAAACTTTGCTTTCACACTGCATTTTGTAAAATTATCATTAGCCATACTGGGCTCTTGCGAGAGAAAGTGTGAGAAATGAAGAAGTCGGTGGTGGGCAGGTTTCGGGCCCTCTGGGTGCTGCAGAACTACAAATCCCATCATCCATTGGCCATGGGGCCGATGGGAGTTGCAGTTCAGCAACATTTGGAGGGCCAAGGCTCTCTCCCTGGCCTCATTCCTCTACTGTTAAGAGGCATGCCATGGACACACACATGATAGCAGGGTGGATTTGATTTAAATCAAATTGATTTAAATCACGATTTAAATCAAATCGATTTAAAACACTGGTCAGTTTCAATAGCTGTTTATATTTGGACAACTTTTCTGCTGTACTTTATTGGAAGAAGAAAAACGATCATTCTCTTAATAACAATTTAAACCATTTATTTAACGAAAACAATAACATTATAGCATATGTATCTACGTTCGTTAACTGATGTGGTTAAACGTTTGTTTGTTTTTTGTAGTCTGAGTTTTAGCACACATGAAAAACTTAAAGAAAGCAGATCCTTATTTCCTGATTAATAGCCTTTGGACTACAATGCAACTTAAATAGAAAACTATATTTAGAAAGATTTTTCCTCCAAAAGCATTTTATTTTAAAAATGCAATTTAAATTTAAAATAAATAAATAAATCTGATTGAAATTTTAAAAATCTTTTTTTATTTTTTTTTTAAAAAATCATTGATTTTTATCCACCCTGCATGAAAGCCTAGTAGAGCATTCCCCAACCTGGTGCTCCCCACTCCCACCCCTGTGTTTTGGATGCAAACTCCCACCAGCTGCATGATGGGAGTTGTAGTCCAAAACGACGCCATCTTGGGGGAAGCCAGGGTCCTCTGTGTGTTGCAGCAGCTCAGGCCGCCCTAACATTATTGCGCAATGTGCTGTAACTTGGGGGCTTCCCTTTCTCTCGATCCAGAGCTGCAGTTAGCGCAGAATGCTGCAGCACGATTGCTGACAGGAGTCAGGCCTTGCCAGCCTATCACACCTGTGCTCAGATACCTGCACTGGGTTCCAGCTTGCTACTGCGCAAGGTTCAGGGTGCTACTATCAGTATATAAAGCCCTGAACAATTGGGGACCAGTTTACCTGCGAGATTGCCTCACCCCACATGATCCGACTTCAACTGGTGGAACTGGCAGGCGCCAAATAAGTCCCATTCGATATTTGCAAGAGCTCAATATCTGAGTCTGGCGGCACTTAGACTTTGGAACTCCCTGCCTGTTGATATTAATAATAATAATACCTTTATTGTCAATGTGCAACCTGTGTACAATGAAATTAACCGAGCCTCCCCCCAAAAACACACTCAATCTCTGTGTGTTTGTCGCACCAACACACCAGCCCTGAAAGTCAGTTGCACTATATTATTTTCCGTTCAGCATCCTAACAGCCCACGGATAGAAACTGGTTTGTTTTTTTATAAAAAAGACAATTTATTAAATTTTCCAATTAAGCACATTTAAACAATAACAAAACAAACAACAACCAAAAACACAACATCACATAAACATAAAAAACACAAAAAAATTCTTCCAAACATCTTATCAATTATTGCAATTCTCTTTGCTCTGCCGAGCTTCGACTTCCCTCCCTCCCCCCAATCGGTGTTTTTTTTGTCCATTCCTGTCTTACAGTTTCTTTATTCCTTCTATTGAAAATCAATTCGTAGGATTTATTTCAGTCCTGAAAGTGTCTTTAAACTTCTACAGTTCTTCTCCATATAGTCCACAAATTTACTCCAGTCCTTTTGGAACTTTGACTCTCCCTGGTTCCGGATCCTGCTAGTCAGTCTTGCTAATTCCGCATAATCCATCATTTTTGTCTGCCACTCTTCAATGGTCGGTAACTCCTGAGTTTTCCATTTTTGGGCTAACAAAGTCCTAGCTGCGGTTGTCGCATACATAAATAATACTTGATCTTCTTTCACAATCTCCTGTCCTATAAGTCCTAATAGCAAAGCTTCAGGTTTTTTGGGAAATGTATATTTAAAAATCTTTTTCGATAGAAACTGTTTTTTAGCCTGTTGGTACGACTGATTATACTTTTATATTTCCTGCCCGAGGGTAGAAGATTAAAGAGGTGATGGCCGGGGTGTGAATCGTCCCTGATCATTTTTCTCGCTCTCCTAAGGCAACGATCCCCTTGCGATGTCATCTAGCGGACTCAAGGGACAACCCATTATATCATGTGCTATGTTCACCACCCTTGGTAAAGACTTTCTGTCCGTGGCTGTCAAGCCAACATACCACACTGTGATACAATATGAGAGGACACTTTATATTGTGGACCGGTGGATGGAGGTCATCAATTGTTGTTTAACATTGTTCTTTCGCAAGACCCTGAGGAAATGGAGTCTCTGTTGGCCTTCCTAACCACCTGAGTTATGTTGATTTTCCAAGTGAGGTCTTCACTAAGGTAAACTCCCAGGAATTTAAAGGAAGAGGCTCTCTCCACACAACCCCATCCCCTGATATACAACTGGGCTAGTTCCCCTCTCTTCCTCCGAAAGTCCGAAAGCGAGCACCTTCACTGTAGATTCTTCTGCGCCTGTTAAAAAACATTCAGCCCAGTCAGAGGTTGAGAAAGCTGGTGCAAGCCTTAATTGTAATTTTAACTTTTCGACGTCTGAAATTACCGTTCCTTAATTTTACTTGCCTGGCGTGCTCTGCCCCATGGGGTCACGAAGAGTCGGACACGACTAAACAACAACAACTTTACTTGGTGGTTTCCTTATGGTTCTATCCTTTTTGCCAACCTCTTTTGAGGGTCTTATTTTTGCATTCGAGCGGCGTATAATTTTGATGAAACAAGCAAATAGGTTGCTGCTTCTGCTGCAATGTGGGGCTGGTTCACATACTGAGCCTAGCCCCAGACTGGCGACCTGTTTGTGCCGCTGAGCTGAACCAGGCGTAGCTTTCGAACCCGGTGTTGGCACCAGCACATTAATGGGCCTTTCAAGGGAGCAAATTCCCGCGTTTACCGAAGAGTCACGAATCTGTCCCTTTCATCCCTAGCCCCTTTCCCTGGCTGCCATCTGCATTGCAGGGACAATGATACTGGCCTACCTTGCAGGACCGTTGCAGGGTTTTCTGAATTATTATTCCATTAACAAGAAGTGCTCAGAGCACTGGAAACTTGCTACAGAGGTTGTTGCAGCTCGGCGCCTTCTCTGACAAGCGATGTCCCAGGGAAACAGACAAGCTGGTGACATGCGGTTATCTTTTCCTAATGTATCCTGCCCCTAACCCTGGAAGCTCCACTTTTAGCCTTTGTGGGTAGGCAACCCCCCCTGGAGTTGAGCTGGGGGGGGGGTCAAGATCCAGTGACGGGAGAGCAAGGGAGGCCTCCCCTGTGGAATGCCGTCCTGGCAAATGTCAAAAAAACTGCAAAAAAAATTCGTAGGCATCTGAACACAGCCCTGCTTGGGGAAGCTTTTAAAGCAGGCACCCCCAAACCTCGGCCCTCCAGATGTTTTGGACTACAATTCCCATCTTCCCCGACCACTGGTCCTGTTAGCTAGGGATCATGGGAGTTGTAGGCCAAAATACCTGGAGGGCCACAGTTTGGGGGTGCCTGGTTTAAAGGTTTGGATTTTCTTACTTTTTTATTTGCATTTTTGTTAGAAGGCATCCAGAATGGCTGGGGCAACCCAGTCAGACAGGCAGAGTATAAGAAATTTATTGTTGTTATTATTATTATTATTATTATTATTATTATTATTATTATTATTATTGGGATTGATGGCTTTCCCAGGCTCCCCCTTTGCTGAGCAGACCTGGCTTTGCCTCTCACCCCGCAGGTGCAACACTCAAGACTACATCTGGCACAAAGGCATCCGCTGCGAGTCCATCATCACCGACTTCCAGGTGATGTGCATAGCCGTGGGCTCGGCCGCCCTGGTGGTCCTCCTCCTCTTCATGATGACCGTCTTCTTCGCCAAGAAACTCTACCTGCTCAAAACTGAAAACAGCAAATTGCGCAAGACCAAGTGAGTGGTGGCGGGGCTGGGCGGGCGGGTTTTTGTGCGGGCGGGTGTCAATGCCATGGATGGGTTGGACGCAGAAGAATGTGGGGGGTGGAACCAGCGGGTGAACCCCCCCAGGGAAGAAGGCATAGAGCCCAGAGACAGGTGTTGGGACAACGATGGGTGGTCAGAGGGAGAAGACTGGGAAGAGGAGGTGTTGGAATCTGGGAGACAAGAGGGCTTAGTGAGCGGGGAGAGTCTGTTGCAGAGGGAAGTCCAGAGTTGGAGGTAGAGCTGAAGCAGGAGAGGAGGGAGGCCAAGAAGCAGAGATGGGTCTGGCTGGTGAAGAAGCACAGGATGTCTCCTCCCTGCTTGTCTCCCAGAACTAGGAGAGGCATGAACAGGGCGGAGGAGAGGTTGGCCTCATGCAGGGGCAGTCTCAGATTGCTCGGGAAATCCCTGGAGAGGAGGTGGGGACTTTCAGTCTCGGCAACTGATTTTCATGGAGGAAGGCTCCTGGGAATGAGCTGCTCTGCTCATTAGGCCGCACACCAAGTCAGTGGAGATTGGTTTTTTGCTAATGAAGAGCTAACTCCGTCTTTAAATGGTGTGATCGCTGACTGGCAAGGAAGAGTAGGGAGACGGACGTTCCTGGAAAAGGTTTTGTCTTCATCCTTTTATTGCAGAGGTGCCGTGTGTGTGTGTGTGTGTGTGTGTGTGTGTGTGGCTTTTTTGCCCTGAGGGCCACACTCATCTCTGGACAACCTTGCAAGGGCCGCATGCCAGCAGTGGGCGGGGCCTGGGGCAAAAGTGGGTGGAGCAACACATGTTTCTCTTCATGGAGGAGAGGGCTATGGAGGGCTAGCCAAGATGCTCTCCCTCTGTGGTTAGAGACAGCAATCTTCTGGATCCCAGTTGCTGGAAACTGCAGAAGGGGATAGTTGCTCTTGCGCTCGGATCCTGCTTACAGGTTCCCCGTCTGGTTGGCCACTGTGAGGACAGAATGCTGGCCCGATCCAGCAGGCTTTACTTATTACGATCCTGCCATCAATGACAGGCTTTGTGGGATCCCTGCTCCGGTGGGGGAAATGCCCCTCCCAGCCCCCATCCTGTGATTTACGGGTTGGGGGGTTTTCCGGCTGGGAGAAATGCCAAGTGTTGTGTGTGCCTGGGATGGAGCGCCTGTCAGTTCGCCTCTTCCGAGGGCTGTAAATTTCCCAGTTGACATCAGAGGAAGAGGTGAAGCAGAGTGGAAAGGGGAGGGGGAGCTTGTTCTGGAAAATGCACACGGCGGCATTTTTCAGAACTGACTTCCCCCTCCTCCCCCCTTTTATATATAAAAAAGAATTTATCAGAATAGCAGTTTGCATGATCTTCCCGCTAAGGAAGATAAGACGACTATAAAATTCAAAACAGCAACCATTAATTGTGCATTTGCTGAAAACCCAATTAAAACTATTTAGTTTAATTACTCCACCAAGCCTGGTGAACCTGATCTTCTCAAAGTCTGATTGTCCTCTAGCAAGAGTCCTAAATGCCACATTGAGTAACTTTTTCACTGCTCAGTTAATTCCCAACGTGACGGATGGGCTTGATGCAGCGAGTCCAGTTTCCCAATGTCTTGTTTATTAGACATTGTCTTGTTTATTATTATTATTATTATTATTATTATTATTATTATTATTATTATTATTATTATTTCTTGAATTTATATACCGCCCTATACCCAGAGGTCTCAGGGAGGTTCACATAAAAGGATCACAGTATATACAATGAAAATAAAAGCAATAACCCAATAATATCCCCCCCCCAAAAGAGCCACATTTTAAAAGGCTATGGGATGTCGATCAGGTCAACCAAAGGCCTGGTTAAAAAGGAACGTTTTTGCCTGGCGCCTAAAGGTCTATAATGAAGGTGCCAGGCGAACTTTCCTGGGGAGAGCATCCCACAGACGGGGAGCCACTGCGGAGAAGTTAGCAAGAGTCTTCAATCCCCACTTCCAGCACCCACCTCTTGCCCCCTTGCCTCTTAGGAAATCCCCCAGGGAATCCCATTGTCCTCCAGGAGGTGGCACTTCCCACTTTGGGAACTGCTGGGCTACCCAATTCATGCAGTTGTGGGGCAGAATCCTTTCTGGGCTGGACTGCTTCTGCCCGCAGGTGAGGGAACTGTCAGAACATAAACACTGCAGGAGAGAGAGACACCCGTGACTCTACCCCAGCCAGACCCATCTCTGCCTCTGGGCCTCCCTCCTCTCCTGCTTCTGCCTCCGAGTCTGGACTCCTCTCTGCCACAGACTCTCCCCGCTCACTAAACCCTGTCGCCTCTTCAGATTCCAACACCTCCTCTTCCCAGTCCTCCCCTTGTGACTACTCATCCTTGTCCCACCACCAATCCCCTGGCTCTGAGCCTTCTTCCCTTTGGGGGGGGGGTTCCCCAGCTGGTGCCTCCCATCCCTCCCCTGCGTCCAGCCAGCCCCGAACCCAAGAGCCCCCTCCCCTCCTGTGGTTCCCAGCTACTCGAATCCAGAAGCTGTGCTGCCTCCGAATGTGGAAGCAGAGTCGTCAGTAGCCTTTTCCTCCTCCACGAATTTGCCCAATCCTCTTTTTTAAGCCATCTAGGTTAGGTGGCCACCCCTGCCTCCTGTGGCAGCGAGTTCCATAGGTTAACTGTGCGCTCGTGTGCAGCAGAACTTCCATCCCATCCACCCTGAAATCTCCCAGCCCTCGGCCTCATTGGATGCCCGCGAGCTCTAGCCTGTCCCAGGTCCCTGTTCCTCTTCTTCAGGCTCAGCGTTGAGCTAAACCTGGAGGCCGGAAACTCTGCTGCCTGCTGGTCAGCGCCGACACTGCAAGCTGTAGCCCTGCTCACCCCGCATAACCCCACTTAGCATCTGGAGGATGGGAAGGAGGGAGGGAGGGAGAGCTCCTGCGCTTGTGGGCTAAGGTTACTGCTTTGTATCCCAGCTCCTGGCTCTCCTCTCTCTCCCCTGAGCAGGCCAGCTCCCTAATGAGCGGTTAATTGCTGTTTTGCAAAAGTGCCATCAGTAATTACCAAGGAGGGCTTTGCACTGTCTGGCAAGACCTGTGGAGGTGGGGGGCAGGGGGGGGGGAGAGCAAAGGTAGTTTTGCCAGCAGCTTCTGGGCACTGAATACACTTTGAGCTTTTCCCTTACTGTCTTCAGTAGAACAACTCTAAAATACGGGGCTTTTTTGTTTGTTTTTGCATGTCATGAGCATCGCTGTTTTTTTGCCAAGGCAACGGCATTTGTGGTTATCGCCGCTGGGAATGACTGCACCCCAAACACCAGGAAACAAAAGGCTCCCAGTGGTATCCTGTCGGGAAGGTGCAAAATGATAGAGTGGGTTTGCCTCAAACAAAAAACTAGCCCCCCCCCCCCGTCTCCCTCTGAGAATCCCAGATGACCTCTAACTTCTGGCTGCGATGAGCCATTTTTCAAAGCTCGCTGTCATGACAGAATCCAATAATTGCCCCCCCCCCCCAAGCTGCAGGCACTCTAGTCTTTCTGACCCAATGCACTTTTTGTAGCAGTGGCTACGCAGATGCCCCCTTGGGAGGTTTACAACTCGAAGGAGGCAGCCCCCCCCCCCCCGGCTGCTTTGTGCTCAGCACCTGGCAACCAGAGATAGACTCTTCCTGGATATGGAGGTTCTGCTTAGCTACTTAGCACCAAGGCCGTTCGCATGCCGCGATTTTGCAGGAGGACGGAAAACCCACGGTGCAATGCCTTCCGTGCAAAAAGGCAACATATCGAGTGCGCCTCTGCGTGAACCTTGCTTTAAAAGCCGGCTTCTAGCCATTGTGGACCCGATTCAATGTACTTGGGAGTGCACCCAGCAAAAATCTCAGGGTGGGGGTGAAACCAAATTTCAAAGATGCCCCATCTAGTCGGCATCCTGTTGTCCCAGATGCCTCTTCTGGGAAGCCTGCAAGCAGGATTTGAGCACAAGAGCAACTCTCCCCTCCTGTGGTTTCCAGAAAGTGGGATTCAGAAGTATTGCTGCCTTCCGCTGTGGAGGCAGCCTAGAGCCATCCTGGATAGTAGCCATCGATAGCCCTCTCCTCCTCCTTCATGAATTTGCCTAACCCTCTTTGGGACGCGGGTGACGCTGTGGGTTAAACCACAGGGCCAAGGGCTTGCCGATCAGAAGGTCGGCGGTTCGAACCCAGCTCCTGCCAACCTAGCAGTTCGAAAGCACATCAAAGTGCAAGTAGATAAATAGGTACCGCTGTGGCGGGAAGGTAAACGGCGTTTCCGTGTGCTGCTCTGGTTCGCCGGAAGCGGCTTTGCCATGCTGGCCACATGACCTGGAAGCTGTACGCCGGCTCCCTCGGCCAGTAAAGCGAGATGAGCGCCGCAACCCCAGAGTCGTCTGCGACTGGACCTAACAGTCAGGGGTCCCTTTACCTTTTAAAGCCATCCAGGTCGGCGGCCATCCCTGGCTCCTGTGGCAGGGAGTTCCACAGTTTAACGGTGCGCTGCGGAAAGAAGGACTTTATTTCAAGTGCCCTGAATCTTGCTCTGGAATAACTGGGATCCCCCCCCCGGGCTGTCTGCTTTGCTCTGGAACAGGACACCCCTTCTCTATGGGGCCTTGACATCCATGTTGGGTCCCTGTGATGCAGCTGGGTCGCTTCCAGGCAGGGTGTGTGTGTGTCTCTCTCTCTGCTCAATATGTGCGGAGATGGGTCCCTGGCTTCTTAGCAACAACACATTGCTTGGGGGGGGGGAATGGGAGGGAGGGAGGGAGCCTGGGAACTGCCGCCGCCCCTCTTCCCCGAGCGCCCCTTTCCGCCAGGGGTCATGGGAGCGGCTTGCATTCCTATGCCCTGCTTTTTCTTTTGCAAATGAGCTGGGTTTCCCCCCCCCTTAAAAAAAACAACCCGCCTGAGTGCGCAGCCACAATGCCCCCCCCACATCTCCCTCCCAGGTCCCTTAAAGAGCTTTGCAGGGGAGAAGGGGGGGGCTGAGCAGCTGGCAACTCTGCATGGGGGCGCCTAAGCTTGGCAACAGCAGATGGCCGTATTGTCCTTCGGGTGGGGAGGGATGGCTTTGTATGGCGGGGGGCTGGGGGGGTCTTTGAAGGGAAAGATTCTCTTCCTTGGCATCTTGGGGGGGGGCAGAGGTCATCTGAGAGGCGGGGTGGGGGCAGCGTTGGTGAGAAGCAACACAATTCCCTTTGGGGAGATGCATGGCATGCCACAAAAGGTGGCGGATTGCGCCTTCCTGGCACCCAGCACCCACGCTCCCCTTGGGAATGAGGCCGTGGAATGATAAAACAGTAGAATTGCAAAGGGACCCTGGGGGGCATCTAGTCCAACCCCCGTGAAATGCAGGAACCACAGCACTTTTGCTCCTGGCCCTGCCCACCCTTGGAATGTGGCCCCCAGAAGGTTATGTTTAGGGAAGTTTTTAATGTGTGATATTTTAATGTATTTTAATCTCTGTTGGAAGCGGCTGGGGTGGGGTACAAATAATAATAATAATAATAATTATTATTATTATTATTTGGGAGGGAATGTGGCCCTTGCGCTTTCCACAGTTGTTAATTGGCATCTGTTTCTCACTTTCCTGTATATTTTCTACTGCACAGCTTTATATCTTTTTGTTGTAAACCCTGTGATTTTTTTTTAAAAAAAATGAATTGGCAATCGATAAATTCATTATCGAAGAGGGTTTTCTACCCCCTGCGTTAATTGTCGTAAGAAATGATGAGCAGTATGTCATAATTATTATAATTATTCTGACTCCACAATCAGAAAAATAAAACGATGGTCCCAGGGGGGCCACAACCTTGGGTTCGAAGTTATTCGCTTCTGACTCTGGGGATTCCGTGAACGCTAATCGCTTTAAGCAAAAACGACGCGAAGCACAGCCGGGAGGTTTAGGCAGGAAACTTTCCTCCTGGGAGGTTCTCCTCCGCAAGTGCAAATTTGGCCAGAGATTGCTGTGCGGAAGGCACTCTGCAACTGCTCAGAGGCAACCTCTTCCCAGCGCTTCATCCTGTTCTGGTGCTGAGCCATTGCTCTGCAAAGTGAGTGTGGGCGACGGCTGACTCCTCCTGTGGGAAAAGTTGTGGAACGAACGGTTAGATTGCTTCATTTTTGGAGAAGGCTTTTTTTGGGTGGGGTGGGGTGGGGGAAGTACAACTGGGTGTGCAGAAGAGAGAGTGGTTGCGGGGTTGGCCTAGATGACCTTTGGGCTCCCTTCCAAATCTGTGATTCTATGACTCCTTCTGACCTCCGTATTCTCTCCTTCCTTTCCTCTTTCTCTCTCTCTCTCTGCTTCTTGTTTGTTCCCCCTCTTCTCTCCCCCCCCCCCGCCGGCAGATACCGAACCCCCTCTGAGCTCCACAACGACAACTTCTCGCTGTCCACAATTGCCGAGGGCTCGCACCCAAATGTAAGGAAATTTTGTGACACCCCCTCCAACCTCTCCCCTCATGCCCGTGCATTGGCTTACTATGATAACATTATCTGTCAGGTAACTCGTCTTCTTCACGTCTCCCCCCTTGCTGCATGCCCCCCTCCCCCCACCCTTGCCTCCCACCCCCCCTGCCTAGCACGCTCAGACCAACACCAGCAAGAGAAAATGCTGGTGCCTGC
Organism: Zootoca vivipara; assembly: GCF_963506605.1. NCBI lineage: Eukaryota > Metazoa > Chordata > Lepidosauria > Squamata > Lacertidae > Zootoca > Zootoca vivipara. Next base: position 56,910,825 of record NC_083287.1, on the reverse strand, counting down.
AATGGGGGGGGGGGGGAATAGTGAAGTCAGGGGTCTGGCGCTACCTGACCAGAGATAACTCCCAAAGAGCCCCGTTGGCTTTGGCCAGAGGCCCACCTAGCCTGGCACCCTGTTCTCCCAGCGTCTAAATGCCCCAAAGAAACGACGAATCAAGGTAGACTGCCCCTGGAGCTGGAGGTTCCATACGAATGTCAGAAGAGCCAGTGGCCAGTCAGGTTCCTCCAGGAAATACCCTGGAAGGAGCCTCATAAGTTCCTCATAAGTTCAACTCCAAACTCTTTCTTCTCTTCTCCTTCCTGCGAAGTGCCCAGTTATCCCAGTGGCACATAGGGGATTCCCACAAGCCACGACCTGAGTTCTATATTTGCACACTCCCCACCTGTTATTTTATTTTTCTGTTGGAAGCCGCCTAGAGTGGCTGGGGAAACCCAGCCAGATGGGCGGGGTATAAATATATTATTATTATTATTATTATTATTATTATTATTATTATTATTAATCCAGGCAGCTGGTGTTCAAAAGCATCTCTGCCGTCCTTTTTTTCTGCGAATTTATCTAATCCCCGTTCAGGTTGGTGGGTGTCGCTGCCTCCTGCGGAAGGGAGTTCCCACGTTTAACGGCGCCCTGCGTGTGAAAGTCCGGCCCCCGCCCTGCCCTTTAACAACATTCAGCTTCCTTGAATGCCCACAAGTTCTTCCATTATGAGGGGGGGGGCAATCCTTCCTTCTCTCTGCACACTGTTTAAACTTCTGCCACACCCGCCGTCACTTGCCTTTCCTCCTCCAAACTGAAAATGCAACCTTTTCCCTCATAGGGAGTTGCTGCAACCCGCTGATGATTTTCTACAGAATATATCCTTTTAAAAGGGCAGCTCTCTGCCCCCCTCTAGTGGTGGGGCTGCTCCATGCAGGAGTTGTGCCGCTGTTGCCCCACATGGCTGTCTTTCTCTGCACCCCCTCCGTTCATCGGGCGCACTGAGCCTGCCTGCCCTCTTCCAGGGCCTTTGGGAAAGTCAACCAAATTTGCATAAAATCCACTTTTATCCAGATTTTTTTTTAAAAAAAAAAAAACCCTATGCAAATTAATGCTCTAATCCTATATAACTTTACCTGAAAGACTCCCCGTTTAAGTCTGCAAGCCGTCAGGACAATGACTGCCAAACCTGCCCTGCTGGGTCTCCGGCAGCTTTGGGGCAGCCGCGTAGAATTGAAGCATTGTAAGGGACTCCCCAGCGGTCATCTAGCCCAGCCCCCCTGCAAAGGAGGAATTGCCACCAAATATTCCAAGAAGCAGGACTCTGGAAACGATGAAGGCCTTGCACCTTTCAGCCAAGTAACTGTTTGGCCTGGCGATGCACATGCTCAGCTCCAGAACAGCGATTGGGGGTGGGGGCGGTGTTGTTGAACGTGGCCCCCGAGATCTCTTGATCTGGCCCTTGGGACTGTCAAGCCTGCAGCCTGCTGTTGCTTGCCTGAGCGACGCTTTCCCCATGAATGTGCTTCCTGCCCCTCCTTCCCTTCCATGTTTCCGCAACCCCACCCCACCCGCCTCCCTTGTGTCCATCCTCACGGGGGCTCGGGCCCTGCTTGTCTGCGTGCCAACAGCCACATTCCCACACCCACGTCTGGCCTGGAGGGGGGGTCTCGGGGTGGGGGCACGAGGCTGCTATGCGCTTGCTGCTTCCTCTCTCCACCGCTGCCTGTGGGGGGAGGAAGTGGGGGGCGGTTAGGGGCGGGGGGGGGAGATGGTGACACAACAGAGCATGTGCAGAGAGCATCAAGGACACTCTGGGAGCGTCAACACAGACCTCCTCAACTGGGGGTTTCAGCAGCCCAGAGCTTTGTGCGATATTTATTCCATTGTTTAATATTCCACCCTTCATTAAAACACACAAAACACAAAAATCTCTGAGGACTTCTCAAACCAGATAGATAGATGGATGGATAGATGGATAGATAGATAGATAGAGAGACATAGATAGACAGACACACATACACACATATTAATGCCACAATCCTATGTGCATTTTCCAGGGAGTAAGCTCCACCAGATTTGTTGTGAGTTGCTGCTGGCTGATGTAGCAGGAGGTCCCAATCCATGATCCACCAGCTTTCCTACATATTGGGTTTTTAAATTGTATTTCAGTTTGAATCCTGTGGTATTCAAACTGCGCTACAATAAAAAACGCAGCATATACGAAATATCGTCGGCATCCGTCTGTCTCGGGAGACAGTGGGAGAGTGGGCGAAGTCAAATAGTTGTCGAGTAGAGACCAATACAGGAGAGACATGTTTTGTTGCAGCTGGGGCAGAGGAAGGCTCCCGGGCAGCAGTAAGAATGCAGTTTAAAATCATGCAGCATCCTTACAATTGGTGCAGCGGGCAGACAAACTGTTAAGCGGGTTGCGAAAACCCCTGGCTCATTCCAAGCGGTCGCAGTTTGGGGTCCCCTGGTATATAGGATTGTGCAGTTTAAAACCCCAAACAAAACACAATATAGCAACCTCATCGTTAAAATCCAAATTGAGAACAGAAATCTGAATTTATGGGCTGGGGGGCAGGGTCAATAATAAAAGCTGGGTCATTCCACATCAAATGAACGCGAAAAACAAGGGTTTTGTCACCCACCACCTCAGATTTTGATGAAATTTGGTGCACACCCTTCCCCTCTATCGCAAACGGTTTTAATTTTATAGCACTTCAAAGTTTCGTTAAATCTACATTGTCTGTCCCTCTAGAGACCCTCGGTACACCTTGTGTACATTTTATTTTTTCCCTCCATAACCAATGATCAGATCTCTTTGAAATTTTACACAGAGCTCAATAAAAGGATGAGGTTTTCAGAGAAAAAAAATACACCAGCACTCAAAATATTTTATGAATGCCAAAAAATTTTTTTTAAATAAATGTACTTGTAGCCTAGTTTTTTTGGTGGAAAAACTAGGCTTAGAAAACCTGAATTTTCCGCATGCGTTTCCAATTACTGTACAAATACAATATCGCCAGCCTGCATTTCTCCCCAAATCATATTTTTACACAGTTTGCAAAATGCTGGGAGCTGTTCGACCAACTGGCCACTCTCTGAATGAAATTCTACAGTGTGGGGACCGATCTCCTGGCTCCATCTGGGAGAGGAGACTTTCCCAATCTGCAGCCTGCCAGATGTTTTGGGTTTCAATTCTATCATGAAATAGCAAACTACCCCCTAGCTTTGGAACACATTTTTAAAAGAAAAGCCTGCTAGCTCTTCAGATACCTTTTAATTGAATGACTTTTTACAGAAATGCTTGAAGCAACTGATATTATAGTTTGAAGACTTGTTTGTTCTGTCATATTTTACTCCAGAAAGACCCACTTATCCTCAATAGATCCCAGGAAGGCAAACATGTATGTACAATATATATATATATTTTTAAATGTGATCCCATTGAGATCCCAAGAAGAAATTTTGAGATCAACACCCTGGTACTCTAAACCAGGCATGTCCAACAGGTAGATCGTGATCTACCGGTAGATCACTGGACGTTTGCGGTAGATCACTGGTAGATCATTGGCTCCCCCCAAAGAAGCTGAACAACTGTGGCTCCCCTAAAAAGAGGTCAACATTTTACCTCCTCCCTGAAAATGGGCCTTCGTCCTTCCTAAAAAAAAGCTCATCAACAACTTTGACCTGAACACCCAAAGAGGGGGTAGATCACTGCCAGTTTTTAACTCTATGAGTAGATCGCAGTCTCTTGGGAGTTGGCCACCCCTGCTCTAAACTACCCTGGAGTTAAGTGCCAGAATCCTGGTGCTGTCCTCAGAAGCGTGGTTGCTGTGTTTGCTTTTTAACTACATTTCCGTAGTCGCCCCACGTAACAGGAGTCCTCTTATTGGATCGGGGAGGAGAAAACCCAGCAACATAAAAATGCAGTTTGAGGCAAGAGAAAACCGTAACAAATTAAAGAACTTGAAACTTAAGACCTACGGCTTAAAATTTGATTTAAAACGGGGAGGTGTGGCAGTTAAATTGCTTAAAAAGGCACGGACGAGCAGAAATATCTTTGCTCGGCACATTTCATAGAAGGGGGCCTGGAAGACCTCTCTGTGTGGAAATCCGTTCCATAGCCAGGAACACAGAGAGTCAGACCATTGGTCCAGCTAGCCCATGGGTTGGCAAACTAAGGCCCGGGGGCCGGATCCGGCCCAATTGCCTTCTCAATCCAGCCCACGCGCAGTCCAGGAATCAGCATATTTTTACATGAGTGGAATTTTAAATTTTATTTAAAATGCATCTCTGGGTTATTTGTGGGGCCTGCCTGGTGTTTTCACATGAGTAGAAGGTGTCCTTTTATTTAAAATGCATCTCTGGGTTATTTGTGGGGCATAGGAATTTGTTCATTTTCTCTCTCCAGAATATAGTCCAGCCCCCCACAAGGTCTGAGGGACAGTGGACCGGCCCCCTGCTGAAAAAGTTTGCTGACCCCTGAGCTAGCTACTTCCCACACTGACCAGCAGCTGCCCTCCAGCAAGTGAGAAGGGCGGCATTCCCAGCCCTCCCTGGAGATGCCTTTTGGGACTAAACTTGGGAATTTCTGCATTCAAAGGATGTTCTTTCACGTTGAGCTAGGGCCCTCCCCAGCTCCAAAAGATTCCAGTCCTCATGGAGGGCTGGTTTGAATGAGTACCTCAGAAGCTGCCTTATTACCCAGTCAGGGCCTGGATCCATCCAATTCCTTATTGTCTGCGCTGATTGGCAGTGACTCTCCAGGATTAGGGCCAGGGATATTGCCAAACCCCTGGGGATTAAGCCCAGCTGCATTGCAGGGGGCTGGATTGGATGACCCCACGGGTCCCTCCCAGCTCTACTGTTGTATGATTCAGGAGCTTGTATTTTTTTTTTTACCTCAAAGCATAGAATTCTGGCCTGGCCTGGATTAAGAGCCAAGGACCAGCCTTTGGGCCAGGATCTGACCCAAAGCTTTCCCCCGTCCACGCCAGGCCTTCCTTGGGAGATCTCTGTCGCCATCGCCGCTTCCAGCGCTGACTCCTTTTCTCTCTCACGCTTCCTTGCTCCCTCCCTTCCTTCCTGACCCCCTCCCCCCGTTTAGGACGACCCCAATGCCCCCCACAAGCTTCAAGACCCCTTGAAGTCCTGCCTGAAAGACGAGGAGTCCTTCAACATTCAGAACTCCATGTCTCCCAAACTGGACAACGGCAAAGGGGACCCGGACGACGCAGAGGTGAATTGCTTGCAGAACAACCTGACATGAGAGCCCAGAAGGAGAGAAAGAAAGGAGAGAGAGCGAAAGAAAGAAAGAAAGAAAGAAAGAAAGAGGAAATGAGGAGGGAGGGGGGAAACGGAAATAAGGCAAAACAAAACATTTAAGAGCACGAATGGTTGTCCCCTCTTGTACAAAGCTCATTTCTCGTAATTGTTTGTTCTCTTTGCTATCCCCACCCCGACTTCATAGCATGCTTTGATGTGTTTTGTACAGCGGGAAAAACAAGGGTAATAATAAAGAATACACAAGAAGACGAAACTGTTCCTCTATCAAGTGTGTCCCCCCCCCCCAATGAATTGTGTGTGTTGGGTTGTGTGTTCCGTTGCCGTCTGTATAATGCCTGGGTTAGCCTCACTCCTGACATTTCCCCGCCCCCCCCTCCGTCCCTCCCCAAATCTCCCCTCTCACTGCTGTGATTTCTAAACCTTTGCTGTGACTCGACTGACTTTTTTTTGTATTTTACCCAGCCTTTTTTGGAGAAACAAGTTTAAAAATGTGAAAAAAATTAAAAGATCTTGAAATAATAATAATGATTAAAAAACAAAACATTTTTTTAAAAGTTAAGCTGCTGCTGCCGTGTGTCTCTTCCTGCATGTGGGGTGAGGTGGGGTCGTGGGGTCAGAATTTGGACGGACAGCTGCTTTGGAAACGGCCAGGCACGATTCCTGCATTAAAGGGGGGTTGGTCTGGATGACCCTTGGGGCTCCTTTCCAACTCGAGGGTTTCTAAGTACTCCCAGGATTTGGGGAGGCGAGAAAGGCAGGCGTTAACTGCGACAGGTGACCTGCAAATGCTGTGATGTGGGGAAATAATAGTAATAGTAATAATAATAATAATAATAATAATAATAATAATAATAATAATAATTTATTTATACCCCGCCCATCTGGCTGAGTTTCCCCAGCCACTCTGGGCGGCTTACAACAGAGACATTAAAATACACTAATTTCTTAAACATTAAAAGCCTCCCTAAACAGGGCTGCCTTCAGATGTCTTCTAAAAATCTGGTAGCTGTTTTTCTTTTTGACATCTGGTGGGAGGGCGTTCCACAGGGCGGGCGCCACCACCGAGAAGGCCCTCTGCCTGGTTCCCTGCAACTTGGCTTCTCGCAACGAGGGAACCGTCAGAAGGCCCTCGGTACTGGACCTCAGTGTCCGGGCAGAACAATGGGGGTGGAGACGCTCCTTCAGGTATATTGGACCGAGTAAAGGGTATGGACCTTCTTCCTTAAGGGAAGAGGCACAGATTGAGGAAGCGATTTCGGAAATGTTATAGGGTCAGAAGGACAGAATGCCATTGCCCCCCAAATGTCGCCGGACCATTGCTTAGTCAACAGCTGCAGCCTTTGGCCAGTAGCTACCTCACCTCCAAAAGGACATCGTGGAGTTGGGAAAGGTTCAGGAAAACACAAGCCAAATGATCGAGGGGATGGAGCGAATCCCCTGTGAAGAATGGTTGCAGCGTTTGGGACTTTTTAATTTAGAGAAAAGGTGAGGAAGAGGCGACAGGATAGAAGTTTATAAAATTACGCCTGGCATGGAGAAAAGTTTTTCTCCGATGACACCAACGAAGCTGAATGTTGGACAGACAAAGCCCTGCTTCACTCGGTGCATTGTTTAAAAAAGTGAATGCTATTCTAGGACAGAAGTCTAGTGTTCAGATCAAGGGAAGTCATAGTCTTGCTCTCTTCTGCCTTGGTCGGACCATCCCTGGAATACGGTGTCCAGTTCTGGGCATCACAATTTTTAAAGGATGTTGACAAGGTGTGCAGAGGAGGGAGACCAAGATGGTCAAGGGTCTGGAAACCGAGCCTGATGGGGAACAGTTGAAGGAGCCAGGGATGTTGAGCCTGGAAAAGAGGAGCCTGAGTGGAGATAGGAGAGCCGTCTTCACATATCTAAAGGATGGATTCGAGTTACGAAAAAAGAGATTCCAATTAAACACCCGGAATAAGTTTTTGATAGTAAGAGCTGTTTGACAGTGGAACGGTCTGCCTCAGGAAGTTGTGGCCTCTCCTTCCTTGGAGGTTTCTAAGCAGAGGCTGGGTGGCCATCTGTCATGGATGCTCGAGCTGACATTCCTGCATTGCAGGGGGTTGGACTGGATGACCCTTGGGAACCCGCTCCCATTCCACAATTTGTTTCTATGAGTCCATAAACGATGGTCACCCTTGGTGGCTTTAAAAGAGGATTAGACAAATTCATGGAGGAGAGGGCTTTGGCTGGCTACTAGCCAGGATACTGCCTCCCTGGTTGCAGGCAGCCATGCTTCTGAATACCAGCTGCTGAAAACCATGGGGGGGGGGAGGAGAGGGATCCTGTGCTTGGCTCCTGCAGGTGGGCTTGTCCCACAGACATCTGGTTGGCCACTGTGAGAACAGGATGCTGGACTAGATGGGCCATTGGCCTCATCCTGCAGGCTCTTCTTATGTTGCTTTGATTTCATTGGGGCTTGTAGGTGGGACTGATTTTCTCTGAATCAGGATCCCAAGTGTAGCCCAGTCACAAATGGTTTCCACCTCCAAACGGATGCATAGCAGTGGGCATGAGGAGTTAAGATGCCCAGTTTCCTGGTTCATCAACAACGTAATGCATTTTCTAATTTGCACCATTGTCATGTATGGGGGTGCCTGGGGTCTCCCTGTGAGTATTCCAACAATTGCCCCTTCCAAACTCACACTGTTCGTTTCCAGAAACTGCTTCTCTTGTTTTTTAAAAAATCAAGAGAAGGTTAAGGGGTGATATGATAGCCATGTTCAAATATATGAAAGGATGTCATATGGAGGAGGGAGAAAGATTGTTTTCTGCTGCTCCAGAGAAGTGGACACGGAGCAATGGATTCAAGCTACAAGAAAGAAGATTCCACCTAAACATTAGGAAGAACTTCCTGACAGTAAGAGCTGTTCGGCAGTGGAATTTGCTACCAAGGAGTGTGGTGGAGTCTCCTTCTTTGGAGGTCTTTAAGCAGAGGCTTGACAGGCATATGTCAAGAATGCTTTGATGGTGTTTCCTGCTTGGCAGGGGGTTGGACTGGATGACCCTTGTGTTCTCTTCCAACTCTATGATTCTATGAAAACACCCCCAAGTTTCTAGCCCTCAAGGGCAGATCCAGCTGCGCCTGCTGAAATCTCAGGAGCGTGAAAAGTTTCGTTGTCAGTGGGGTGGGGTGTGTGTGAATGATGCTTCTTCGGTTCCCAGCCTAACCCTCCCCTTCTTCGTTTTGCTAGCAAAATATATTTTGCAAGGCGCCATGAAGCGCTTATGCAAATTGGCACGATTTGCATAACATAGACAGGACCGCAGATCACTCTGCTTTTCCAGTAAATACTCGTTTTGCTTGCTGAGTTATTTTTTTCCCCCGGGGGAAAAAAAACAAAACAAGCATATGACGTGGAGTTTGTGTACTGAAAAATAGCATCGTAAGGTCGAAAAACGGCATCACTTGCCAACCTGCTTTGACTTAGCAGGATGAAATAGGTCAGTATTGTCTACACTGGCCGGCAGCTTTCCTGCAGAGGGCATTCCCAGCCCTGCTTGGAAATTCTGGGTTTGAACCCGGGACCTTTTGCATGCAGGTAGTGTGGGGAATTAACCCTGAGACATGGTTGGGGAACGTGTGGCTTTCCAAATGTTGCTGGACTCCAACACCCCTGAGTGTCTGGCCAGCATTTGCCAGTGGTCAAGGTGATGGGAGTCGTAGTTCCGCAACATCTGATGGACCAGACTCTTTCTTCCCCACTCCTGGCCTGTGAGAGGCGTGCTGGAATCAGAACCTTGGACAGCTCCCTCCCACTGCAGCTATGGCAAAGGACCTTGTATTCATTTACTCTGAAATAAATGCCTAACAGGCTTTGACCCTGCTGCAGTCGTCAGCTGCAGAGGGAAAATATACCGGTGTATGTGGAATTTTCTCACAGGAACATTCCAGGTTTGTAGATAGCATCACCACAGCACTAAGAAGATAATCCCTTTCTGCAAAGCTGGAGGAAGGGGCGTTTTTTGCGCCCCTCAGCCAGGAGAGAAGGCTCTCGTCCAGACTGCGATGGCGGCTTCACCCACTGCTCCCGAATCCCGCTGCTGAAACCGCCACTGCACCAGAGTCCCCCTGCCTCCAGCCAAGCAGGAAACACCATCAAAGCATTCTTGACATATGCCTGTCAAGCCTCTGCTTAAAGACCTCCAAAGAAGGAGACTCCACCACACTCCTTGGTAGCAAATTCCACTGCCGAACAGCTCTTACTGTCAGGAAGTTCTTCCTAATGTTTAGGTAGAATCTTCTTTCTTGAAGTTTGAATCCATTGCTCTGTGTCCGCTTCTCTGGAGCAGCAGAAAACAATCTTTCTCCCTCCTCCATATGACATCCTTTCATATATTTGAACATGGCTATCATATCACCCCTTAACCTTCTCTTCTCCAGGCTAAACATACCCAGCTCCCTAAGCCGTTCCTCATAAGGCATCGTTTCCAGGCCTTTGACCATTTTGGTTGCCCTCTTCTGGACACGTTCCAGCTTGTCAGTATCCTTCTTGAACTGTGGTGCCCAGAACTGGACACAGGTCCTTGGCTATATATGATATATGAATATATCACCCAGGCCTACTCGTCGGTAGGAGCCATTGATAGCCCTCTCGTCTATGAATGTGTCTATAATTATCTTTTATAGCCGTCCAGCTTGCTGCCTTCTGTGGAAGGCAGTTCCGCAGTTTAATTGCGCTCTGCGTTAAAGAAGCACTTTCTTTTATCCACCCTGAATCTTCCAATGTTCAGCTTCCTTGACTGTTCATGAGTGTTATCAGAGAGGGAGAGAAACCTCATCCGCTTTCTCCCATCATTTATAAGCTTCTCCCTTGCCCAAGCGAATAGGCAGCCATACTTGGTGGCTGCAGCCCTATACACCCCCCCCCAAATTCCTCCCTCTCCCCAGTTACTTAGGAACGGGGGCCTGACACCAGCCCCTCGTAAAGGGATTCCCCTTTTGCTGACCCTGCTCTGGAGAACCCATTATTGGAAAAATCAATCTTAGCAGCCAGGGAAGCGGAGTGGATGAGGCGCAATATTGGGCAGGCAGGGGCAGGGAGGAAGACAGATTGAATGTAGGGCACAGGAGTTATCTACAGGGCGGGCTTCCTCTCAAGTAACCCCTAGGAAATGGGGATTTGGAAGAATAATGGACAAGCAGATGTTAGTTCAGATTCCCAGCTGGGTACAGACCCTCCAGGTGTCCCTGTTTTCCAGGGACAGCCCCGGATTTACAGATATAATTGCAGAATAATAATAATAATAATAATAATAATAATAATAATAATAATAATAATAATAATTTATTATTTCTACCCCACCCATCTGGCTGGGTTTCCCCAGCCGCTCTGGACAGCTCCCAACAGAATTAATGATAATAAAAATTTCAAAGCGATAAAACACCAGACATTAAAAACTTCCCTAAATGTTCAGATGTTTTCTAAAAATCAGATTGTTTTATATCCTTGACATATGGAGGGAGGGCGTTCCACAGGGAGGGCGCCACTACTGAGAGGGCCCTCTGCTTGGTTCCCTGTAACCTCACTTCTCGCAGGGAGGGAACCGCCAGAAAACCCTCGGAGCTGGACCTCAGTGTCCAGGCTGGACGATGGGGATGGAGACGCTCCTTTGGGTATACAGGGCTGAGGCTGTTTAGGGCTTTAAAGGTCAGCACCAACACTTTGAATTGTTCTCGGAATCTGGGAGCCAATGTAGGTCTTTCTGGACCGGTGTTATATGGTCCCGGCGGCCGCTCCCAGTCACCAGTCTAGCTGCCGCATTCTGGATTAATTGCAGTTTCCGGGTCACCTTCAAGGGTAGCCCCACATAGAGCGCATTGCAGTAGTCCAAGCGGGAGATAACCAGAGCATGCACCACTCTGGCGAGACAGTCTGATTTGATCCTGGAATGTCTTGCTTTTCCATGTCCCTATTTTCAACGGAGAAATCTTGGGAGGGTTTGGACTCGAAAGCTGCCCTCTTTTCCTTCTTCCTGACAAAAGGGGAGCGAGAGAAAGAGGCCTCTTTTTGGGCTGCCTGCGGCTGCCGCCTTCCAGGCTTTTGTGAAGCTTCCAAGGGAGAGAAAGAGCTTTTTGCAACAGTTGCTGCTGCCCTCTGAGCTTCCAGACAGCTTGACCCATTTCTTTGCTGCTCCTTCGTCTGGCTGCGGCTCTTTCACTTCTGGGAATCTGGATCAGGTTACTGGGCCAAAGATTTGAGTAACTCAGGGCCCTCCACCGAGAGACATCCTTTGGGCGGTGCGTTTGGGATGATTTTTGCTCAGAATAGTGTCCAGGTGCTTAGACACGACCCCACTTTCAATACAGTCATACCTCAGTTTAAGTACGCCTCGGTTTGAGTATTTTCAGTTTAAGTACTCCGCGGACCGTCTGGAACGGATTAATCCACTTTCCATTAATTTCAGTGGGAAAGTTCGCTTCAGGTTAACTACGCTTCAGGTTAAGTACTCCACGGACCGTCTGGAACAGATTAATCCACTTTCCATTAATTTCAGTGGGAAAGTTCGCTTCAGGTTAACTACGCTTCAGGTTAAGTACTCCACGGACCGTCTGGAACAGATTAATCCACTTTCCATTAATTTCAATGGGAAAGTTCGCTTCAGGTTAAGTACAGACTTCCGGAACCAATTGTGTTTGTAAACCGAGGTACCACTGTACTGTTTTTGATGATGATGATGATGAAGAATTGCATTTACACCCCAACTTTTTTCTCCAGGGAGTTCCAGGTGGGGGACGTGGTTCTCCCGCATCTCATTTAATATCCACGACGACCCTGCAAGGTAGGTTTGGCTACCTGTTGGAGATGCAATAGGGATAGTGCTTCTCTAAAACATACGGGGGGGTTTTCATTGTCCTATACTGAAAGATTTTTGGCAGAAGGTAACTGAAACCATCAACAGAACTGGACGGAATAATCTTAACATTTGCAGTGCAAAATATCCTCTTGAATTATATACCCAGCACATGGAACCTTACAAAAGGACAATATGAGTGGACTTGCCACACTAAAAAGACAGATACTGATGATTTTTTTTTGGGGGGGGGAATGCAGCTCCCTTCTACGATTGGATTGGAGGCCTATTCAAACTCACAACGTATGAACAACTTGCATATAATTGCAGACTTGCCATGGACAAATTCAGTGATATTTTGGGTTTTACCCCCCTTTTATTTTCCTTTCTACACAGGTTCTGTTTCTCTTTTTCTTTCTTTCTCTTTCATTTACAAGAAGAAAAAAAGGTTTGGCTAAGATGCAGCAACTGGCCCCGGGCTCAGTCAGTGAGCTTCATGTACGACTGGGGATTTGAACCCTGGCCTCCCAGGTCCTAGTCCAGTACTCAAACCACTACACCACACTGCCTCCCCAAACCTTAAGTGGTGCTTTCCTTGAAGTTCCATTGTACATAACAGAATTTTGAATACCATTGTCCTGAAATATGATAGAGAAAGTTTTTAATTTTTATCAAAGTTTAATAGTTATGTAATGATTGATTTGTCTGTGTTTTAGCGGTTCTTATTTTTATCTTTAAGCTGCCTTGAGTTCCTGTCAGGCGGAAAAATACAGGGTATAAATAATAATAATAATAATAATAATAATAATAATAATAATAAGGAGGAGGAGGAGGAACTCAACTGGAAGAGCACGAGACTCTGTATCTACATGGTGCTTAGAGAGTAACTTGCACCTAAATATTAGCACTTTGGCCACCTCATGAGATGAGAAGACTCCCTGGAAAAGACCCTGATGTTGGGAAAGATGGAGGGCGCAAGGAGAAGGGGACGACAGAGGACGAGATGGTTGGACAGTGTTCTTGAAGCTACGAACATGAGTCTGACCAAACTGCGGGAGGCAGTGGAAGACAGGAGTGCCTGGCGTGCTGTGGTCCATGGGGTCACGAAGAGTCGGACACGACTAAACGACCAAACAACAAATATTAGCAAGACATAGGAGATGGTGTTGGACTTTCGGAGGAAGAGAGGGGATTTAGCCTTGTGTGGAGAGAGTCTCTTCCTTTAAATTCCATCCATAGGACTCTGGAGTTGATATATCCCAAAGACCTGGCATTGCAGAAGCAAAGCTGCAGCCTCATAAAATGAGCCCCATGTGTTGGAGGCCCACCCCATTTTGGGGAGCCCAGGGCACAAATGAGATGCGGGTGCCCCTGTGGTGGTGGTGGGGCTGGCCGGGACGGACCACGGTGCCCCCCTCCTTGCGCTCCCAGAGCATTTGCACTCATCAGTTCCTGCTTTGCATCCGATGAATGGACTTGCCACTCAGCACCGGGGAGGCCTGTATTGTAATCAGAAAGTTTAATCACTTTTAAATGGCGAGGCTATTAAATTTCAGTGCTTGGTTAGTTGGCCAAGGAAAGGGAGTCATGTCTGGGGTTTTGTGTGTGTGTGTATGTGTGTGTGTGTGTGTGTGTGTGTGTGTGTGTGAGAGAGAGAGAGAGAGAGAGAGAGAGAGAGAGAGAGAGAGAGAGAGAGAGAGAAAGGGAAGCTGGCAGAAGAATGAAGGCTGCAAAAACAGGGAGAGAAGGTTCTCAAGCACAAACTGTTGGCTTTTTCTCTCTCTTGCACCCATAGCAGGATCAAAGGGGCCTTTATCCCCCCTCCATTCATGGCTCTAGGGAAACCCGGGAGAGGAAGGGAGAAGGACTGAGACAATACCCCCCAGAGAAAGCAGAAGGGAGAGACAGTTCAAAGGGTCAGCTTCCCTGACTGCAGGTGAGCTGGGAATTAAACTGTTTGGATTCTGTGGCAAATGGCCCTGGCGAGAGGAAGACGTCTGTTTCGAACGCCAAGGGGATCGAGCCTTGCGGCTCTGTTACCAAAGCAACTGGACACCTGGGAAGCGCCCCAAGATGAGTGGGTGGGCCTGAGGTACCCAAATCTCGCTTGACATGGGGAACGCCATTTTGAAATCAGAGGTGCCATGTTGGAAGGGGTCGCTTGTGTACTGAAAGCTAGTTGCACAAGGATGCAACTAGCCCTTCCACCAAGCTTGGTAAGGTCATGACCGCTCAGCAAAGGTTATGGAGTGTTGGACCAGGACCTGGGAGACCTGGGTTCGAATCCCCACTTGGCCATGAAACTCATTGGGTGTGACTCTCAGCCCGGCCTGCCTCACAGGGTTGTTGCAGGGATTAAAGGAGGAGAGGACCATGTACGCCCCCTGGAGCTTACGGGAGGGAGAAGTGGGGTATTAATGGAATCAGTACTAAAAGGAATAAAGGTGAAGCATGTGTTAGGAGCAAGTCATGGCTAAATCTCGCTGGTTTTGCTAAATCTTTACGGTGGTTCTTTATCCATCTTAATCCTAAAACATTCTTAGTTTACAGAGAAGGCGGGTGAGAGGCAGCATGGAAAAAGTTTAGAAAATGACGGCTTTAAAAGCTGATTAGACAATTTCATGGAGAAGAGGGCTAATAGCCCCTGATGGTTTTGCTCTGCTTCAATTGTTGAAGGCAGCAATGCCAAGATGATGAAGGGTTTGGAAACCAAGCCTTATGAGGAACGGTCAAAGGAGCAAGGTATGGTTTGCCTGGGAAAGAGGAGACTGAGGAGGAGATAGCCATCTTCCAATATCTCAAGGGCTGTCCCATGGAAGATGGAATAAGCTTGTTTTCTCCTCCTCTGGAGGGTAGGACCCAAACCAATGGCTTCAAGTTACAAGGAAGGAGATTCCGACTAAACATCAGGAATAGCTTTCTGACAGTAAGAGCAGTTCGACAGCGGAAAGGTCTCCCTTTGGAGGTTGTGGACTCTCCTTCCTTGGAGGTTTCTAAGCAGAGGCTGGATGACCACCTCTCATGGGCGCTTTAGTGGAGATTCCTGCATTGCAGGGGGTTGGACTAGATGACCCTCGGGATCCTTTCCAACTCTTATGATTCTATGTTTCTTGCATCCGTCTCATTCAGGTTTACCCACAGCTTTGCAACAGAATCCTGCAGACAATTGCTGACAACCAAGAACTCCAGTTTTCTTAGCTGCTTAATCAGCATCGGGCAAGGAATGATTTTGGCTATACTCTTCATTTGAGTTTTTTAAAGCAAAGGTTGGATGGCCAGCTATCATGTAAAATCTAGTAGAGATTCCTGCATTGCAGGGGGTTGGACCGGACGAGTCCCTTTCAATCTGTGCCAGTTTCTTGAAACAGCAGGCAGTTGAGAGTGGCTCTTATCTGTTCTCGGTCCTGTTCTTCCTGTTGAATCTGCTTCCCTGTGATGCCCCCTGGTGGAATGCAGACACACAGACTGTCTTTCCGGATCAGATCACAGTCTGACAACTTCTTTCCAGGCTCTCAGGCACAGAGAGGACGTTCCTCCCGCCGCCTTGTGCCTGAGATTCTTTGTATCTTTGTCGGATTCTTTGTCAGACGTGTGCCTTTCTTGATAGCTCAGTTGGTAGAGCACGAGACTCTTAATCTCAAGGTCGTGGGTTCGAGCCCCATGTTGGGCAAAGAGATTCCTGCATTGCAGGGGGTTGGACTAGATGACCATTGCTGTCCCTTCCGAATCTTCAATTCTGTGAGCTTGAACCTGCATTCAAAGCCAGGTGCTCCCCCAACCCAGTAACCTGCTTCCAGTCATGGCCAGCCACGTGCCTCTAGCAGGCAGGCATGAAGGCAGCACCTTTTGCATTTGCCAAACCTTTTAAAACCAGCCATATCTGGAGGGCCGGACATTCGCCAGCCCCAACTGGGGCTGAATCGGCAGAGGCTGTTGGGAGTTGCAGCGACAATGATAGTGTAGTGGTGAGAGTGTTAGACTAGGGCCTGGGAGAGCCCAGGGTTCAAACCCCAACTTGGTCATGGAGCTCCCTGGGTGACCTTGAGGGCCAGCGTAACCTACCTCACAGGGTTGTTGTGTAAATGAGGAAAGGGAAGGAACCATGTCTGCAGACTGTCTAGCAAGAGTAGTGCATGCTCTAGTTATCTCCCGCTTGGACTACTGCAATGCACTCTACGTGGGGCTACCTTTGAAGGTGACTCGGAAACTACAACTAATCCAGAATGCGGCAGCTAGACTGGTGACTGGGAGCGGCCACCAAGACCACATAACACCGGTCTTGAAAGATCTACATTGGCTCCCAGTACGTTTCCGAGCACAATTCAAAGTGTTGGTGCTGACCTTTAAAGCCCTAAATGGCCTCGGTCCAGTATACCTGAAGGAGCGTCTCCACCCCCATCGTTCTGCCCGGACACTGAGGTCCAGTACCGAGGGCCTTCTGGTGGTTCCCTCGTTGCGAGAAGCCAAGTTGCAGGGAACTAGGCAGAGGGCCTTCTCGGTGGTGGCGCCTGCCCTGTGGAACGCCCTCCCAACAGATGTCAAAGAGGAAAACAACTACCAGACTTTTAGAAGACATCTGAAGGCAGCCCTGTTCAGGGAGGCTTTTAATGTTTAATAGATTACTGTGTTTTATTTTTCTGTTGGAAGCCGCCCAGAGTGGCTGGGGAAACCCAGCCAGATGGGCGGGGTATAAATAATAAATTATTATTATTATTACTATTAACCATGTACACCTCCTTGAACTCCTTGGAGAAAGAGGCGGGATCTAAATACAGTAAGGCCAGTGCTCCACTCGTCTTTGTAGCAAATGAAACACAAGACTTTGGGGTTCCTGATCTGCCAGATTTCTGCCCGCAATTTCCCCATACTGCAAAAAACATGCAAATATCGTCACCTTCCAACAGCTCATATGGAAGACCACCCTCAAAAACCCACGCATTGCAGGGGGTTGGGCTAGATGACCCCTGGGGATCCCGCCCAACGCTGTGGTTCTATGGCGTTCTTTTATCTACCAGCATTCAGCTCTTAGTGTTGCGAGAGGACAATTCCCTGCCCGCCCGCTCCATTCTGCTACCTCGCGCCCGCCTGCGCCGCTTTCCAGTGGACGGCAGGGAGCGGCAGCGAGAGCGAAGCAAGAGACCTAGGGGCGCATGCGCACCGCGCCTCTTGACAAGTCGACGGCAGAGAGCGGCCTCGAGTGCTGTGCGGGAGGCCGACAAGCGCATGCGTACTGCGGCGGCCCTGCAGCCCTCGCGGACGCAAAGCAGCGGCGCCTCTTTCGACCCTCGGCGGACGCCGTACTGAAGAGAGAGAGAGAGAGAGAGAGAGAGAGAGAGAGAGAGAGAGAGAGAGAGGACGCGATGTTCGCAGAGCTAAACGAGCTGCTCGGAGCCTCCGTCGAAAAGCCGGAGCAGGTGAGGGGCCGGTGTCTGGAAGTCTCCGGCCTCCTCCGTTGAGCGGTGGGCGGAGGGCTGTTGGCATGGGGGGGGGGCCGCTCCGGACCCCAGGATGCAACGCGCGCGCGCCGTTTGGGAGCGAGGCATGCTGGGATTCGTAGTCATTCCTACCCTTGGCCTTCCAGGCCTCCCCCCCCCCCCCGGTAAAGTGAATCCTCTTTCTGGAGTCCTGGAGACTTCCAGGTGTTTTCATGTTTTCACATCTAACGTGTCTACCGCTTTTTTATATTACTGTACACAAGGGGGATTACAAGATGAAGTCACAGCAAAACGAGACAGCAGTGTTCCCACACCTTATTATAGCCATCTGATTAAATACAAAAAAGTCATCATAAAAAACATAATTTTGAAAAAAAGCAACTTGTATCAAATAAGGTAACATTCAATCATTATTTTGAATATAATAGTACACTACAAAACCAACTCTCATAACATCAGCAAATAATGATTAAACAGAAATTCACAATTACATGTTAGCAGAAATTGAATGACGCTTGTAAAATATAATAACAACAAGAACAATTTATAGAAAGGGAAAATAAAGATTTATTATGTAACAAACCTGTGGAAAAATAGTGAAATATCATAATGTATAATGAGAAGGACTGGAAGTATTGCATGAATAAGTTCAACAAGGAATAAGAAATTAATTTAACAGGCATGGGTTTTGTTTGACTTTATTTCATTTTGTTATGAAATTGTTGATATTGTCGTTTATAATCGTTTGTGTTTTATAAATATTTGATTTTAAACAATAAATATTTATTTTAAAAAATTCCCAATTACAATAATTACTAAAGTATAATCAAGAAAAATAGTAGGAAGTCACAATGCATAAAATACCACAATACATACAAAACCGTGTAACAGGGTCAAAGTAGAAACAAAGACACGCAATTTATAAAATTACTATTTTCCATTCCTGATTTGTATTTCTTCTTGTTAATATTAGTTAAATTTGTATACTGCATTGATATTAACATTATTATTATTATTACTACTATTGTTATATATATTTTTGTTCTTTGACTTTTTGATAGGGACTCAAGGTGCCTTATGGATAAAAATAAAAACATCTAGAAACAGAGAGGGGAAAATAACCATTAAAAACAATTAAACATTGATGTAGTTTAGAACTATATATATCTACATATATACACACACATTAATATTTTTTTAAATATATATCTCACCCTTTTCCTCCAAGGAGCTCAAGGTGGTTTAGGCGGTTCTCTCCCCACCCTCATTTAATCTCTGCCGTGACCCAGTGAGGTCATAAGGCTTGGTTTCCAGGCCCTTGGTCATCTTGATCGTTTTCCTCTGCACGTGTTCCAGCATGTCAATATTCTTTTGAAACTGGGGAGCCCAGAACTGGATACAGGACACTAAGTGGTGTCCAGGCAAGGCAGAATACAGTGGAACCTCGGTTTATGAACACCTCGGTTTACGAATTTCCGGTTTATGAAAGCTCCGGACCCATCTGGAACGGATTAATTCACTTTCCATTACTTTCAATGGGAAAGTTTGCTTCAGTTTATGAACGCTTCAGTTTATGAACAGACTTCCGGAACCAATTACACCCATGCTTCAGGTTAAGAACGCTTCAGGTTGAGTACTCCGCGGACCGTCTGGAACAGATTAATCCACTTTCAATTTCTTTCAATGGGAAAGTTCGCTTCAGTTTATGAACGCTTCAGTTTATGAACAGACTTCCGGAACCAATTGTGTTCATAAACCAAGGTACCACTGTAGAGTGATACTGTTACTTCCCTTGATCTGGACCCTAGACCTCTGTTGATGCAGCCTTGAATTGCATTAGGTTTTTTTGCTGCGGCCTCAACACTGTTGACTCATGTGATCGTTTCATTTTTATACCCTCCCTATTTTTTTGTTTCCCAGGGCAAGCTGACCTTGCTGTGTGCTGACAAGACCGATGCCAGCTTCCTGCTTCACCATTTTCTTTCCTTTTATTTGAAAGGTATGCAGCAAAATCAATCTGGTGATAAAAAAAAACCACCCTATTTTTGTTACATAAAACCAAACATTGGCAAAATGGGACGCAAACGTCTTTAGAAGAACAGTAGCATGTGTGTATGTAATCTGTACACCTGTTTGAGGGGGAGAATTCTGGAATGTGTTCATTTATTTATTTATGTAAATGGGGAATAAAACCATCAACAAGATAGACACGTGAATGTAAAATTTAATTGAAAATAAACACAAAGCAGAGCAGCGGCCTGGAGGATTCAGCAGAGTGGATTAAATCTCTGCAGTCAGCCTGTTTATATTCTGCCCTGGAAGGACCGAATATATATATATATTTATTTAAAGAAAGTCTTTTCCTACTGCCAGAAAGCTGCACAGTTAGTATGAGAAAAGCCTCCTAGCAAACGCAGTGCTGCATCTGAGAAGGCTGTGTCACTAGTTGGGACCCACCTAACTTCAGATAGAATCACCACAGAATTGTCAAGTTGAAAGGGCTCCTGTGGGTCATCTAGTCCAACCCCCCCCGGAATACAGGAACCACAACTAGAGAATCCCTGACAGGTGGCCATCCAACATCTGTTTCAAGACTTCCAGTGAAGGAGGGTCCATTGCCTTCCACTGTCCGTTTCACTGTTACCATCAGAAAGTTCTTCCTAATGTTTAGCTGGAATCTCCTTTCCTTTTTTTTTAAAAAAAATATTTTATTGAGTTTCCATTTTATAATATTTAACACATTCTCATTATCCACTTTACATCTTTTGCTCATAAGATTCTATCGACTTCCCTCCCTCCCGCCCCGTGGTTTCCAGAGTTAATTTTTATCTCATAGCATTTGTACATTTTCCAATTTACGTTTCACTCATTTCAAATATCACAATTTTAAAATAAATATAAAAAGGTAATAACAATTATCATTGCAAGTCTTTTTTTACAATCCTGCTAGTGTTGTTAACTGCTTACAATGATCCTTCAAGTATTGTGTAAATTTACTCCGGTCCTTTTGGAATGCTTGATCACGTTGGTTTCAGATTTTCCCAGTCAGCTTTGCCAATTTCGCAAAGTCCATCATCTTCATCTGCCACTCTTCTTTCGTTGGTATTTCTTGTTGCTTCCATTTTGGGGCTAAAAGAATTCTTACTGCAATTGTTGCACACATAAAGAGTTTTTGATTTCTTTTTGGTATCTCTTCCCCCACTATGCTTCTGGTTTCTTAACAAAAGTATTTTTATACATTTTCTTTCACTCATTATATATCATTTCCCAGTAGCTTTTACCTTATTACAAGTCCACCGCATAAGATAAAAACTTCCTTCCTTTTCTTTACATTTCCAACACTCCTTATTTCTTGTCCTCTACATTTTAGCAAGTTTGGTTGGTGTTTGGAATCTCCTCTCCTGTCATTTGAATTGGTTCAGGTCCTGCCCTCCAGAGCAGCAGAAAACAAGCTTGCTCCATCTTCCATGCGGCAGCCCTTCAGATATTTGATAGCTGTCAAGAGGAATAGGATGCTGGTTCATGAGTCATAGGAAGTTGCTTTGTCAGACTATTGGGCTACCCAGCTCAGTATTCTCTCTCTATGCTGGACTGGCAGTAGTTCTTCAGGGTTTCAAACAAGGGCACCTTACCCGGCCTTACTTGGAGATTTACTTATTTATTTATTGCATTTATATCCCACCTTCTTCTCCAAGGACCTCAAGGTGGTGCACGTGGTTCTCCCCCGCCTCATTTAATCCCCACAACAACCCCGCGAGGTAGGCTAGGCTGAGAGGCCTTGACTGGCCCAAAGTTACACCCAGTGAGCTTCATGGCCAAGTGGGGAATCTGGACTCTGATCTCCAGCACTCTAACCACTGCACCACCCCTGGCTGTAATAACAGAGGGACCTTCTTGTGCAAAGCTGTCCCCCTGGTTGATGGCCCAACCACCCTGCCTAAACCAGAGCATCCTTGCCCTCTTGTTGGCTGGCCAGAGTGTGGATTTGGGAAAGTAAAGTCGAAAGACGCAATTCTGCCCTGCGGTGAATCTGGTACTGTCATGTAGAGGAGGGAGAAAGGTTGTTTTCTGCTGCTCCAGAGAAGTGGACACAGAGCAATGGATTCAAACTTCAAGAAAGAAGATTCCACCTAAACATTAGGAAGAACTTCCTGACAGTAAGAGCTGTTCGGCAGTGGAATTTGCTACCAAGGAGTGTGGTGGAGTCTCCTTCTTTGGAGGTCTTTAAGCAGAGGCTTGACAGGCATATGTCAAGAATGCTTTGATGGTGTTTCCTGCTCGGCAGGGGGTTGGACTGGATGGCCCTTGTGGTCTCTTCCAACTCTATGATTCTATGTGCAGCAGGATTTGCCTCTTTCCCAGGAGGATGGGAAAGCCTTGAAAGGTGATGACGAAAACGACAATGGAAAAAGGCATTCTCAGAGCAACAGTTTGTTTCCTGCCGATTTTGTGTTGCAATCACCTTGATGGTGGGAACATCGCAACAGCAAAACAACTTGTGTCCTTTCTTGTCTTTCCAGCTGGCTGTAAAGTCTGTTTCGTGGCCCTTCTGCAGTCCTTCAGCCACTACAACATAGTGGCCCAAAAGCTGGTAAGCCAGATTGATTCTATTGTACAGTATTAATTAAAACATCTTAGTCCTGCCTTTCCATTTCTGCCAGCAACAGATCTCACCTTGGAAGGTGGGGGAAGCCAGAGATAAGCCTCCAGGGATGATCAACCTGGCTGTTGGATAAGGCCGAGGGGGCCCAAAAGGGAAACTGTTAAGGGAAGCACAACACGAGCAATCCTGCTCACAATTACCAGCCATATACGGAATTAAAATTAATACCAAGGCTGCTTCATCATCAGCATCTTAATCCAGTGACTCTCAAACTTTTGCAGGCTGCTAACCCCTTGGTTCCATAAACACACCCCAAGGGCCCCCTACCCTATAAAATAGCAGTTTACACAACCCACTAAGGACGATAACACCACAATTAAATTCAGCAAATAAGATTGCATGAAAAGCATTTTCATGCATTCTGACTTAACGGACACGTAAGGGGCTTTATAGCACAATGTATTTCTGCTTAACAAACACACACAAACTTTCACCTACCACAGATGTACGCATAGCTGCCAAGTTTTCCCTTTTCTCGCGAGGAAGCCTATTCAGCAAAAGGGAATTTCCCTTAAAAAAAGGGAGAACTTGGCAGCTATGGATGTACGGTTAAGAAGAAAGTCAATAGCTGTTACTAATAATTGGCTCTCTTGTGACGACTCAGGATTGTAAATGCAAATGAACGTGACCTAGCAATAAGAGCAGCAAAACTTGAAATGCAGAGTATGGAAGATGTTTTGCTTGAGATGTTTTGTGGTCTCTTCCAACTCGTATGATTCTATGAGGCTTTAAGCTGGTCAATCGTAGAAAAGCAATCAATGCACTTGGAGAAGATCACCTCCAGCCCCCCCTCCCTGCTGCCCCCTTGCCTCTTAGCACACTCTTAAGTACTGTAATCCCACTGCCCCTCTGGGGCGGGTACCACCCACTTTGGGAAGCACTCAGCTAGAGCATTGCTCAGTCGTGTCTCCACCTAAGCACCATCTATGAAGATACTGCCTATCAGGAAAGACCATTTCCTTCATTTTGGTATAATTTATGACCAAATAAATTAAGTACATAAGAAAGAGCCTGGCGGCTGGATCAGGCCAGAGGGGGCCCGTCTACTCCAAAATCCTGTTTCTGGTGACTGTCCAACACACAGGAACTGGCGCCGAGGTTTCTCACAATCGAGGGAGATTTTGTGTGTGTGTGTGTGTGGTGTCTCTCCCAAGGATTTCCATAGCTGTCTGCGTTGATAAACAATGAAAAGGACTTGAAATTGGGTTGTGAGGGATTCCTGAGCCAGCTTCCACGTGGAAGAGGAGATGATGAATCTTCCTGCTTGTTGCTTTTGGCAGGCCGGCCGCCCTAGCCAATCACCCGCAGGAGAGATGTTCAAATGTGCCTGGCATCTGTGTGCAAAATTGCAATGCTTGCATTTCTCCACCTGCAAATACTGCTTTCCAGGGAGTCAGCTTGGCTGCGGCCAAAGAACGAGGCCAGCTTGTGTTCTTGGAAGGGCTGAAATCCTCCAACGACATATTGTTTGGGGAGCAGCAGCAACAGCAGCAGCAGCAAGAAGAGATGGGTGAAGCCTGCCCTTTCCAGTTCCTCAGGTAACTTGCATCGCTGCCCTAACCAGATCTACTCAGAAGTAAGTCCGACTGAAGTAAGGTTAGGATTGCAGCCTAATCCTCCAATAGTATATTTCAGCGGGTGGGGAGGAGAAGTTGCATGGCACCTGTTACATAGGTGTGTGTTTGGAGGTAACATCTCTTGCTCGCGGTGGGATGTTGTGGCTCTGGAGTAGATGTGATCTTCCAGGGACTTAGACCTCAGAGTGGTCACCTCTCCTCTTCTCCTCCTCCTGTCCCTGGCAGCGGTGACGGCTCAAACCTGAAAGCCCTTTATGAGTTTGTCCGGAGTGCCCTGAGCCCTGCTGCTGGCGGAGACTCGTGGAAATGCCCTGTTCTGCTCGTGGACAACCTTGGCATCTTGCTGGGCCTGGGTGTGAGACTGGCGGACATTCTCGACTTCATCCACTACTGCAGAGTCACGGTGAACGCTCAGCTTAAGGTACCGTGATTGTTGTGCATTTGCTTTCCATTTTTCCTTTTGACAGGTGCCTGCCCTGAAGCGAGCAGCTGTTGTCACTCCAGTGTAGGCAAGGCTTAGAAGGAAATCCTGTTGCTTTTGCAGCCCTTTCTTGGGCTTCCAAGGACGACTTCCAAAGTGCTTAATACAGACACCACCAAGCCCTTTTGCACGTTCTCCTTGTGTGCAACCACGTACATGTGCGGCGCCAGGAAATAGGTGAATACAGTGGTACCTTGGTTTAAGAACAGTCCTACTATTTACGAACTATTCAGTTTACAAACTCCGCAAAACCGGAAAGAGTGTCCCGGTTTTCGGGACGTGGGTGGTGCTGTGGTCTAAACCACTGAGCCTCTTGGGCTTGCCGATCAGAAGGTTGGCGGTTCGAATCCCCACGATGGGGTGAGCTCCCGTTGCTCGGTCCCAGCTCCTGCCCACCCAGCAGTTTGAAAGCATGCCAAAAGTGCAAGTAGATAAATAGGTACAGCTCTGGCAGGAAGGTAAACGGTGTTTCCATGCACTGCTCTGGTTTCGGTGTTCTGTTGCGCCAATAGCGGCTTAGTCATGCTGGCCACATGACCTGGAAAAACTGTCTGCAGACAAATGCCGGCTCCCTTGGCCTGTAAAGCAAGATGAGCGCCGCAACCCCAGAGTCGTCTGCGACTGGACTTAACTGTCGGGTCCTTTACCTTTACCGGCAGTGGGAGGCCTCATTAGGGAACGTGCACCTCGGTTTAAGAACAGTTTCAGTTTAAGAACGGACTTCTGGAACGGATTAAGTTCATAAACCGAGGTACCACTGTAAATAATTTCATTCAAACCCAGAAATGGGAGAAAGCTCGGGAGTCTTTGTGACTCACGAGGAGACCCTCTCTGGAGCCTGAAGGGGATGTATATTTATTTATTTTATTTTATTTTACCTGTTTTGTTTTAATTTGCTGTAGCTGCCTTGAGTCCTGGTCTGGGGGAAAAGGTGGGGTATATATAAATAGAATAGTAATCTGCCTCTTAGCTTCAAAAATTCAAAATTCAGCTCGGTGCAGATACTACATAGTTAGGAGACTGGGGGCGGGTGTCTTATCGGTGCCTCCTGGTCTGATCTAAAATTGGAGCTGAAACTGTTGTGGTGCTTCCTGGCTCTCAGGGGAACTTGGTTGTGATGCTGCACAGCAGCTCCGACTCGGAGGACGAGGAGAACGAGCTGCTTGTGAAGGCTATCCGTCACCAGAGCAATCGGATCCTATGGGCAGAAGGACTGGCGACTGGCTACTGCAAAGATGTTCACGGGCAGGTGAGTGTGTCGAACCAAATACGAAGGTGGAAGGCTTGCAAACACCACCTTTGTTGTCAAGATAACCCCACGATTAATTGGTACTTGTTGCAGCGACAATGAGCTCATCTATGTTTCATAGAATAGAATCATAGAATCCTAGAGTTGGAAGAGACCACAAGGGACATCCAGTCCAACCCCCTGCCAAGCAGGAAACACCATCAAAGCATTCTTGACATATGCCTGTCAAGCCTCTGCTTAAAGACATCCAAAGGAGACTCCACCACACTCCTTGGTAGCAAATTCCACTGCCAAACAGCTCTTACTGTCAGGAAGTTCTTCCTAATGTTTAGGTGGAATCTTCTTTCTTGAAGTTTGAATCCATTGCTCCGTGTCCGCTTCGATTCACTTGCTTTGATGTAAGGTAATTGGCTTGCTTTGATGCTCTCCTGGACTCTTGAGTAGAGCTGGGCGACATCTGGTTTTCAACATCGCCATAAATCACCAGCTAAACATCATGATAAACTGATGTATCACAAAATAAAAAAATTCCTTCAGTAGCACCTTAAAGACCAACTAAGTTTATATTTTGGTCACCAAAATATAAACTTAGTTGGTCTTTAAGGTGCTACTGAAGGAATTTTTTTATTTTGCTTCGACTCAGACCAACACGGCTACCTACCTGTAACTTGATGTATCACAGTGGACTTGGCTGGCTTCACAGTTTCCCCCCACATTGTGATTTTTGCAGACCACACACGCATACATCATGATTCGTGATATATTGCCCGGCCAAAACTCATTAAACCAATCACGATATGAACTTCAAACTGGTTTTGGACGGTATAGCGATACATCGCCCAGCCCTAGCTCTGAGCCTAGAAAGGGGAGCCATCAATAAGATTTGAGTATTTCTCAACTATGCCCTCATCTGGGCAGGTGGAGCGATGGGAGGTCCTGGCCAAAGTGGCCTAGGCTGCTTTGTGTATAAATAATGTTCGCTTGGGTGCAGACAAGCCATCTCTTCTCCTGTCATGTCTGTCCCGCGTCTGTAGAAGCTTGGAGACCTGGCACACTGATTCACTGTGAGTGGATTCCTTTCTTTTAATAAAGCACTAGGACTGATCACTGTATCATTTTTGACATCCTTCTTTGGTATCCCTACCACTCCTTTGGGCGGGTGGATGAGGACAGTGAGATGTTCTGTACACACAATCACACACACACACACACACACACTCTCTCTCTCTCTCTCTCTCCCGGTTGCTGATTTGCTACCAGGAGAGGTTCCAGGGTTACTATTAGTCTACAACAGACATAGGCAAACTTGGCCCTCCAGATGTTTTGAGACTACAATTCCCATCATCCCTGACCACTGGTCCTGTTCGCTAGGGATGATGGGAGTTGTAGTCCCAAAACATCTGGAGGGGCGAGTTTGGGGATGCCTGGTCTACAAAGTCCTTAACAACCGGGGACCAGTTTGCCTACGAGATCGCCTTAACCCATATACTCCCAACTTGACTGCCTCACTCGGCAGTACTGGCACTATTACAGCAGCTACATAACACCCGATTCCCATGTGTAAGAAATTTAGTGTGGCAGCACCTACACTTCGGAACTCCCTGCCTATTGACCTCAGGCAGGCGTTTTCACGGTACTCTTTTCAGTGCCTGCTAAAAATGTTCTTGTTTAGACTACCTTAACCAGATGTTCAGAAAGTTGCCGTGAGTTTTTATCTGTCCTTAGTCTATTGTTATTCCAACTTTCTGAAAGTTTTAAATGATTGTTGCTTCCTGTTGATAATTTTATTCCTTTTATTGTTGTTGGGTTTTTTTTTTGTAAACTGCTTTGAGGTTCCTTTTTTTATAAATCAAGCGGTATATAAATGTTATGAAATAAATAAATACAATAATTCTCGAGCACCCACATGATCTTGGCCACTTTGCTTTTCTGGAGCTCATGTCTGCCTCTCGCAATGTTACCCGCCCAACAAACTTGGAGGAAGGTCGCTTTCAGCGCAGGTGCAAAGCGCATAGCTCCAGTGGGATCTGCTGCAATGTCTTTTAAAATCTTTTTTTAATGGCTTTTATTGTATGGCTTTATGTATTTATTCCTGGGGACCGCTTCGGCATTTATGTTTAGTGATATAGCAGAGTACAATTTTTAATATATATATAAAAGCAATAAATAAACACTCTCCCTCCCCCTTCCCAATTTTCCCTTTCTTTGCTCCAGCTATCGATCATCCAGCAGAGCTCATGGGAGAGGAAAGCGGAGCGGGACCTTCTGCGCATTTACCAGTACAAGATCCAGGACAGGAACGTTGTGTTTTTCGCTCGTGGGATGTCGGCAGCTGTGCTGTGACTTTCTGAGGGTGGGGGGAAAGCTTGGTGCAGGGGCAATGGAGAGGGAGCGGCTCTCTCCTTGGGAAAATCTCGAGGCATCAAGAGAGGGACAGAAGGATACTCCTGTGCAGAGGTGGCTTTTGCAGTGACAGTTCAGTCACTGTGGTGTTCTGTTGGGGTTTGATCCGGGGCAGAACAGGGCACTGGCTTCCCAGCACTGTCTGATCTTGAATTTGTTCTGAGCTGCTCTGTGGACAATGTCGAAAACAAGGAAAAGACTGAAACCAGCTCTGCAGTAGTTTGGGGCCTCTCACTAAAAAGAACTGGCGCTCCAGCCAGCCTTGGTGTTGCGCCAGGTGGTCTTGGTAGGTTCGCCGGCTCTCGAGTGGATGTCGAAAGAGAGCAAGGCAGGTCAGGAGGCGGAGGCCACTGAAAATGCTCCGTGTTCAGTTCTGTACAGGTGCTGTGCCCATCTTTGCAGGCTGTCGGGTCGCCCAAGATACCAACACAACCCAGCCTTTAAGTATGCTGCGGACGGAAGGCAGAAAATGACTTGCGTGCAGATAACTCGGGGAAGTGAGCCAAGCCGCACAGTCGGATTAAAGGGGCACCAGAGTACCCCTTGTAGTTAAGGCAGGGAGCTCAAAGTTACTTTCTGCAAGGATCACAATCAATTTCCCCATGGGTAACTCGGTCATGCAACCAAGTCACTGTAACCTGATCTGTACTTGATGTCACATCAGAAGTCAGGGAAAACAGAAGTTTGGGGGAAACAGCCTTGCAGGCCGCATTAGGAGCCTTGCAGGGGCCCAATGTGGGCCCCGAGCTGGTGGTTCCCAACCCCTGGCTTAAGAAAGACAGGACCAGGACAACAAGGGACACCTCTGCTCATCCCAGGCACTCCATTCTCCTCATCTGGATTTGGGCCTGAAAGCATGGGGAATCTCTGACATTGCCCAACGTCATTTCTGATCGCAGGACAGGTCTGTTAAGGCCTCCACCTTAACCCAGCAGAATCGTGAGACAGCCTTAACTCCGGCCTTATACCAGCAGGGTTTTTGACAACCGAATAAACACGCCATTCAAGACCAGTTGCAGATTTCGTGCTTGTTTGAGCCAAACCTGTTCTCTTCTATCTAGAGAGCCAGTGTGGTGTAGTGGTTAAGAGCAGTAAACTCGTAATCTGGGGAACTGGGTTCGCGTCTCCGCTCCTCCACATGCAGCTGCTGGGTGACCTTGGGCTAGCCACACTTATTTGAAGTCTCTCAGCCCCACCCACCACACAGGGTGTCTGTTGTGGGGGAGGAAGGGAAAGGAGATTGTTAGCCGCTTTGAGACTCCTTCGGGTAGTGATAAAGCGGGGTATCAAATCCAAACTCTTCTAGTTTGGATTTGCAATGCAGCCTTGCAAACTCTGTTGGGATGCTGCTGTCCACTGCTGTCCTAACTGCTCTCTTCTCCTTAATTTCCCTATTTATAGGGACAGGGCTTAATGACTCTCTCCAGTCAGCAGTGACCTTTTCTCTAAGAATCCATCTCAAAGAGAGGAAGGCCCCGACTATTAATCACTGGGGGCAGATTGCTGTGTTTCCTTCGGCAAGCAGCGTTAAGTTAAAGATCTCTGCCAAGTGGAACAAATAGGCCAGTCCCAGATCTCCTTAATGTATCCGTCTTCTGCTCCTGGGAGACAAGAGTGTGCAAGCTGAAGAGCCAGGCACCAATTGTGATGTTAGAGCCCTGCAGTACCCTCAACCTCTTTCCCCCTTTGGACTGCCCGCTCTCCCTCCGGAGTCCGCTGGGCTGCCCCACGTTACCTGGGAAAGGGTCTGGCTATACTTCAATGGCTCTAACGGGGTTTCAAAACAATTCCTTCAACTGGTAAAGCTGCCACCACCCGGGGGGGGGGGGGCTCCTTAAAGTCCTCCGGGACCAATAATACACGTTCAGCCTGGTAGAGGGCAAAACAGCCTAGGACTGGGTTTAGCAATGCAACCAGAAAGGACCAAGATCCACAAAGAAATATCTTTCAACTATTTATTATAAAACAGTTAAACAAAGTAAAATGCAACAGTTCTCAAGCAATGGGAATACAAAGGTAAAACAAGAAAAATATAACTAACTTACGGATACAAACTTAAGGCAAAGTTGGAACCAAGACTGCATCTCTCCATCTCGGCAAATTGCAGTCAAGAGCCATCGGCAGACCTCAGTCTCTCTTGGGCTCTTTGAAGAGAAACAGGACAGCAGTACCTTGCTGGGCCATTTTGCAAGACAAAAGGACAATAGAGCCCACCTCTAACAGACTTAAATCCCCAAAACTCTTGAGGTATTCCACGTGGGCTTATGGATCATTAGCCAATCTACGTTAGAGTTGATGTTTGAATAATCCAATCAAAAGTTCCACAACCGTTTGGCTTGTCAATCAATTAGAGGCTACACAGATGTCTTGTGTTTACCCATTAATCAACCTGCAGGGCAATTAGCGCTTTCGGTTCCCAGACCACACCGGACAAGCCTTCCTCCCTAATTTCTTATCGCACAGGAATGGGAGATTTCACAGCTGCAAGGTTGGGGAAATTATACACGGGATCAAAGAACAGAATAGGAGTCAAAGATCCTCTTTCTCAGGGTTCAAGAGTTTAGATTCCCAGGCCATTCTCTCATTTCGATGGCCAGGGTCCCATGAGGCTTTGCGACTCCCATGGTGCTCTGTACAAACCAAAGACAGTATACCCAAATCCATGACACCAATGGAAGACAGGCTCCCCACCGATTAAGAATAATGACCAGTGGGCTCTGGTTCTGCTGAAGCAGGAGCAGGGGACCATTTGAAGCCTGAGGGCAACATTCCCTTGTGAGTCATTTTCTGGGGGGCCATAAATCCAGAGGTGAGCAGGATCAGAGGCAAAGTGGATTGAACCAATGGGTGTGACTCTTGCCTTTGCAAAGGAGACTCCATTCCAGCTGTGTAAAGCCAGCTGCCAGAGGTTCACAAACACACACACACACACGGTAAGAGAACCTCCATCTAAGCAAGAGGCATTGCAGGAGGTTTGACTAGATGCCCCTTGGTATCTCTTCCAACTTCTATGATTGTCACCATACAGAAGCACTAGAGGACCCGAAGCAGGACCAGTGAGGGGTCTCGCTTGGGGATGTGGAGCCCAGCTTGAGGAGAGTCTCCCAAGGGCCAAGTACGGAGGTTTTAGGGGGGCTGTATTTTGTCTCTGGACCCTGAGGGTCCCACCTGCATACTGAAATTAGGTTTTTATTATAGACAGACAAAACGGTCTCTGGAGTGCCGACACCGCAGTCTGCCTGCATCCCATCAAGAGGAGCTGGGGGCACTATTATACAGTGGGTCTGCTGCTTCCAGGCTGCTGTGTCCAGAAAGTGGTGTTGGGGGATGAGTGTTTGGACCCCTAGGCTTTCACTTGTGGGGTGCCTCAGGGCTCTGTCCTCTCCCCCATGCTTTTTAACATCTTCATGAAGCCGCTGGGAGAGATCATCAGGGGGTTTGGGCTGGGTGTTCATCAATACGTGGATGATACCCAGCTCTACCTCTCCTTCAAATCAGAACCAGTGAGGGCGGTGAAGGTCCTGTATGAGTGCCTGGAGGTGGTTGGAGGATGGATTACGGTTGAATCTTGACAATACAGAAGTACTGTTATTGGGGGACAGAGGACGGGTGGATGTGGGGGATTCCCTAGTCCTGAACGGGGTAACCGTGCCCCTGAGGGACCAGGTAAACAGCCTGAGAGTCATTTTGGACTCACCGCTGTTCCATGGAGGTACAGGTCAATTCTGTGCCCAGAGCAGCTGTTTCCTTGCTCCATCTGGTATGCAGGGTAAGACCCTACCTGCCCACAGACTGTCACACCAGACTGGTGCATACCCTGGTTAACTCCCGCTTGGACTACTGCAATGCGCTCTACGTGGGTCTACGTTTGAAGGTGACTCAGAAACTACAACTAACCTAGAATGTGGCAGCAAGTCTGGTGACTGAGAGCGGCTGCCGGGACCATATAACACAGGTCCTAAAGGATCTTCACTGGCTCCCAGTACATTTCTGAGCACAATTCAAAGCATAGCTGCCAAGTCTCTTGTTTTTCATGGGAAACCCCCGTATTTTAAACCGTTCCCCGCTGGCAGCCCGGATTGGAAAATATCCCTTAAATTCCCCGGATTTCCTACCTGCCAGCAAGGCTCCATTTTGGGTCCTGGCGCCGCCCAATTTCCAGTGCCCAGACATGGGTAGCGCGGCACCGGAAGTCACTTCTACGCATGTTCCGGTGCCGCGGGAGACTTGGCAGCTATGATTCAAAGTGTTGGTGCTGACCCTTCAAGCCCTAAATGGTCTCAGCCCAGTGTACCTGATGGAGTGTCTCCATCCCCATTGTTTCGCCTGGACACTGAGGTCCTCTGAGAGCCTCCTGGAGGTTCCCTCCCTGCGAGAAGTGAAGCTACAGGGAACCAGGCAGAGGGCCTTCTCGGTAGTGGCTCCCACCCTGTGGAAGGCCCTCCCATCAGATGTCAAGG
Source organism: Zootoca vivipara (assembly GCF_963506605.1). Lineage (NCBI taxonomy): Eukaryota > Metazoa > Chordata > Lepidosauria > Squamata > Lacertidae > Zootoca > Zootoca vivipara. The sequence goes on along the minus strand of NC_083287.1, from coordinate 56,878,467 downwards.
AAATAAACAACTATCTGACTTTTAGAAGTAATGGGAAGTTTTTAAGGACTGATGTTTTTATTATGTTTTTACATATGTTCTAAGCTGCCCAGAGTGGCTAGGGATACCCAGCCAGGTGGGCGGGGCATAAATATAATTATTCCATAATATGACACCCGGTGTTGACATTCTGCTTCCGACCTGCTGCAGGAAAGGCGATGTGGGTGCATACCTGCCAAGTTCCGGCCTGAGAAATAAGGGACTGGACCGAAAGTAGCAGACCGGAAGTAGCGCTGCCGCCATTTTGGAACTGGGTGGAGCATGCTCAGAAGCGACTTTTGATGCTGCTCTGCCCTGTTCCAAAATGGCCGCCGCACCAGAAGTCGCGCTGCAGCCATTTTGGAACTGGGCAAAGCAGCATCAAAAGTCGCTTCTGAGCATGCTCCGCCCAGTTCCAAAATGGCCGCTGCGCCAGAATAAACCGGGGGAAAACAAAAAAATCCGTTTTTTCAGCTGGGGACAGCTGGAAAAACGGGGGTTTCCCGGGGAATATGAGAGACTTGGCAGCTATGTGTGGGTGCTCTATATATTGACAGCTGTGATGGATGACTTCTTCCCACATCTTCAGTAAAAGTGTGGGAAGACAGGAATGATGTGTACACTTGAGTTGCTACAGGACTCTGACCCCACCTGTTATTGTCAGACAGCTAAACCTAGGAGAAGCTGGGTGTGAAGTGTGTGAAAGGATAGTTGCCTTGACTGAATGTTGAAAGATTCAGGACAGATCAAGTCCTCGTACAGGAGTCAGGGAAGGCCACCAGCTTGGATGGCTTTTAAAGAGGAACACATTTATGGAGAAGACGGCCATTGGTGGCTGTGCTTTGCCCTGCCTAGAACTAGGGTTGAGGTTTCAGAAAAGAGACTGTTCCAGACAGAAGACATTATTTGCTACAAATTGGAATCTGTCGATTCATCATACTTTTTTCTCCCAGTCATTATTATTTTGATTTATAACTTCCCCCACCTTTGAAGGCTTAGATTTATCTAATTTTGTAAAAACAATAAAAGGCAGTCACACGAATTGGTGGAAGGAAGAGGCAGTTTGGTGTTACCTGGGCTGCACCTTTATTATGACTCAGGGGGAAAAAATGTTTTATAATTATGGTAGAGTTGAAACAGGGATTAGATCTTTTCTCTTCCCTAAAGAGGCTTAATGTATTGCTGGCCTTGTGCAACCTGCAACCTCAGGCTCTATCCGTCTTTTAATTTCGTGACTGCTGTCACCATCTGCAATGATCATGGAACCAAGAAAGTAAAATCTCTTACTGCCTCCATTTCTTCCCCTTCCATTTGCCAGGAGGTGATGGGACCAGTGGCCATGGTCTTGGGTTTTTTGATGTTGAGCTTCAGACCATATTTTGCGCTATCTTTTTATTATTATTATTATTTATTATTTATACCCCGCCCATCTGGCTGGGTTTCCCCCACCACACTGGGCGGCTTCCAACAAAGATTAAAATACATTAAAATATCACGGATTAAAAACTTCCCTAAACAGGGCTGCCTTTAGGTGTTTTCTAAATGTCAGGTAGATGTTTTTCTCTTTGACATCTGGTGGGAGGGCGTTCCACAGGGTAGGCGCCACTACCGAAAAGGCCCTCTGTCCCTGTAGCTTTGCTTCACCAGAAGGCCCTCGGCACTGGACCTCAGTGTCTGGGCAAAACGATGGGGGTGGAGACGCTCCTTCAGGTATACAGGACCGAGGCCGTTTAGGGCTTTCAAGGTCAGCACCAACATTTTGAATTGTGCTCGGAAAGGTACCCTCATTTAAAGCTTCTTTAATTCCTCCTCACATTCTGCCGTCCAGGTTGTAGGTGTGGCTTAGCAGAACGAAAAGCCGGGGGAGGAGCTGAAGAGAAAAGAAGGGCGGAGCATGTGGGATGGGGAGGGGAAGCGGCGCGTGCGCCTAGTGGTCAGAGTGACGCCTGGCGTCGTGACGTGATTTCCCATCCAGGGAGGGAGGCGGTCATACATCGAGGGATTGGTGATAGATGCGGCGGCGGAACAGAGCGTGAGGGGCGTGCGCGTGCGCGCTCGCGAAGCCTGAGGCGGGGAAAGAGGCGGAGCGTCGGCTGAGGCGGCAGCGCGCGAGAGGAGAGCGAGCGGAGCCGCCGGCGCCAGGGAGCGAGAGGAGAGAGAGAAGGAAGCCGGCCCTCTTTGAGCTTCCGCCCGCGTCCTCGCTTCCCGCCGCTCAGGTGAGGGGACGGCCTTCCTCTCGGTGGCGACGCCGCTGAGGGAAGGGGCGAGGTGGTGGTGCTGGTGGTGGGGCGCCAGTAGGCCGCGAGGAGGAGAGCGCGGTTTGCAGTGGGGAGGGGGAGGGGGAGAGGTTAAGCATGGAATAAGGTGAGCCCTGCGGCTGAGTCTGGCCCCACCCAGCCCAGCTATCCTGTTCCCCGCAGTGGCCGAGCGGGGAAAACCCGCCACAGCGCTTTCCCACAGAATGGGAAGGGGCCCCGAAGGTCATCTAGTCCAACCCCCTTGCAAGGCAGGGATAGGCAGGTGGCCCGTAGAGGGATCGGGACTTTGCGGCGTTGAACCGCCAAACTTCCTCCCCTCCTGTGATTCCCAGCGACTGGTACTGTACTGTATTCGGAAGTACCGCTGCCTCCAGCTGTGGAGGGAGAGCACAGCCTCCGCCGTGGCCTTTGATAGCCCTCTCCTCCTCCTCCATGAACCATCTTCTAAAGCCATTCAGGTTGTTGACCATTGCCCCTTCCTGTGGAAGGGAGTCCCAGAGTTTAACTGTGCACTGCAAGTCTTTTTTTTTATCTGACCTTCCTCTTCCAACCTTCAGCTTCCTTGGATCTACAGGAGTGTCATGGGAGACGGAGAAAAACCTCTCTATACACTTTCCGCATGCAATGCATAGTTTTATAAATGATCATGTTGCCCCTTACTCAGGCGGCTTCTAAGGGCAGGTTGAGGAAGAGGTTATGTGTGTTTATGAACCAGTCTCATTTTTTAAATCCCGCTCTTCTTAAGAGTTGAGGGCACTTTTGCGTAGTATATGGTCTGTCCGTTAGATAAAAATATTTACAACAAACTTGTTAGGTAGGTGACATTGCAGGATGTTCCTGCTTCACTTCTCTCCCCACCAGTAAATATCACTAAAAAAGTGAAGCTATTGAGGTCCCTTGCAGTATATATGGTAACAAAAGGTGATGTGGCACCTTGAAGATTAACACATTTTATTGTGCCATAAGCTTTCTGGTGAATCCACGTAACTGCATGCTTTAACAAAATGTGTCAACCTTTTTAAGACAGTGCAAGACTTTTTTGTTTTTAGTGCCACAGATTAACCTACCGTAGCTAACCCTTCGAAGTGCAGTATACTAACACAAATCTCTGTAGCTGAAAACTAGCATGTCAGGGAGAAAGGCAGTGGTCTATCTTTCTCTCCGTTAGGCAATGATTTATTTAGCTTGCTCTGTGAATGGTTGTGGAGCAGTATTTGAATATCAAGACCTAGAGCTCAAACACATGTTGACCACTTGAGAACAAGGCCTCAGGTCACTCAGTATCTGATGAAAACTAGTATAGTCTTCAATGTGCTCTAGGGATGTAGGAAGTGACAGGGCAGGGCTGTCTGTACTTACTTTGAGGAAGCCCTGTTGGGCCTTACTTCTCAACAATCATGCATAGGTTTGACATTGGGGGGTAGGGATGAGAAAATATAGAATGGAGGGAACTTTCTAGGTTGGAGGGGCAGAGTGAGCATGGAATGTCATGTTGCTTCTAGCTGGAGGAGAAAGAGGACTCAGCTTCACACACACAAGCTTGCCAGGCTATTTTTCTTTTTCAATGGATGATAATATTTTTTCTGTGTGTTTTTGTGCTGCTCTTCCTCTTAAAGGAGCCCAGAGAAGTGTGCAGCAGAGTAAAAAATTACAATTGTTAACACCTAAAACACCTAAAAAACTACAAAACTAAAACAGTATAGCACAAGTGCAGTACTTTCAGCACTGCTAGATTCACATCAGATTTATTTCCGCAAATCCTGAGCAAACAGGCATGACATCTAAAAGTAAGTACTGTAGTGGGTTTGAGTCTGGATTCCCTATTCACAACAACACTTCTTATAGCATTTTCAAGTGCTAATGCTTGCAACAGACCTGTGAAGTATGTTAGTATTACTATCTCCCATACAGTGCAGGGACTGAGGCTGAGGGACAGTTGCTTGCCTAAAGCCACCAAGGGTATTCACGGCAGAGGCAAGCTTTGAACCACTGTTGGTCAGTATGCTAAGACACTTTTCCCTTCAAAGAGATGCTGTGTCTGTTAACAGGGAACAGCTTATTTCATGCTGCTGAAAGGGAATGGCTTACTTCATGAGGGAATGGCTTACTTCATACCTCCACTCTTGAGTCATTACTTTCACCGTCACATTTTCCTAGTGTGTGTTCAAATACATTCCCTGCAACCCTGTGATTCAGTGAGGGCAGAAATTTGGCCTTCAGGAGTATCGGTGTGATTAAGAAAAAAAGTGCACAGGTCTACATGATAGAATTCCTCGCAGTAGTGAAAGCAAATAAGTGGGAGTTTTGGGTAATCAGTTATTATGTTTGTCTTTCTTATGTAGCCAGGTTTTAGCTGAGTCTAGTCTCTTAATGTCTGGGTGGTTATTTTTAAATGTGTAGCTTTTATTTTTTATGAATTGATGGTCAGCAACCTAGGGTTTTTCTTTGAAGGAGAGGCAGAATAGAAATCTTAAAATTATATATGTTATATTTAAAAGTAATGAAACAATGCAGTGTCTGTGTCAAGACCTAGCTGATGACATAATAACTATATTAACCAATAAATAACATGCAAATGTTCCCTTTTGAAATAAATTTCACATCATGCTGCCTTGAGGGCAGGCAGAGTGATAACATTTCTCCTTGTAAAATATGCATCTGGGTCTTGATGCAATATGAAATCTTCCTGAGGAGGAAGAATGTAGGTTTCAGCTGGTTCGGTTTATGGACAGGAAGTAAGGTTTTAAAAGGGTTTTTTTTGTTGGGGAGGGGATGTCCACCAGTGTTGTGTAGTATTGCGTGAGATCATCCTGCTTTGCAGCTGGTAAGCAGGATTATCTGATCCTGCACAGTGCTCCTCCTTCACAAGTGGGAAGCTGATCATGAAGGAGCAGCAACCAGCACTGCACAGGATTGTATCCTCCTACTTAACAGTCCTGATCCTGTGCAGTGCTGCAGGAAAGCCACTTGCAAAGCAGTACCCACACTCTACAGAATTTATGCTGTTTTACGGAGGCATTGGTCACGCATGGCAGGGGTGTTGAACAGGGTGGAGAGCTATGGCATTGAGCCTACCTTTTCCCAGGAGGACAGCCAGGTAGGGCTCAGTCTGGCTCTTCTTCCTGCCAGATGTCCCATCCCCTGACAGCCAGGGATTGCTCTGGGCCCATCCAACCTGACTCACAGCAATCCTTGGCTGTGTGCAGTGGACTCATCCTTGACCCTCTGAATATTCCTGTTTTGGCTCAGCGCAGAGCCCTATTACTCACCATGGCAAAACACCAATAATATACTATGTTCATGAAGCAGTGGTGACAGTTGTTTTGTGGAACATGAAAGGGAAAACCAGGTTGCTTGGGTACATGGCGAAGCAGTAAAAGTGTGGAAGGGGACTGTGCTATGTGTACATGTCTAGTATCAGTTCTATAGCTTGCCCTGCATGTTGCATGCAGGCCATCCTGATTGTGGTATGCATTGCAAGCTGGTTTTGAACTGGGCGGTTATGGAAAAGCCAGCGGCATTCTCACAATTGCTGCAGTGCTCTTTCTGGTCCCACAGAAAGTGCTGTTGGCCATACGTATCTGTGATTGCTTTCTTTGCATACTACAGATGTGTAACACTAAGGACTCCCATAGGAAGTAATGTAGTGCATGAAGCAGGGAGGCAAATGGAAAGAGAGACGTTCTTCGGGAGTTCACAAAAGGAAATTCCCCTTGTTTTTTTTTACAAAACAAGATAACAAAATTTCTTTTGTTATCTCAGACAGAAAATTCCATTATCCTCAAGGCACTTATCTAGTGGATTTACAACTGTTTTTTTAAATAAAAAACCAAGGTAATATGGATTGTTAATCGCTAACCTACACGTCCATTGCTGCTATTCAGGGTGGCAGTTCACCAGGGATCACCAGCCTTCTTGGGCCTGAAGGCACATTTGCAAGCCAATTAAACTGTTGTGGGCACCACAACCAAGTGCACACACACTGCAACCAGTTATATTGGTTGCATAGGAATGCTTCTCTCAAGCTATTGTGCGGCCAGAACCCTGTGGGCTTTAAAACAGCCTCTATGGGGCACACAGATGCCATGATGGCAACCTTCTCAGTGCATATTAAATGTGTGTTCTGACCTGCATTTAAATATTTATGGTTTTTCTATTCTATTGCCCTTAAGCACAGTACTATGTTTGGGGGTTGTTTCTCCCCCCCCCAAAAAAATAGTGATTAGCCATAATTTCATATGGAAGAGATATGGTGCCAGGCTGGGAAAATGTGGGATAAATATCAAACCCTTGCTGTGACTCTGCACAATGTCTCAGTCTCTGAGAAATCAATATTTTGGTATGGCAGCACCTACCCATGCTTTGGAAATGCCTATTAACAGGCAGGCACCCTTGCTAAACTGTTTTAAAAGTTACAGGTGGTAGCCGTGTTGGTCTGATGCACTCAAAACAAAATAAAAAAATTCCTTCCAGTAGCACCTTAGAGACCAACTAAGTTTGTCATAGGTATCAGCTTTCGTGCGCATGCAGGTAAAGGTACAGGGCCCCTGACAGTTGTGAACGAGACTGGGGCTGCAGCGCTCATCTCGCTTTACTGGCCAAGGGAGCCGACATTTGTCCACAGACACTTTTTCCAGGTCATGTGGCCAGTATGACTGAGCTGCTTCTGGCAAACCAGAGCAGCGCACAGAAATGCCGTTTACCTTCCCGCCGGAGCGGGACCGAGCAACAGGAGCTCACCCCGTCACAGGGATTCAAACCGCCGACCACCTGATCGGCAAGCCCTAGGCTCAGTGGTTTAGACCACAGCGCCACCCGCGTCCCAAGTAAACTTTTTTAGATCCTTACTAAAACATATTTATTCCAGTAAGTCTACCCACACATATAACATAAAGGTAAAGGGACCCCTGACCATTAGGTCCAGTCGCGGATGACTCTGGGGCTCATCTCGCTTTACTGGCCGAGGGAGCCAGTGTACAGCTTCCAGGTCATGTGGCCAGCATGACTAAGCCGCTTCTGGCGAACCAGGGCAGCACACAGAAACGCCGTTTACTTTCCCACCGGAGCAGTACCTATTTATCTACTTGCACAGGTGTGCTTTTGAACTGCTAGGTTAGCAGGAGCTGGGACTGAACAACGGGAGCTCACCCCATTGCTGGGATGCGAACTGCCAACCTTCTGATCGGCAAGCCCTAGGCTCAGTGGTTTGGTTTTAAAACGTGGCTGATTTTATATGTGTATTATTGACTAATATTTCTTGTGCACTGCCATATGTGTGGGTGGGTGGGTTTGTTTGTACATTTTTTGAGGTGGTGGGCATTTCTTTAGCCAGGGTGGTCCTGGTGATGTAGGGTACTTATTTATTTATTTTTTAAAAATTGTATACCACTTGATTGCAGAAGAATCCTCAAAGCGGTTTACAAGAAAAAAATCATGAGTAAAATTTTACAACCATAATTTAAAACGTACAGAAAATTAAAACCACAATAGAATAAGCTATAACAGTTTAAAACTCATTCAAACTTTCTAATCTGAGAAGGGTTGTCTAAATAAGAATGTTCATCAGGCACCGAAAAGAATACAGGGAAGGAATGTATGCATAGCTAAGCATTTGAGCTGTTTATTGGATACATTGTTAACTTCATTCAGAGTTCATTACATAAGGTTGATAATTTTACTAGATGCTGGGTTTCTCTCAACACCTTACATAGTGAGTCTTTTACTATTGTTGTTATAGATTCATATACTGTATACCCTGCCTTTTTCCCTGACGAGACTCAAGATAAAAAAGAAGCGCTTAAAAAAACAATGTTTCTCCTCTGAGGATTTGTGAGTGAAATCCTATGATGAAGTCATTGGGTTGGGTCCAGAGACCAGTGAGTAGAAAGGAAAAAATGCTAATCCAGGACTTGAAAAGTAAGATATTTAGAAGTTTGAGAGCTCTTCCATATGCATAGAGTTTGCATCAGATTTTGAGCAAGCACAAGGTCTTTGCATTCGGTCTCATTCTTGCCACAATTCTGTAGCTTTTCCCTGAACGGAGGACGTCTTCTGCATGTGGAGCGACTTCTTTAGGTTTGAAGCGCCTATTCATCTGTCCCAGGAAACAAGTCTTGATGTACAAACTCTTTAACATTTCAGAAATGACTGAAATTACCTAAGCTAAATTAGTGACAAATGCTGTTCAGGTGTATTGGGATCTCTGGAATGCAGCAAAAGTAGTTTGTGAAGTGATGCAGAGATGTTTTTAGTCAATTATTTATATACTTTATTGGTTAAACCTGCGTTTCTCCTATTCACTCCATGCTGCTCAAGAATCAGACGGCAGTTTGTTTCAAATGGTGTGGCTCTTCATAAGAGGAATTTTGTAAACAACAAAAGTGAATTTGATGGGAATACAAACTATTCTCTTGATTTGTCTTCTTGTTAAAGAGAACTTGTATTATACACAAAATTTCCCTGAAGAAGGACCAGTTGACTCAGAACACATTTGGATTTATTTCTTGATGAATGAAATTTCTCTACATCTCTTTACAAAACATTTCCTTCCATTTATGCTCCTTTTGGGACCTTCCCTCTTGATGGGGGTCTGTATTTCTGCTCACCATCTTTGTCACGTCAAGGGTGGAGACAGGATCCCTAATCTTCTCTGTCTTGGAGCTGGGATGGTGGGTGTTTTGTTCACTCGTGTGACTGTTTCGTGACTCATGGACAGGCAAGTCACAACATAGCTGTAAGAAGTAACTTGCAGGTAAACTCAAAAAAATCTTGCATGAATTTGTATCCCTGTTTAACTAAAATATTGAATTGTCGATAAAATGGCATCTCCATCTGCCTTGCTGCCGAGCTCTGTTTGATGAAGCCAAAGCTATAGGAAACACATTCACAACTGATGCCATCTCTGACGATTAGCCTGTTGTGTCGCTTTCTTAGATTTCTGCCTCTAACAAAAGCACAGCTAAAAGGCAGCAAGATTAATTTATGTGTCGTTCCATGCAGTATTCACAATAGGACAATAGGAAGCGCTGTGGTTGACTCAGAGCATTCATGTGGTGCATCTTGAGCTTTGAGGGATGGATGCAAGTGGTCTTCCCCCCCCCCCAAAGAATCAGAGATGGAAGGGATCCTGTATCTGATCACTCACCTGCTTTTCTTTTTCCCCTGCCACCTGATCACTTCCCTTATTTTCTTTTTCTTCCCCACTTTATCTCCACATCATTTCTGCCCTCCCCGATCCCTGACCTTAGTACTAATCTTTTCTCCATCTCATAAACATCCTCTCTGTCTCTTGCTTCAACTTGCCTTCGCTTGGCCCAGCCCTTGAGTTCCTGTTCTTCGCTCACTCTCAGGTCCTTGCTTGTCATATCTGGAACTTAACTCTCGTTTCATATTTTGCACAGTACTAATTTGCACAGATTCCAAAAACTTCAATATTTTAATACCCCTGTTGTATGTAGGTCCTTAGTTCTGGGCATTCTCTCAACAAAAGGCCAGTTCTTGCACCATTTAATTTTAATTGGAATCAAATACTATAAGGGTAACACTTAAAACCCTTTTTCTTTATATTTACACAAAGTGAACTGGTTCTATTTGCAGCTAGCATCCATGCATTGTTATTAATGAACTTATGAAATGGAAATAAAACACCACATTGTTCTGCAGTTTCTGTTCTAGCATCTTCCCTCCCCCCAAAAGTCTCATACATTATGTTATCTTCTTGTGGAATAATATCTGCTATAATTGCAATGCCATTCCACTGAGGCTTCTCGAAACAAGCATTTGGATGAGGTTACTGGCCTAGTGATTTGTAACCATAATGTTCCTTCCTGATGCTTTCTCACTATGATAGAGAGGTCTTTGGTAGTAATAGCAGTAGCCTTTCCAGTTGCGGCAACTGAAAATTTTAAATGCTCAGTTCAGTCAGCAGCCAAACTATGATTCAGGAAGCTTAACCGTGGTTGATGTGAATCTGAATTGACACACCATGGTTTGCAGTTCGCCAGCAAATGGAAACTGGAAAGTACATTGTGCTGTTCACTGTTAAACTGTGTTCTAAGACATCCTCTTGGTTTGTGCAGAGTAACTAGTCCTTGTCTTTTGCGGGGTGCAGATGAGCGCCAAGAAAAAGACAAGGAATAGTTACTCTGCACAAACCAAGAGGATTTAAATGTTAAAATGTTAATAGGGAAAGGAATCCTTGATGTAGCTTAAAACGATTGCTTTAAGACACCTACCATTCTGCATTTTGCAGTTCATACAGGTATCAACCATCAGTTCATGAAAGAATGAGAGATATTTTTAAACAAGTCAAAATTATAGACACTGTCATTTTACAGTTTCCTAATTTGGAGTGTGGTAGTGCTTTGGGAATATTTGCAATTGTTGTTCAGCAAACACCTTTGTCAAATGTTTTGTGAAACTTAATGCTAGAGAAACTATGACTTGTGAGAACTGCTCTGCAAGATCAGTTTTGGTGCTGAATGGTAGTTCTGACTCACAAATATCTTTGTGATAAGGAATTTGCCTGCTAACCAGCAACCCTTCCCTTTCATTCCATGTGTTCAATTATTATTGAAATAATAGAAATTTAATGAGAACACATTATGATCCATGGATTTCTCTTAAGTCTTTTAACTCTTAGGAAACTATTTCCACCTACTATGGAATTGTAGTACTGATTGGAGAAAATGCTTAATTCCAAATTTTGTTGTTGCAATACCCCAATTCTTTTGGGAAGGAGCCTTTCTCTTCCATTAGAGAGATGATTCTGAAACCTGTTTCTTCTCTCCACCACACATTTTATCTTCTAGAACTGAAGTTGTAATTTGAGGTGTTAGTTACATCATCTTTGTAGGTGAACTCCCTAGCTACTTCTGCTGCTGCTATATGAATAAACAGAGAGGTTCATGAGTAGTTCAGTTCTTGAGAACTTCACATGTGCCTTGTTCATTTTGTTTACTGTTATGGCCAAGGTTGTATTGCTAGTGATTCACTGCTGTTTTTTCAAAGCCCGAATCAGCTCCATCACAGCTTTGTGCAGTGGGGGTTTGGTATTAAATCTTACTTGGTTAATGATGGAAGAATGCAAGGTAGCTCTGAACCTGCAAGCAAAACCTGCATTAAAAAGGATAGTGCAGATGAGCTTCAGTGTTACTGCTTCTTTTCTCCCAATCAGCAATAACAGGTTAGAACAGGCATCCCCAGACTTCGGCCCTCCAGATGTTTTGGACTACAATTCCCATTTTCCCCGACCACTGGTCCTGTTAGCTAGGGATCATAGGAGTTGTAGGCCAAAACATCTGGAGGGCCGCAGTTTGGGGATGCCTGGGTTAGAATTTACTTTCCAGTGTGTGTTCCTGCTTTATTACAAGGGAGCAAGTGACAGCTGCACTATCTTTTTCTTTCAGTGGACCTTGCTTCATTTCATAGAACCATAGAGTTGGATGGGACCCCCCAAGTCATCTAGTCCAACCCCCTGCAATGCAGGAATCTCAACTAAAGCATTCAACCTCTGCTTAAAAACCTCCTATGAAGAAGAGTTTGTTGCTGAGAACTATGGATTTTTTTATTTAGTTCAGTACTGTATTTCCTTCCTCTCCTGTCCTCAGTATTCTAATCTAAGGGTGTCACTAGATAGAACAGAACACATACTACAGAGAACAAGCCACAGTGCTGAGAGGTCTTGAAGTTCAAATTCTTGAACTGGTCAGCCAGGATTTGCAAAGATTGTTGAACTTCCAGTGACAAGTGCTTCAGTTATGACCATAGGAAGGGCTCTGTTCTCACTTTGCTTTTGTGTGTACCTATATATTGCAAGGGCACAGATCTTCCCATGAGAACGAAAAAGGAGAACAGTAGTGTATTGGTATTACTGAGTTCACTCTGTTACCATGCTCACAAAGTGGGGTCTTTGTTCAGCTCACAGTTTTGGTTTTCAAAACCGAACTTTTTCTCTAGGAAACTGACTTGCGCAGCAATTTTCAAATGGAGCTAACCTAAAGCTGAGAACTCAAGAAAATGCCCCGGTGTTTGCTGAAGGAATTAGGGCAGCTAAGGCTCACTAGTTCTTAAGTCATCTTTTTATTGTTAGTATGGAGACATCTTTTGGGTTAGAAGTGGGGTGGTTGTGACAGGTGATGCTTCACAGATTTACTGTAGTGTGGTAATCCATAGGGGTAAGTGGGCATTAGTGAGCTTTAGGTGGTGACTATTTCAGTGTTATGGAGATTAACTGCTCCAAGTTAATCCCTAGGGACAGGAGTGAGAATGAGGTGATGATGGCTCGGCTAAGTAAGGTGAGAAGTGTTTGTGCAGCAGGTTTTGATTCTGATGATCAGAGAGCCTGTGAGTACCAAATGCATGCCTGGAGTATGTAGGGAATTGCTGGTGTCTGCTTAAATGATGTAGTGAAAATCCTGTTTCAAAGTACAACTCTTTTGCCTTTCTATGCTATGATGATCTTTTGGGTATGGTTGTTTAAAGAGCAGGGTTATCTGTGACAACTCTCCTGCAAGAAAAGTTACAAAGTTTATGGCCATTTAGTTTTGGGAAAAGCGGAATAAGGGAGGACTTAAGAGGTGCATAGGGGATGCGGGTGGCGCTGTGGTCTAAACCACTGAGCCTAGGGCTTGCTGATCAGAAGGTCGGCGGTTTGAATCATAAATAGAATCATAGAGTTGGAAGAGACCACGAGGGCCATCCAGTCCAACCCCCTGCCAAGCAGGAAACACCATCAAAGCATTCTTGACATATGCCTGTCAAGCCTCTGCTTAAAGACCTCCAAAGAAAGAGACTCCACCACACTCCTTGGTAGCAAATTCCACTGCCGAACAGCTCTTACTGTCAGGAACTTCTTCCTAATGTTTATGTGGAATCTTCTTTCTTGTAGTTTGAATCCATTGCTCCGTGTTCGCTTCTCTGGAGCAGCAGAAAACAATCTTTCTCCCTCCTCCATATGACATCCTTTCATATATTTGAACATGGCTATCATATCACCCCTTAACCTTCTCTTCTCCAGGCTAAACATACCCAGCTCCCTAAGCCGTTCCTCATAAGGCATCGTTTCCAGGCCTTTGACCAATTTGGTTGCCCTCTTCTGGACACGTTCCAGTTTATAGATATCGCTCTGGCGGGAAGGTAAACAGCGTTTCCATGCGCTGATCTGGTTCGCCAGAAGCGGCTTAGTCTTGCTGGCCACATGATCCGGGAGCTGTCTGCAGACAAACACCTGCTCCCTTGGCCTATAAAGCGAGATAAGTGCCGCAACCCCAGAGTCGTCTGCGACTGGACCTAATGGTCAGGGGTACCTTTACCTTTAAGAGGTGCATAAAATTATATAGTGTTGAGACATGAAAGAAGAAGGAGGGTCAGGACAGACAAAAAAGTATTTCTTCGTACAGTGCATAGGAATTTGTTACCCCAAGATGGTGATTGCCCCTGACATGTATGGTTTGAAAGGGATTTAGACAAATTCAGAGTGAGAGGGTAAGGTTATCAGGAATTATATGCTACCCTCTTTACCCTTTGCCTAGTACCTGTGTTTATAGAAATAAGTGTTTTATCTTCTGTGAAATTTCACATGATATTGACAAACATTAGGGGGTCTCTCTTCCTGCCTGTTATATGATGCAGACATTGTGAAATTGTATTGCCAGAGAGAGTAGCCTGGAGTCTCATTTCTCCCTTCCTTGTTTTTCTCCTTTAACTCTCCTCAGATCGCTTTTGATAACTTCAAGCCAAATACTTCTCCATTCTCGTATTTCACTTAACTTGATTGCAATTTAAAGGAATAAACCAGCTGCTTTCTTGCTTTGCCCTTTTCCCAAGTGGGTGAAGCAAATTAGCAAATTACACCTTTGCAGCTTCATTGCTACAATTTTGTTTTCAAACATTGAGATGAAATATTCAGATAAGCACAAGCAAAGTACTGAACTCATCTAGAGCTACTCTCTCTAGCAACATAACAAAAAGCTAAAGTTCTTTGGAGGGAGGGTGGGATCTAAATTTAAGAAAATTCAGGAACGCTATGGATTGCCTTCAGCAATTTTTGTTGACAGGGTAGGCTTCTCAGTATTGAAATTTATTGAATGAACTGTTGATACAAATGAATGAGTTAAACCAAGCCTTGTGAGGAACAGTTAAGGGTATTGAGTATGGTTACCCTGGAGAGGAGAATGCTTGTTTCTGCTATTCCGGACGGTAGGACCTGAACCAGTGGATTCAGATTACAAGAAAGGAGACGCCAACTTAACGTTAGGAAGGACCAGGTCTTTTTTTTAAGATGGAGCACGGTGGAGCGCAGTGCTGGCACCTTTTTCTGGAGCCCCCAAACAATAACCGGCACTGAGCCCTGGCATGAACCAAATCCTGAACCTTCTCCTCCTTCTCCCTAACACTCCTGTCCAACTCTGACACAGACGTGCCATTGCTCCACCCTGTGAGCGGAGACCACCGTGAGTGATGCCAAGGCCTACCCTCCGCAGGGCGTCACAGACCCTTCCTCCTCCTCGCTCTGGCTACTCTAGCAGGAAGAAGCAAGGAACCCCATGGCATGAGGCAAGCAAGCAGGGAGAGAGAGGATGTGGTGGGTGGAAGCCAGGTCTTGGCATAAGGGTATCACCGCAAAGAGGAGGAAGAGGAAGAATGACAGGGTGGCTGGGGGGGGGGCTCTCCATTGCCCAGGCACCCAGGGTTGGCGGGGGCAGCCCAGCCACCAGCCTATGGATGGGAGACGTGAGTGAGGGAAGGGTGAATGGGCTGCGGCAGAAGAATTGCCAAGTGAGATCATGTGGAGTTGATATTTGAACTTGGGTATCCTCTTTATCCATCTCCCTTATTAGACCATATTTGTTTACCTGAGCATGGTAGCAAGGTAAATAAGTGCACATTTTGAACTAGTCTGCCAAGAGTTCAGTAGCCTGCGTTTCCACATTAGCCATGATGAAGAAGCCTCTTCTCTGCAGTCAGCAAGGAAGCACAGGCAAGTACGGTAAAAAATGATTACTTTCTGTCAAGCTGACTTGTGGAGGAAGGGCAGAGTGATTCATCCCCACTCTGCTAGCTCCATGCAAGTTGTGGTGGAAGAGACTTTCTTCCTTTAACTAGCACAGAAGCGAAGTGAGCTTGTAGAGGACAGTTGGAATGATCTTTCGCTTCCCCTTCAGCTCACTGCCCTGTATGGAATTCCTGGTCACCTATGGCCACCAGGTGAGTTGTTGAATTCAAGGCTAAGGTAACTTACTTCATGTGGAATCACCAGTACTTTGCTTTTAAGGGTTATTATGGGACAGCAGGCAGGTGGCTAGCAAGCCAGCAAGAAAGTTAAATGTGAATGGGCAACAAAATGGAAAATGAGGTTTAGTGTAAATAAGGGGTTAGTCAGCCAAAATGCCAAACCATGGTTTAGTGTTGCAAGCTTCTGGCTAGTGCACACCCTTCTTCAACTTTCTTACTCTTCACAAGTAGAAACCATAAAGTTGGCTCCTACAAGCCAAAGTTTTTCAGATTACCCCTAACCATGTGGAAATTTGGTGCCAGACCACAAGCATGACAACTTCAACTGTAGTTAGGATTGGTTGGGGATATTCTACTTTCACCTGCCATTTCCCCATTGCTACACTAATAGAGCGGTTCATATCCTAACTATATAGTGCTTTAATTAAAAAACAACCACACCCCTCCTCAGTTCCCTTGAGGCATCCAAAGGCCAAATTTAATAAACTTCCAAAGGGCAGGAGCCAAGGGTGCAGCCAATGAGAACAACTTTTTTTATTACTTTGCTTTGTTTGTATCTGATGGGCGAAAGCCACTTATCAATTAGCTGCTGTTCACTGGCCATTTAGTTTGCAGGGAGCTATTGGCTGCATTTTAGCTGTGATTTGAAGCTTCCTTACTTGGGAGAAGACCTACTGAGCTGAAAGGGACTTCTTATTCATCGTACCAAAATATAAACTTAGTTGGTCTTTAAGGTGCTACTGAAGGAATTTTTTTATTTTTCTTCATCGTGCGTAAGAGTGGCCATTGTTTTGCATCCTGGCTTGGGTGGTGTTCTGCCCCTTTATTCTAAGGGTGGAGTGTGCAGAAGGCAGATCTCTTGAATATAACTCTGCATGACTTTCGCTAGATACAAAAAGGTTCTCAAATGTCCACTCATTTTTCAGTAGGGACAATTAAAAGGCTCCCATCTTCCCAAATCATTCTGCTGAAATGAAGAAAGCATGGGGGAAAACATGGTGAAAGTGCTGTGAGCTCAGTTCTGGGATTGAAAACAAATTCCTGGGCTGAGGATGTGCTCAGAAGCATCCTGTGAATTGTTTAACTTTGGTTGGTGGACCTTGGGATTCCAGTGACAAGTAGATCTCACAAGCCTGAATTTCACCCAACTATATTCTCAGGCCTCTTGTATTATATGGCCTGTTCTCTTCTCCCAGGCTTTTAATCCCATCTGTCTTCACAGTTAGTCTGTATTTTTCACAGAAAATGTAAAACATTTGCTTAGGAATTTCAGGTTTGCTTGGTGGTATTGGAGTAACGTTACGAGACACTCACTGGTCTCCATAGCTTGTTGGTTGGCATCTTGTCTTGGGAGACAATGGAGGAGTGTGCCTTTGGGGTTGAAGTCAAATCGTCAAAGATATACAGTACCTGCTGCGGCTGTAGAGACTGCTATGGGAGAGACATGTTTAGTTGCAGGTGGGGCAGAGGAAGGTGTCAGGATGTGCTGACGCAAGTGTACCATGGCATTTCTGCGCTCCTCTCAGTGGTCATTCCTCCTCTGGTCACTGCTATGGATACATGACCTGACTGATTATCTCCAGGCACTGTGGTTGTCTGAAAGGGATTTCTACATGGCACAGTTGATGTTGCCAGCTTTCATGTCACATTTGATGACCCCTTTGTAACACAGAGTTGGTCTGCCAATGGACCTGGTGCCTGAAGACAGCTCCTGATAGAACACGTCTTCGAGGATCCTGCCATTTCCCATTCTGTGGACATTAGCAAGCCAGCATAGATGTCACTAAGACAGGAATGCGAACATGCTGGAAATGTGGGCTTAGGAGTCTTATTTGAGACTCTGTCCTGCCATGTGAAACCTCAAATTTGTCTAACACAGCGCATGTGGAAGGCATTGCTCCTGGCGGGTATAAGATGCCCATAAAGCAGTGAGCTCAACACACAAGCATGTTAGACCTTCATCTTGGTATTGATTGTTATCATATCATCACATTTACCCATACCCTTTTAGCGAGCCAAGCTCTTGCCATAGCTGCCTTGCTAATACATTTGTCCAGCTCAATGGAGAGGTTGCCAAGTAGACAAAATTTTCTACCACCTCAAGGGTGTTGCCATTAGTGCTGATGTGTAGAGTGCTGGCAGCATCCTGACCCAGGATGTTGATCTTTGCCAAGGCCAAATTCCATACAAGCTTAGGGAAAACAGTTGATGAGACTCTAAAGCATCCTCGGATTGTGCTGTCAAGGCTGGGGCATCTGTAAACAACATTATTCTGATCCCTTATGAGCAGTGTTCAAAACTCCCATCATTCTAGGCGCATTTTGCGACAGGGAATTTCATTAACGCAAGCTCTGGGTGCAGTACTGCACCTAAGATTTCAGATTAAAACTGCAGAGTGGAAAGAAAGAAGGGCCTTTTTCTGCCTCCCCACTTCTAGCTACCCTCTGAAGACTGGAGAAGAGACCCTCTTAAGAATATTAGGGGGGTGGGCAGGGGCCCTCCAGATATTTTGGACTACAATTCCCATCTTCCCCGACCACTGGTCCTGTTAGTTAGGGATCCTGGGAGTTGTAGGCCAAAACATCTGGAGGGTCGCAGTTTGGGGGTGCCTGGACTAGACCATGTGAAAAATGAACATAATATTTTAGCTGCAGTTCATTCATTTTCAGCTTTATATTCTTGTTATTTAAAAAGTGTGCCTAGACTTTCTGTTGTTGCGCCCATAACCTAGGTTTAAGGTGCCATTTCGCTCCTAGCTTTCCTATCTCAGTTTCTATCTTCTTAGGAGTAGCAATTGCTGTTTGATAGCAGAGGAGGAACGAGTACCGGTAGTACTCTTGATCAGATCTATAATCAAGGCTGTTTCAGCATTAAGCACTAAATCACACTATTGTGTTGTTGCATCATTGGTTGGTGTGGTTTCAGTTCTTCTGTGTAAGCCTTTGATAAGCTGTTAAGACGCTGAGCCTTTTAAGACCCAGGTAAAAGGCTACACATGTAACATCCTTGACAATACCTTGACTAAATGTGGCCTGGTAGAAAAAAATCACCACCTTCATTACCCATGTCCCAAAAACCTCAAATTGACCTCTTGATCCCTGACCTTGTCCAGGTTTATTCTAAAATGCACAAAGCTCCTTTCTGCTGAGTGAGACCATTGACATGCCCAGCCCAGGATCATTCACTCTGAGTGGGAGCATCTCTGTGGATTCCCAGGCAGAGGAATATGTTTTCCAGAATACAGTACTTTAAACTTGAGTTTCTGGGAATCGAGGCCTGGGGCCTTTTACCACTGATGTATGGCTTCCTCACCAGCTGGTCCTCAGAGGTACCCAAGGCTGGTTTGTCCATAAGCTTTTTAAAGGATCTTACCGCTAACCTATTCATCTTATCTTGAAACACAATTGTGTCAAGGAAGGTAACTTGTGTGAAGTGTAACTAATGCTGGAATGTACAGTATTGCACCAAACCATCTTATTTACATTATAAATCGTTTCATCCGACGAACTTAAAACAAAATCTATCATATGGCCAATTTTTAAGAGTCAAACGTAACTCTGCCTTTCTTCATGATTACTATAGAGACAGTAATAATAGGCACAAGTTTTCTTATCCAGAGGATACCCACAAGAAGTGGTAAAATCAGCACAATCTAGAGCACTTTGTAAACCCAGACACAGTCTTTTCGAAAAACAAGACAAGAAAACCAGCCTATTACATGCAGATTTGACTATACTCCACTTGCTTATCCTATAAGTAAAATTATTAAGAAACATTGGCACTTAATTAAAGACTTACCAGGTTGCTCCGTGACCCCAAGAATAGGATTCCGTAGGACAAAGAATCTCAAGGATATGCTTGTACACGCGACAGTATCAGATAGCGGACGTCACATTCCAAGTAATATTCAAGGTCACTTTAAATGTGGCAAATGAGCGGTTTGTGAGTTGACTAGGGAAGTCAAAGAATTTACAGTACCGGGAACACACAATACTATCCTATTGGAATCATTCGGTAATTGCAACTCCTGAGGAGTCGTTTATGCCATTCAATGTGGTTGCAGTTTGTGGTATATAGGGAGTACCATAAGACCAGTAAAAACGAGGATACTAGAACATAAGAACTGTATCTTAAATAACATCATGGAAGCACCACTTACTTCCCATTTCATTGAGAAAAATTACAAAGCCACAGATTTTAAATGGTTTATAATCTATAAACATAAGTATCCGAGATGAATAGCGATATATTAAAAAAGAAGCTGCACCAGAATGAATCATATTGGATACACAGGTTTGGATCCCTAGCCCCTAAAGGTTTAAATCTTCAAGTGGAGTATAGCTCTTTTTTATAATTGATTGATATATATATACCATTCATTTCGAAGGCTTGGTGGTAGATATCTTCAGGATACTTGTAAGACTGATTATATGTTTGGATGTTTGTACCTTTAAAAGCCCATATTGGTGTATGTTAATGTATTGCCCTGTCATGATTGATGGTTTTAGAAAAATTGTATTTAACCTTGTAATTTACTGTTGGACTTAGCTTTGCCAACCAGGAACTGTTGAGGTTTGTGAGCGTTTCAGCCTTGTTAAGTTTTAGTGTGTGAACATGTTGGTGAGTAACTTTTAGACATTATTATGCTTATTGATTCAAAAAGGGATATGTAAATGCTTACAGAGTGCATTGTAATTATTACGGTACTTAAGATGAATTCTGTCCTTTGAAGAAACTGTACCAGTGAAACGGGGATAACACAAGCTAGCCGCCCGTTGTAGGACAGACGAGGACGCCTGAGAGACTTTAGCACCTTATTACATTGACTTTTTGCACATTGAACGTTGCACTTTTTGAGCCTTATCCGCCTCTTCAGAGACATTTGCATATGTGTTATGTATTCCATCCCCTCCGGTTGCATATACAGTATATATGATTTAGTGCTTTCACGGTTTTTGTTATTTCTATACATCCTGTAATATTACCGTGCTGTCTGTTGTTTGTTGCTAAACTGTTGTCTCTGTCATCTCCCGTCCAGCTCAGCTTGTTAGTGGTTTTACAGATAATCAGCATTTGTTGTGGGAGGAGATTATGTGGATGATGCCATCTGATTACTGGTCTTTGCTACCTGATATCTTAATCCAGTGGTTCCCAACAGGTGGTCCGGGGACCCCCAGGGGTCTGCGAGCTATGCCAGAGGGGTCCGCAAGATGCTATTAGAATAAAAAAATATATTAAATATATTTCGTATGATAACAGATTTTTTGTTTTGGCCGCTTCCTGCATGAGCAGAGTCTAGCGCAAAACTAGAATTAGATAGAGGCAGTAGTTCTGCTGTATGCCGTTAGGTGGCGCTTTACAAACACTACTGTTTTGCAAAGAGGCAGCGCACACATTCTACTAACGCTCACCTCCCCAAGATGCTTTGCGCGCGTCGGCTTCATTTGTGCGCTACTGCGCAGGTACCCTGTCTTCTCCATTCCCCTCCCTCCTCCCTGGCGCGCGCTGCCTCTTTGCAAAACAGTAGTGTTTGTAAACAAAGCGTTGGAGATAAGGCAATGAAAAGGATCCTTCCATTTGCAACCACATATCGGTGTGAGCAAGCATTTTCTTCCATGTGTTTCATGAAAAACAAATATAGGAATTGGCTCGACATGCAGTCGGATTTCAGAGTGAGCGTTTCAAGTTTGGAACCTAATATTTCAGAAATAATGGACTCAAATGACAGATTTAACTCATCTCATTAAGAACTGAAAATTAAAACTAACTGTATACTGATGGAGTACTCTGTTGTAACTGTAAAAAACGTATAAATATAAAAAGACTCAATTTGGCTCTCACTTTTTAATTTTAGGATTAGGAATTAATGGGGGTCCTTGTCACAATAGCGGCTCGATGAGGGGTCCTCGAGAAAATTTTGTTGGGAACCCCTGTCTTAATCAATTATTGGTAGTGAACCACAGAGCAGTGTACTTCAGATGTTGGCACTCAAGGGGTTGAGCCAACCTCTCCTCCTGGAATCCTTGGCATTCTCTTGCCTTTTCCTGTCAAGGCTTTGTCTTTGTCTCCTTTGTCTTTGCTTCTCCTCCTCTTTCTGGTTAGTATTTCTGTTACAATTGGTGGCAAATGCACTGCATTCAAGGCTGAAGACTATGATGATCGCAAGAGTCAGATGGCACAGCTATTTTCCTAGGTTGAGCTTATGGGAAAGTTCAGTGTTTCAACTGAACTGACCTGCTTAGCAATCCAGGGTTAGTTGCTCCATGTTGTCTTTGCTGATGTCAGGTCAACTATTTCCTCCTCCTGGGTTTGTTGGCAGCCCAATAGAACAGGCAGACACAGCTCCTCCAAAGTTGCTGTTGCTGTTAGACCTGCCGCACACACCAAAGGTCCCAGGATCACTTACAGAAATCATGTGTTTTTCCATTTTGGGAATCATAAATCCAGAAGGCCACTGAGGAAAAAATGGAAAATAATTCTGAGAAGGGCTGTAAGAAAGATTTGGAAGAAAAATCAAGGAAAGAAAGGTTGCAAAATCAGAATAAGTTTAGAAAACTTGATAAATCCAGGTATCTTATGTGTGGTTGGAGTCCTGTGTCTGAGCACCACTGTCCATTGTAAGCCAGTGGAGCTTGTACCTAAAATGTAGTACACAGATGTTCAATTCATGTGCCATTTTCTGTGAATGAGAGGGTTTTGCCAAGACATAAAATGTTTTTATGTCGGGCATGAGAGTTCCCTGCAGGAGTGCCCTTTGTCTGCAGTCTTGTGTACACATTTCTTTGAGCACGTGTCTCACTGAACAGAGTGGGCCTTCCTTCTGAGTAAACATGCACAGGATGGCACTGTTAATGTGGGAAAGGAATATCTGTACCCCTTGGCGGCAGTTTGCCTGTTGCACTGACCAGCTGCTGCCTTCTCTTCTCTTCTCTCCCTTCCAGAATTCTGTTTTGCATGTCGTGCCTTTTCTGAAGTGCCACCCATGGTGGAGTCTGATGAAACTGCCCTAATACATTCCGGGATGGCAGTTAGCTGATGGACAGCCGAGAATGACCTTGACTGACAGACTGCGGGAGAAGATATCACGGGCATTCTACAACCACGGGCTTCTGTGTGCTTCCTGCCCAATTCCTATCATCCTTTTCACTGGCATCTGTGTCCTGGCCTGCTGGTAAAGTCTCTCTTTCCACAGTATCCATCCATGTGTGCCTTGTCTTCAAGTGGGCCATGTGGTTGTGCATTTTCATTTCAAAAAGGCTGTGAAAGTATTGAGGAGAGGCCAAAGGGTTCAGGAGGAAACCATTGCATTTCTGCAAAGAACACCCAGACGGGGCAAGTTTAGATACCTTTGACTTAATGCACCAATACTTACTTGTGGTTTGGGTTAGCAGATCTTTTGAGAGGTGCAGAATTGCAGTAGTGGGCTAAAATATCTGACACGAAAGGGCTATTCTTTCATCGCTGTGTAGTAGGCTTGGCTGCTTAGTAAGGCTCCGAAGCTGTGTGGGATGTACTCCTGTTTCCATTAACTTTCAAAGAGGAAGAAATATTTTATTCTGTCCAAACTTTTTCCTGCTCCCTTTGTCTCCTTTAGTCCTGGAGTGCCTTTGCAATGCCGGACTAGGTAGTCATGTGGCTGGCAGTGTTATAGCAACGGTGTCTTGCTGCTATGAAACATTTGGCATGAGCGTAAGAAGGTATTGGTCACTAATAAACAGAATTGTGACCTTGCCATAGGACTTGGCAGCAAGAGAAAACATCATGTTCTCTTTCATATGGAAAACCGCTGCAAGAGAAGAGACACAGAAGAGATGCAGCCAGAATTAATTTTCTTTTAACACAAAGTCTGTTTTCTCAAACTGGTTTGCCTATTAAAATTGCGGCCATAGCTACTTCTGCTTTTGCAGTCTGAAGGAATTATTGAGGGGGAAAATTTGGGGGGTGGGGAGTGTATTCCCAGAGTTCTCAGAGTCTGTATTCTCTGTATTTTAAATCATACAGAGCAATACTGCATTCTATTTATCTTTAGAAAAGGCCTTGGCATTTTTCGCTAGTTCACAGTTGAAGGAAATGTTGGAAGTGCAGAAGTAGCTGAAGGTATGAAGTGGAATCCGTTTGCTTTGAGGCCTCAGCAATGCTCTTGCCCGCAAAAGTTTTTAAAAATGTGCAGGTCTTTTAAAGCACCACAGGGCTGTTTCTTGTGCCTTCTGTGCATGACTTCTCTTCTGGCATTTGTCATGGATGTTCAGTTTCAGGGTGGGAGAAAGGACATAAAGTATTTGCCCATTTTTTTTTTATTTCATCGCTTGGGCTTGCCTAAAAATGTTTCGCTGCCTGTTTTCTGCCTTGCAGCTACCCGCTGCTGAAACTCCCATTGCCCGGCACTGGACCTGTTGAATATACCACCCCTGTGAAGGACTACACGCAGCCTCCAGCCTACCCAACTCACCAGCAAGGAGAGCCGAGTGAGAGGCCTGACTGGGTACTGTTACTATTGCTACTACCACAGTGTGTGCAATGAGCACGCATGAAATGAAGAGGAGGAGCCTGATAGCATTTGGGGTGGCTTAGCTCAGAGAAAACACAGGCAGAGAAAACACAGCCACCGTTTTTATATTTTTATAGGTACTGCCTTTCATTAACTTTCATATTCCTAAGGCCCAGAATAGCTCTGAAGCATGTATTCTTGCATTGAGCTTTGGTTCTACCCTTGTAGCAAAAGAGCTGAAGCACGAAGAGGCTTGGATACAGTTAGCTAAACAAATGGCACATAGAAACTACTATAGGGAAAGGAGCTGGTTGAACTTGGGTCTCCTGTCATCGGTTTGTCTCATCTCATTTTCTCCCTCCCAGTACACAGGTGCTCCTGTAGCCTACATTCAGCAGGTCCTGGTGAAAGCCACTGTCTCTCCATGGCCCAAGACATTCCTGGCTGTTGATGTGTTTCGGTCCCCACTCTCCCGTGTCTTCCAGCTAGTGGAGGAAATCAGAAACCATGCCCTGCAAGACGGGTAGGTGGACCTCAATTATTGGTTTGTTTGTTTGTTATTAAATTTATATGCCACCCTTATCTGAGGATCACAGAGCGGCTTACACAAAAATATATAAAATAATAACAAACAAAATAATCCCTCCCCTCCCCCCATTTAAAAGGCCATAATTAGCCAAAGGTGGGGGAGAAGTATGTTTTTGCCTAGCGCCTAAATATGTGATGAAGGCGCCAAGTGAGCCTCCCGAGGAGAGATTCCCATTAGGAATGAGGATGGGCTAGCTAACTGCTTCCTTCTGCTTTTCTTGACATTTAGCATGTTGTGTACAGCCTATTGACAAGGTTGTATGTGCTTAATATGTGAGGAGCTTCATCATGCTGGTAGAACATATAATATCGGATCCAGAATTGGGCAGCCTGAGACTTGCTGATTTCCTGGCTTTTCAGAAGGATCTCTTGACCTTTGTATTTGTGGAGAGCTTCTCTTGTTCAGAGGAGGGTCAGAAGCTTCACTCCCTTGGCCTTGGCTCCCTTTTCCAAGCTGTTAATCTGATACCAACTGATCCCCCATCTCTTCAAAATACTGTTGTGAGAGCTTGAACTGTAAATTATATAAACTAAATCTAGTCTTCCCAATCTGCTACAGAACCCAAGTTGTTTGCCAGATAAAAATTGTTGCCTGTGGCACCCTTAAATGTTCTTGTCAGAGGTTCTTGCTTATATCTGAGCTGGATGCAATGAGTGTGAGCCACTTTGTATTTCTATAGGAAGAACGCATATTAGCATGATAGCAGGAAAGCAGTTGGGCTGTATCCTAATATGCTCTT
Organism: Zootoca vivipara; assembly: GCF_963506605.1. Classification (NCBI taxonomy): domain Eukaryota; kingdom Metazoa; phylum Chordata; class Lepidosauria; order Squamata; family Lacertidae; genus Zootoca; species Zootoca vivipara. Next base: position 56,853,142 of record NC_083287.1, on the reverse strand, counting down.
GATCACATTGGTCGGTGTGTGCTGGTGCAGGGAGCCACCATTCCTACCTTGTACAAAGTATTTTTATCTTGTGAACTGTCCTGATATCTTCAGGTGAAGGGCAGTAGATAAATGTAAAAGAATAATAATAATAATAATAATAAACATAAACAATAAGTATGAACGTTCTTTGACTCAGAGCTACAAGAGCCTTTATTCTGTTTGCACCTTCTGTTCCTGACCTTGTCTGCGGTATGTGCAGATATTTGAAACCATGTATCTCAGCTTCTGTAAGGTCAGTCCACATATCCTGTATTTGTGCTGGATGCAAAACTTGCATTTAGATTGCTGATTCCTTCCCCTTGTTTTGGGTGGACCTACCTGCTTTTGAAGCTGTTAACTGACCATGAGTCCCTTGGTGGCAGTTTTGCTTGTCTGCAGAGCAGAGTTGCAAGGGATAGGAACAGTGAGAGACAGAAGAGGTGGTGCTTTGACCATTTGCGGCTACTCTTGATCTGCTGCAGCTCTTGGCTTTTCTCTCCCACCCCCTCAGCTCCAGAATCAAAAGTCTGGAAGAAATCTGCCTTCAGGTAACAGATCTCCTGCCCAATTTAAAGAAACTTCGAGGCTTGCTTCCTGAACATGGCTGCCTGCTGCTGTCCCCGGGAAACTTCTGGCAGAATGACCAGGAACTCTTCAGCGCTGACCCGGATGTCATCAGAACGATCCACCAGCATGAACCAAAGACATTACAGACATCGGCTACCCCCAAAGGTATGGGATAATTGCATGAGAGGAGATTAGTAGGGGAATTACTTGTGGAACATCCAATGGCCCTGACTCATGTCTCCCCTGACAACCACCTTAGCAGCACCTCTTGTGGTGGTCCTGTGAAAAGGTGAAGGGTTTTGGGGGGAAATGATGTGTAATAAATTGAAAATGATGTTTAAACTGACAATCCCTAAAAAAGCCAAAGCCTTTTCACTAGGAATAATGTGACAACAGGCAGCTGGAACTTTATATGCACAGAAGTGGAATGAAGGGTCACCAACCAAGGAGGAACGGCTTATAAAACTGATGGACTATGCCAGGGGTGTCAAACTCAAATTCATTGGGGGCCGCATCAGCAGTTTGGTCACCCTCAAAGGGCCGGTTGTATCTGTAGGACTATGTGTCCACTCTTTATTATCATAAATTATTGTCACTGCATTCAATTATTACTGTTTTTTTGTAATAATGTAAGTAATAACTAGCTCTGAAAGCAGAAACATAGTCAGAATAATGGCAAGTAGATATTCAAATGTACAATTATTGTACAATTTATTGAAAAATGATTTTTGGTAACTGCACTGGATGGTGGAGGCTCGCTAGGGTTTCATGCAGGACCTTTGCAGAGCTACTAGTACCTGGAGATGCTGGGGTCCTTCTGCATGCAGGACAGATGTTCTGCCAGTGAGCCACCACCCTTCACCAAAGGGACTGGCTGAGGTTGACTCACTGGAGCTGCTCTCCTGGTTCCAGGGTTTAAGGGCCAGAAGTATAAAGCAGCATCCTATGTTTCTGAGGAGAGGGAGAGGGAGGGGAGGGGAGGGGAGGGGAGGGAGGGAGGAAGAAAAGAGGGAGTGGGAGGGAGAGAGGAAGGAAAGAGGGGAGAGAAAGAAGAGTAGGAAATAAGGAAGGGAATAAAGAAGGAAAGAAAAAGAAAGAGGGAGAGAAGACGGAAAGGGAGAAATAAGGAAGGAAGTAGAGGGAAAGAAAGAATAAGAATGAGGGAGAGGAAGAAAGAAAGGGAAGGGGGGGTCGCCGCCTTGATTCAGCGCCAGAAAAGAGCGCGAAGGGACCCAGGGGCAAAAAGCATTTCCCGTGCAGCGTGAGGCAGCGGGTGTCCGTTTTAGGAGAAGTGCGTAAAGCCTCAGAGTTGCACGTTCGTGAGGCTGAGCCGCGGCAGGAGGAGGAGGAGGTGAGGCAAGAGGAGGAGGAGGAGGAGGAGGAGGAGGGTGCCCGGCAGTGCCGTGCGGAGAGTCCCGAGCCTCTGGGACGCAGCAGTGCTCTGTAGCACTTTGAATCCTCCTCCTCCTCCACGCGGCGCTGCTGGGTGCTTTGTCTGTGCTTCAGCAGCAGCAGCAGCCGTTTCCAGGCGCCGAGCCGTGGCAGGAGGAGGATTCAAAGTGCTACAGAGCACTGCTGTATCGCAGAGGCTCGGGACTCTCCGTGCGGCGCTGCTCCGGCCGCCTTTCAACCCCCACCCCGGCCCCAGCTGTTTGTCGGCGCTTTGTCGGCGCGGCGCTTCAGCAGCAAGGTCCCACTGCTGGGTCCCGCTGGGGCGCTCGGCGGGCCACATGATGAGGTCTGGCGGGCCGGATTTGGCCCCCGGGCCTTGTGTTTGACACCCATGGACTATGCTGAAATGGCGAAATTGCTAAATTAAGAGGACATAATGATGAAACGTTTAAGGAGGAACGGAGATCCTGGATGGGTTACAAGTCTAACTCACCCATACATAAAGTCTTATTTTATTTGTTATTTGATTATATTTACTGTTTTTAATTAGGTTTTGTAATTTTGGATTATGTGGAATGCTTTATCTGAGTGGATGTAGCAACCGAGTAATTTCGTTGTTCCCGCAAGGGGACAATGACAATAAAGATATTGTCACAGATGGGTGTTGGCTACTCCCGAGTAAGCACTCCACACATCCTCTGGATTTTTCAGAGTTTTATTGTGCATGCTATATACAGTGGTGAGATGTCTCAAATCATGTCTGCTCTGCATGGGGCAGAAGCCCACAATGGCGTCTCGTGGGCTCTGACCCCCCTTTTAAGACTGGGCATCCAAACGCCCCTCCTCCTTGCTCTATGGGTCCTCCGTGGTCCCAAACCAGGCTCCTGAGGTGCCGGTCTACCTCCTTTCCAGCCCCTGCTGAAGCTAGCTCCTCCCCTGCTTCCCTGCTACCAGCCTGGAGCTGAGCCACCAGGACTCTGCAGAGCCCTGGACCCGTCTTAACCCTTCCTGTTCCTGATTTAAACTCCCAGACTTGCTGCTGCTCTCCCATCTGATGGAAGTAAGCAGAGTGGGCTGCTCTCTGCAAGCCCTCTCTCTTACAGATATCTTATCTTATCAAAGGCAGGATTCGAAGTATAAACAGTGGATTATTGAAGGAACCAATGATTTGGGGTTTAGGCAATAAAAACATACGTAATATAGGACAACAAATAAAAAGGAGTTAAAAAAAACACATCAGAAGAGATGTGGTAGGCAGTCAAGAAGAAACTATGTTTAAAAAACTGCGTTGAAATATCTTTGGAGAATTAATTAAAAACAACTACATGGACAACAACAACGCCATAGCGAAATGGAATTGGTTTGCCCTCAGCTTTCTTACATAATGGTATCTAGTTTGTCCTTGATCAGGTGTTGGGAGGCTGGCCTGACTATTGGAGAACAGCCATTCTGCCGTGTCAGAGCCAGGAAGAGGGTTTTGACATCAACTCAATAGGAGAGCATTTTTGGATCTGACCAAAAGCTGATCCAGCATCCTGTTCCCCACAGTAGCCAACCAGGTGTCCATGGAAAGCTGATCAGCAGGACGTGAGGGCAGCCCCCCCCCCCCCTGCTGCTGTTATTCCCCAGCACCTGGTATTCAAAGACATGATGCCTCTGAGCCTGGAGGTAGCATGATGCAAATTTTTTAAGTTGTCTGTCATAAGGAACATGCTACAGTTCCTAGCTTGTTTTAATCGCCCTTTTTGGTACCTTTCCCAGCTCTGTTGTGTTGTATCTTCTTGGAGATGTGGCAACCAGAGCAGTGTGTGATAGTCTTCATTAAGCTTGGGGAGCCTCATTTGCTTCCTGGTTGTGTGACTTTGAAATCTCACAATGCACCCCTCTTCTTTCCTCAGACCTGCTGTTCGGAGTCCCAGGGAAGTACAGCGGGGTGAACCTATATAACCGGAAGCGAGTGGTGACCTACACCATCACCCTGGGTCTTCAGCGCTATGATTCCAGGTATTTTGCAATTTCATCCAGAAGATGATGAAACGTCGCCTACAGATTGGGGAAACGCTTCTCCCTTATTCCATGTGTTGTTCATACTCCAGAACTGTATTTCATTTTCTCAAGCCTGCCTTTAGCATGTTTTCCTAATAGGGATTGCTAAATCCATGTCACTTTCTCCCCTGAATGATCGCGTGTCAGAATGTCATGTCAACGTCTCTTTTTTACACTTGATACACTGGCAAAGCCTATATCCAAAACCTTCCTTTGCCTATGCAAATACCGAGGCACAATTGAGAACCAGTGAATTAGAATAGTAGCCATGGTTGTGAAACGCCAAGCCTCTTATGGCCACTACATAGGTTACAGAAATAGGGCAGCTTTGCTGTGTACCCTGTAACTTATGTGAAAGTTGTTTTTTTTCTCTTTAAGACAATGAGCACTGCATGCACGTGCTTTGTAGGAGCTATGAGTTGCCCTTGTGCTTTCCACGGCAGGTTCCTTGCCAGCCTCCGCTCCCGCCTCAAGGCGCTGCACCCCAGCCCCAACTGCACCCTGCGGGAAGAGCACATCACCCACGTCCACTTCAAGGAAGAGATAGGCATTGCTGAACTCATTCCCCTTGTGACCACCTACATCATCCTGTTTGCCTACATCTACTTCTCTACTCGTAAGTGTGAAGGGCAGGTTAGGGCATTGCGAGGAGGAGGGCTCAAGGGACCACGTGTGCTGCCCCCCCCCTCCTGGTTTTTAACGCAGCAGCAGAGAGGGGCAGAGCCTTTAGAGTTGTGTCTCTGAGCAGACTGACTTTGCGGTGGATAAGGGTAATAAATGCAGGACCCTTTAAAGGTAAAGGGTAAAGGGACCCCTGATCATTAGGTCCAGTTGTGACCGACTCTGGGGTTGCGGTGCTCATCTCGCGTTATTGGCCAAGGGAGCTGGTGTACAGCTTCCGGGTCATGTGGCCAGCATGACAAAGCCACTTCTGGTGAACCAGAGCAGCACACGGAAACCCCATTTACCTTCCTGCCTGTAGCAGTACCTATTTACTTGCACTTGGATGTGCTTTCGAACTGCTAGGTTGGCAGGAGCTGGGACCAAGGAACGGGAGCTCACCCCGTCGCGGGGATCCGAATCGCTGACCTTCTGATCGGCAAGCCCTAGGCTCTGTGATTTAACCCACAGCGCCACCCGTGTCCCTTTATTTAATAGCACCCTTTATTTAATAGCCAGGGCAGTACTTGGTTGTGTGTGTGTGTGTGTGTGTGAGAGAGAGAGAGAGAGAGAGAGAGAGAGAGAGAGAGAGAGAGAGAGAGAGAGAGAGAGAGAGAGAGAGAGAGAGACCCTTTCTGGAACCTTAAGAAAAAGAAACACTGTTTTGGGATAGGTGACATCCTTCAAGGTGCTACTTGAACCTCATTTTAGAGTGATGGATTGGGTTGTGCGTTGAGAGAGACATGCAGACCCACTTGTGAATTTGCACATCAACCTGTGCATGGCACCTTTTCTCCCCTTTCCCGTGGTCTGGGAAGCGAATGTGCGTGTCCTGCCTCCACAGCTTTGTTGCTGTGCCTTACTTTCATCCGACGGTTGTGGAGGCTTTGCTTTCTCTCCCTCAGGGAAGATTGACATGGTGAAATCAAAATGGGGCTTGGCTCTGGCTGCGGTTGTGACGGTCCTGAGTTCTCTGCTCATGTCGGTTGGATTGTGCACACTCTTTGGCCTGACACCTACGCTCAATGGAGGGTAAGCATCTAAATTAATCTCACTGGCAGAAGCTGGTTAAGGTGGTTGCAAAAGAGCTGCTGCTCTCTCTTATCTTCTGGATGTTGCCGGTTCCTGCCTACAGCTGCTGTGTTAATGGCCTCCTTTCCAAGCAATGTTTCATGCCTGTATTATCCTTCCGCTGTGATGAGCTCTGTTAGGCGAATACCTTAAAATGCACAATACGTGTACAGCAAATTCATTTGCAAACATCTTCAGCTACACCAAACATGAATCAGAACTGGGATTTTACCTGTGTCTTTCTGGCAGGGGAATCGGCTCAGAGGTGGGGACATTAGTAGAACAAACACACCCCAGTGCCTACCAGATTATCTTTAGATTAAGAGATAGGTCATGAATTGATAGACGCACCTGTTCTAACCATGGTTTCGCCAGCAAATGTCCCAATAGAAACCAGTAGTTCCACTGGCTCTCGCCAAAACAACAGTAATCTTTGGAAGCCACAGAATAACCTCTTGTTAAAAGGTAGCTCTCTGGTATAAATCCAGAAGTTTTAAACTTTGTGTGCTTGACAAAAATTGCATCCCGTGTAAATATTTTCCTACAGGCCAGAGCAGACAGGGATATAATTCCTTCAGCAATTATACCTGTAAACCGTTGAATGTGGGGTCTGTACCAAGAAGCCCATTCAGTACCTTCTTCTGTCTCCCATGTTTTAACATTTGAAATTTTCTAGCCCTCGCAGAGAAGTTTTTTTGTAGAGCAATTTTCTAGTCCCTGTGGCTGGGGGTGATTAGCTTAATCATACATCACAACGTTGGAAAGCAGCAGAAATCATTTCAAGTTTAACATATTCTGCCCCATGGATTTGCTATTTATCACACAACGCTAAGAGTTGACAGGAAGAGGAGGACCTCCACCCACGTGCCCAAGAACTGGTATCTCTCTTGGGTGGCCTTGAGATGCACTCAGTCTTTCCTTTCACCCCGCTTGCCCTTTGTCGGAGTGTTGCATCATCTTCCCACGCAAACACAGAAGAGCGTTACGACATCTCTCCCCCTGACCTTCCCCTTGTAGCACCACAACACCGCTGTCTCTGATAGGAGAGCCAGGCTTCCCTCAACTGGACACTTTGGATCCATGCCAAGTTGATCTGAGAGCCCAGCTGCCTTGTTTGCTCTTCTCGTTGCTTGTGGGGGAATGGTAAATGCCGGCATCTGAAGTATGTTTTGTCAGATGTGTTCATAGTAAATAGTATTGCCTGCCTTCCTAAAGATAATTTATTTTCCAATAGCTCCTATTTTCCAATAACCCCCCCCCCAATCTTTTAAAGGATTGTTTGATCTCATTTCTATCCTGCCTGCCTGCCTCCACCCACCCACCCCCAGAGCTCAAGGTTCCCCCACTTCTCATTTAATCCCCACAAGAACCCTGTGAGGTAGGTTAGGCTGAGAGATAGTGACCTGCCCAAGGCCACCCGGCGAGCTTCATTACCAAGCAAGGATTTGAACCCTGGTCTCCCAGGACTAGTCCAACACTCCAGCCATTCTCTTCTGAGAATGAGACTCGCTCCGGTTACTTAGGCCAGGCAATTCCACTTTCTATATGTTTACCCTCTGTTTTTCCTCTAGAGAGATTTTCCCTTACCTGGTGGTAGTGATTGGCCTAGAGAATGTGCTGGTCCTCACGAAATCTGTTGTTTCCACGCCCGTTGACCTGGAAGTGAAGTTGAGGATTGCACAAGGTACGTGGAATGAAGCCGGCAAGTTCTGCCAGACCATTGGCCCATCTCTGGTCTGTTCTGATGGGCAGTGGCTTGGCAAGGTCTTTCCCACACCTGGCACCTGAGATCAGTGCTTGGTGATCTTCTGCATGCAAAGTAATCCCTCTGTTGCTGAGCTGTGACCTTTCCTCTGTGACAATCCATGCCCCGGCAGTCGTGCTGGCTCTTAGAAGTGTCAAAGGCACGAGGGAGTATATGACGTGGGTCAGAGCAGCCTGAGGGTCAGGCCCCATGATAAACTTAAGCCTGTTGCTCAATTGACACAAGATTAAGCACACCAAGATTACTGCATGGCACTAATTAGGAAATACGGGAGGAACCTGACAATCCTGCTGTGCAATCTAGTCTCAATATGCATAGCTAGGGGGCACAGAAGACCCCATAATAATAATAATAATAATAATAATAATAATAATAATAATAATAATAATAATTTATTTATTTATATCCCGCCCATCTGGCTGGGTTTCCCCAGCCACTCTGGGCGGCTTCCAACAGAAATATTAAAATACACTAATTTCTTAAAGATTAAAAGCTTCCCTAAACAGGACTGCCTTCTGATGTCCTCTAAAAGTCTGGTAGTTGTTTTTCTTTTTGACATCTGGTGGGAGGGCGTTCCACAGGGCGGGCGCCACCACCGAGAAGGCCCCCTGCCTGGTTCCCTGTAACTTGGCTTCTCGCAGCGAGGGAACCGCCAGAAGGCCCTCGGCACTGGACCTCGGTGTCCGAGTAGAGCAATTAGAAAGCAAGCAGTTTGAGACCTTTGTCTTGTGTGTGTGTGTGTGTGTAGAGGTTGATTTAAGCTTCAACAACATCTGTACTAAGAAGAGCCCGCTGGGTCAGGCCAAGTGGCCCATCCAGTCCAGCATCTTTTTCTCACAGTGGTTGGCTAGATGCCCCTTGGAAACCCGCAACCAGTACCTGAGCACAAGAGTAAACTCCCCTCCTGTGGTTTCCAGCAACTGGCAGGGACACACTATCAGTGGAGGTAGTAAATTGCTGCTTCACTTTCAGTGAAGGTAGCAATTTGCACAAACCGAGTAAGGAAGTATTCCTCCTCTCATTGAATTTTTAGTAGTGTAGTTGACCCAGGAGCACCAAAATGGCTCAAAAATACCAAAGCCAGTTGCATTCTCCAGCTTCCCCTTACGTGTAAAGTATGCAGACTGGTTCCTGACAACAGAGGCACGAAACTGAAGTGTGAAGTTCTCTGTCCCTCCAGAAGAACACTTTGAACATTGGGAGTTCAGCAACCTCTTGATTTTTGCATGTTGCGTATGACTTTTGTTACGTTAAGAATTTCTATCATTTTAAAGAAGGGGTGGGGGAGCCTCTGTCCTGCGGACCAACACCAGCCCCCCCCCCCCAATTTGGCTTCTGAGGCGGTTTCCTCAAACCACGTTCACCTGCCTCCATATTTGATGCCTGCTGTGGAGCAGTTAAGAGACGCAGCTGCTTCTCCTGCAAAAAGCAGCTGTTGCGGAGGGGCTTCAGTCCTTCTTGGTGACTGCCTCCTCCCACCCGGAAGGGCAACTTTGGCAGATCAGCAGGACCACCCGCCTGCCACTCACATGACGTCGTTACATTGGATGATTGGCAAGTGGGTTGTCCCACCCAGCTACCAAAGTTGGACCAAATGGCGGGGGGAGATAAAGACCTGGCCCTCCAGGACAACAAAGCTCCCCTGCCCTCTTAAAATGCTTGCGTGTTGGGCAGGTCAAGCAGGCCCCCAGCCTCCAATCACCGACTTTAACCTTACGTCTGCATGTGTCCCTTTTCCCCAGGTTTGAGCAACGAGAGCTGGTCAATTATGAAGAACATGGCTACAGAGCTGGGGATCATTCTGATTGGCTACTTCACCTTTGTCCCAGCTATCCAGGTACTTGGTGGGTTCTTGTGGGGGAGAAGCCCCGCTTGGCTTCTTGGGGTGGGGGGTTGGTTTAGCCTGGCTGCAGCACCAACCAACCCACCACCTGCAGAGCATCCTTGGACCTAGTAGGGCTTGTGCTCCTGCCCTTCTTCTCAGACCTCCTGTGTTGCCATCCCATGTTAGTCCCCAGCATCTTGTGCCATCTGCCAGCCCTCTTCCTGCACTTCACAGTTGCCAAAAATTTACCAGCTCATCCTATGCCACCGTGTTTTCATCTGGGAACAGTCCGTTGTGTTTCTGTAGCCCTGAGACACTTCCCTAATGGGGTCCCCCTTGAAGACTGCCTTGACGCTACAAGTCCAAATGGGGCGGGGCTGTTGGGGGCGTCTCAGCCATCCATGTTGGCAACTTGCTACCTTCTAGACCAGGTATCCCCAAACTGTGGCCCTCCAGATGTTTTGGCCTACAACTCCCATGATCCCTAGCTAACAGGACCAGTGGTCAGGGATGATGGGAATTGTAGTCCAAAACATCTGGAGGGCTGAAGTTTGGGGATGCCTGTTCTAGATGCAGTTCAGATGGGGGAGAGTGCGGCATTTCATTCATTCATTCATTCATTCATTCATTCATTCATTCATATGCCACTTTCCCTCCCAAAAAATCATGCTCAGAGCAGTTTACAACAGAGAAAACAGGAACATGTTTCAAAACCAAATAGTGCACAAGCAATTTCATAATAACAAACCAGAATGACACAATAGTAAATGCAGTAACATGCAACAACAACAACAACAACATTTCAATACAGTACTATAAATATAACAAGATTACAAAAAGAACAGCCAGCATCCCATAGCAAAAAGTAACGAGAGAGCTCTCCTTGGTCCCAGAAACACCCCTCCCATGACGTTGCTCACAGTCCCCCTCCTGCAGCAGCTTCTTGCAGGGCTTCCAAGGCAAGGGTAGCTTAAAACAGCCCCCCCCCCCAAAGTTACTCACATTTTACCTTCCCGTCACTACCATTGTAAGGCCTGCAGCCTGTTGAAGGCACCTTCATAATAGTCCACTCCCTGAGCTGGGTCTGTTCCTGGTGGGACTTCCTCTTGGAAGCCTGCTGTGGCCTGAAGCAGGCATTGGAAAGGGTTGCTTGTCTCTGTTCCCTTCTCCACAGTTCATAGGTTAAATATCGTTAAGATCCCTTTGATGGGATAGAAAACATATTTTGAGCTGATAGGAAGAGCTGATTGGCAGAACCTTTATGCCTCCTGTGCTGTAGCAGCAGAACGGCGGCAGATTCTGGTGGCTGGAATCCAAACCTTCCAGCCCTGATTTCTGCATCTTTGCAATAATGGGCCCTGGAACGGGTCCCTTATCTGTAGCCCTGAACGTGAAGGACACAGAAGAGATAATGCTCAGCATGCTTGGCACAGAGCCCAAGGAATCCTGGCAATAGGTAGCCAAGTTCCCGCTGGCTTCATGTGCTTTTGACCCCTCTCCCTGTTCGCTTGAGGTCTGGTGCTGCACTCTTTGGCTAAGGACATTTAGCCTACTCAGCCTTGGCACTCCTCTTGCTCTCCGAAGGTAGAATTGGTCCCTCAAATAGGTGACCCGTTGTGTCGAGAGATGTGGGAACGCACATGTGCACACATACCCTTACCTCCTCCCTGCTCCCTGCACTGGGCAGCACAGATCCTGAGACCGCTGCTCCTGTTGTTGAGTGAGAACTGCTGAGTCATGTCTGGCGTGACCAGCTCCCAGCTGTGCAGTGGTTCTTGCTGCACAAAGATCTGCATTTGCTGCCTGCTCTGGGATGACTCTTCCCTGCTGGGAGCTTAGTACAGCAGCTAACAAACACCCTCGTCTCTTGTGTCTTGCAGGAATTCTGCCTTTTTGCTGTGGTTGGCTTGGTGTCCGACTTCTTCCTCCAGATGCTCTTCTTCACCACCGTCCTGTCCATTGACATCCGCCGCATGGAGGTAAGAGAAGGCAGGGCTGTCAGGTGCAAGGTAGTGACTATGGGGATGCTATAATAATAATAATAATAATAATAATAATAATAATAATAATAATAATAATAATAAAAAATCACTTGTGCCCTGCCCATCTGACAGGGTTGCCCCAGCCACTCTGGGTGGCTTCCAACAAAATATTAAACACACACACACACAATACAGCAGACATTTAAAGCCTCCTGATACTGGGCTGCCTTCAGGTGTCTACGGAAGGTCGTTTAACATAATTGTTTATTTCTAGCAGTGGTTCCCAGAGGGGGCCCCGTGGGATTCTCTAGAGGGGAGGCAAGGGGTGCTGGAAGTATAAATGACTATCCGACCATCGCTGAATCAGGTTTATCAATACCGTCAAATGAATTGAACTAGGTAATTATAATTGGATTTTGAATAACAGTGCAAATAATTGCCACTGTTTCGAATTTTATTGTGTCGTTATCTTCCTTGGTTGGTTGTGCAAAATGTTCTGAAAAGTGCTTTTTTTACAGGGAAGGGGAGGGGGCACTTGGGATGAGTTTACGGAATCAAAGGGGGGTGGGTGGGCTAACCCTTGTGTGCTTGGCTGGGTGTCTTGTGAGCTGAGAGGAGCAGGGATTACAAAATAAGAAGCCCAGGCACTTCTGAATACAGAGGTTCAAGTCAGCTGTACGTGGATGACTTAAACTGGCCCGTGTCATCGGAGGCAGTTCGCTGAACACAGATTCAGGGCACAGATTTGGGATTCTGTGTGCCACAGGACACAGCTTCTCTGGCAACCCATGGTTAAGTTTGCTGCTGTCTTTCTGTTTCTGACCCCCACCATTTTCCCTCTCTTGGCAGCTTGCGGATCTGAACAGGCGCCTCCCGGCTGAAGCCTGCATGCCCTCCTCCACCAAGCCGGCCAGCCGCTCCCAGCGGTACGAGCGGCAGCCAGCCATGCGGCCTACCACCCCGCACACCATCACCCTGCAGCCCTCCTCCTTCAGGAACCTGCGCCTGCCCAAGCGCCTGCGGGTGATCTACTTTTTCGCCAGGACCCGGCTGGCACAGAGACTCATTATGGTAGGCTGCAGGAAGTGGGATGCTTCCAGTGGGAGGAACAGGCAGGGCTTTTGTCAGCTGGGAAGTGGAGCAGAAAAGCCCTCTTGGGCTGAGGGCAGGGCTGGAAGGTGGAGCACAAAGAAGGTTAGCTGGCTAGCATGGCTGGCTCCTCGTACCCATCATCTGCCTAGGTTGGTGTCCGTGGTGCTGGAACAATGGCATGAGCCAGAGGATGGAAAGTTGACATCAGGCCTCTCTGAAATCATGCTGACTTCGCAGCTGCTTTTTGTGAGGGCTAAAACTTACAGAGATTGTAAATTTCTTTATGCCTTAAAAGCGGCATATGAATGTAATATATTAGCAGCTCTTGAGGCAGCCAAGTCGACTGAGAGGATAGACGTTGGTGCACTCGCCCAGCCCATGCCAAAGGACTGGGATTTTGGAGGGACAGATAATCGTCATCAGTGGTATTTTTATACCACTTAATAAGCAAGATCCCTAAGCGGTTTATGTAAAACACAAACTTTTTTTTAAAAGTATATTTAATACAGTGGTGCCTCGACGTACGAATTTAATCCGTTCCGAAGGCACCTTTGTAAGTCAAAAAATTCGTGAGTCGAAAAACACCGTTGGAAACACGATTTCCCATAGGAATGCATTGGAAACGGAAAAATTCGTAAGTCGAAGCAACCCTATCTAAAAATTCATAAGTCGAAAAATCCCTATCTAAAACCGCCGCGTTTTTCCCCCCGGACGTCGAGACATTCGTAAGCGGCGGCCATTACCCCCGTTCGTAAGTCGAAAAATTCGGTTGTCGAGTTGTTCGTAAGTCAAGGTACCACTGTATTTGAAATCAAAAATACAAAGAACGACATCAGAAAATACAGAGAAGCCATAAACAAAACATTCAGTTAAATATCAGTAAATAATCAGCATGACAGTATGATAAATCTTGTGGGATAGACGAGTCCTTAGGCAGTGTTTAGAGTTTCTGGCTCATGAACAGCACACATAAGGGATTTTGACCATTAGTCATGTCGACTGGGTCCAAAAGTCCAAAAGTAGCTGGAGCGCCTTGGGTTCCCCATCTGCATGGAGAACTACATCTCTTTGGTTTCCCTTACGCTGCTTCTGGCTCTTCCATCAGCAGACAGGTGCAGGGAAGTGAAACAAATTGGGGAGTGGACTCAATCCAGAAGAGGGCTGTGAATTTCTGAGGTCCACAAAGGCTCCTTTGCTTAGAACACATGGATTATTGGTTCTGTCAGGGAAAGCAGGGTTCTGCATGCTGTAATGCTCTCTCCCTGCCTTGCCTTCCCTGCAGACGGGGACCATGGTGTGGATTGGCATCTTGTTTTACACCGACCCGGCTGGCCTCCGCCCTTACCTGGCCTCTCAAGTCACGGAGCAGAGCCCGCTGGGCGAGGCGGGGCTGCCTGCCATGCCAGTTCCTGGGGAGGTCCTTCCCACTGGTGACGCCAAGCTGTCCCTCTCTGTCTTCGCTTCGGACCCCGTCCAGCAGCTGTCAGAGAACCAGACGCTGGATTCACTGAGCAGGCAAGAGGCAAGCCACCGTGCCAAGGCTGAAGAGCAGGAGAGCCGGGGGAGCAGTGGGCAGCCGGATCTGGGCCCCAAGGCGGAGGTGACGTGGGGAGTGGAAGATGAGGAGATCTGGAGGAAGCTCTCCTTCCGGCACTGGCCCTCTCTCTTCAGCTACTACAACATCACGCTGGCCAAACGGTGAGTGGCAAGAAGACAGCCCTGATGTTTCTGCCAGGGCAGAAAGCGCCCAAAAGTCTTTCTCTCTGCTGCATCTCTGGACTACGTTGGTTAAGCAGAGGGAGGGAATGTCAGTGGCCAGAGTCTCCCCTGTGATGTCGGGAGGTGTGTGTGCTTGGAGATTTGCCTCCAAGGTTAGCGTGGAGCCTTCTGGCCCCTCAAGCTCTGGGTGCAGTTGCAGGGTGTCTTTTGCATGGCTGGCTTCTTCCTTTTTTTCTTTTTTCTTTTTAGATTAAAATAAACTTTATTTGAGAAACTTTTAAAAAAGTATACATACACCAGGGAAAAACAGAGTAACATAGCAACATAAATAACATAACATAACATAACATAACATAACATAACATAACATAACATAACATAACATAACATAACATAACAACAACATAACAACAACATAACAACAACATAAATAACATAACTACATGTTTAAGCCACCCAACGTAAATTAATCAACATAAATAAGCAAATCAAATTAATCAAAACTTGCTGGGCAAATTAAATCAATCAAACTGCAAATAATATGCAATATCAAATTAAACAAACATAACGTAACATAACGTACGGTAACAAAACTTGTCCCCAGATCAGATCTTAACACATGGACATATACCCATAAAATCAATTCATTTTAAATTAAAATTGGCTTCCAATCGCCAATATATCGCTTCCCTTACTATCATTTTCTTTTTTTAATTTGCTTTCCCTCTTATTAATTCCAACTGATTTATTCCTACATGTTTTCTCTACTCCAAACAAATCACTAACTCTGTTTCAATGTTTTCTTTTTTTTAAATACTCTTCCACATATCTCCATTCTGCTTTTATTCTCTGTTTTGGTATATTCCTAATTGGCTGGCTTCTTCCTGTTAAACTGTGGAACTCATTCCAACAGGAGGCAGCTATGGCCACCAACTTGGCTTTGAAAGAGGATCGGACAAATTTATGAAGGAAGAGAGGGCTGTTGACGGCTACTAGCCGTGATGGAACCTATGGTTTGTCTCTGCAGCTAGAGGCAACAGTGTTTCCGAATGCCAGGGCTCTTGTGCTTGAATCCTGTTTGTGGGTTTTCCAAAGGCATTTGGTTGGCTGCTGTGAGAACAAGATGCAGGACTAGATCAGCCACTGTCCCCATCCAGCAGGCTCTTCTGTTCTGTGCTCTTGCGTAACACGGAGTGCTCTTCTTTCCCCTCCAGCCATGCATTTTGGAATTATTTCATTTGTTTTGTTTACTTGCACGCTGCTTCCTCGTCTGGGAGAGAATTAAGCAAAGATTCAGAAAGAGCAGCAAGTGCAGTGGAACCTCGGTTTTTGAACATTTCGGAAGTCAAACGCCGAAAACCCAGAAGGGAATGCTTCTGTTTTAGATCGTTGCCTCAGAAGTCGAACAGCTTGTGAAGCGTGTTTCTCATTTTTCCCCCATTCACTTTGCCGACAGGCCTTTGATCCTCAGTTTTGAAACGCTTTGGAAGTCAAACAGTCTTCCGGAATGGATTACGTTAGAAAACCGAGGTTCCACTGTAGTAAGAAAAGATCCTGTTAAGGCTCATGTCCTGCCACCTTCTGAAGGAAGAGAGGGAAATGGGCAGGCAAACCTCGCTGGGCCAGGAACTCTTCTTAATGGAGGCACCCCCAGTGCCATATCACAGTTTTGTTTTGGATAATCTACAGTCCTTAAAAAAATTGTAGCTGAAAGCTGCCTTCTGTCTTATTCGCACAGTACTGGACATTGCATCAAGCTAAGAAATGCAGGCAGCGAAAAAGCCATGAACTGAGTGAATGGTGTCCCCCGAGAAGGCCTTTCTGCCTCTTGTCCCTGCTTTTTCTATGTTGGCCGGTCCCTCCTGTCATTACCGCTTCTCTTACTGCTCTTGCAGGTACATCAGCATCCTTCCAGTGATCCCCGTCACGCTGTACCTGAACCCGCAGGAGGCCCTGGAGGCCCGCCATCCTCACGAGGCAAATCGCTACTACCCATTCTTCTCACCGAGCAGTGAGAAATCGGAGCAGGTGGTGGAAGGGGTGCCCAAAGTGCAAGGGCACCAAGACGTCACACTGTACAAGTAAGAGAGCTGATCGTGAGTGGGTGGGTGGGTGGGTGGGGAAGATGCTGCCAATGTGAGGGGTGGGGATCTGAGGGGGGGCATTAAGACACCCGCTGTCTTTGTAAGCCTTTGCTGGGCATGGCATGCCACACTCCTGCTTTAGAGTGGCTGGTTTCTCAGTATCTTGCAGAACAGAAACTAGTGAGTGGGGTGAAAGACCTGCTTTTATCCTGCACAATTTACCCGAGATGTGTGTGCACCTTAAAATTATTATAACATACCATAGCCCTGTGTCCTCTCTCAAGTGCTAGGTGACCCTGCTGTGGCCATTGGCACCTGTTTGGATCTATTGTATTCTTTTCCTTTATTTATAGAAATATTTTATGCTGTGTCATAGCAGTTTGCAGCAATAAAATCATAAAACCATGCAATAAAAAAAGTTAAAAACAGACATCAACTACCCCTTGTGGAAGGATGCATCCTTGATTGCCTGCAAAGGCATGGCAGAATAGAAAATCTTTAAGCAAGTGCTTAGAAGTTGGCACAGAAGGCTCCTGCTGAATCTCTAGTGGCAGGGAGTTCCACAGGACTGCGCCAGTGACACTATAGACGTGGTTTCTTGTTGTCCAGTGAGCCTCACCAACTTGGGGAACAACCAGCCATGCTCCTGCAGATGCTCTCGGTGTACTTGAAATGATGGGATTGGAGCCAAAGGCGTTTGTGACTGACTGACTTCTCCATTTCCCATGAACCACCTCAGGGTCGCTGCTTTGGGACTGGCGTCTGGGATCCTGTTGGTCCTCCTGCTCTTTTGCCTGTACAAAATCTTGTGTCCCAAAAACTATGGGCAGAACGGGCTCTCCCACAGCCGGCGTAGAAGAGGAGACTTGCCCTGCGATGACTATGGCTACTCTCCGCCGGAGACGGAGATCATCCCTCTGGTCCTCAGGGGCCACCTGATGGTAAGAAGCAAGACAGGGGCCTTGATGTAGTGAATGCATCTCATCCCCAGATTCTCTATCCTGACTCTAGCAGAAGGCGAAACCACATAGAGAAAGCACATCTGAACATAATGCTGTTGCAGAATTTTTAAAGGCTGTGTTTTTGGACAGGTCGATGCTGGGTGGGGGCACAGAAGTGGGTGCTGTGGGGCAAGAAACACTAATGGGGGGGCAGTTGCCTGGCCACTGGGAATCTTTCCCCAAAACCCTAGTCTTCGCCAGTCAGTGCCCATAAGCTTTCAGAGAGAGAGAGAGAGAGCTGTTGCCTTCCTTCCTTCCTTCCTTCCTTCCTTCCTTCCTTCCTTCCTTCCTTCCTTCCTTCCTTCCTTCCTTCCTTCCTTCCTTCCTTCCTTCCCTGTGCGCTTCTTGGAGACCCCTGGTTTGCCACTGTTGAAAGGATAGGAAAGAGGGTGCCAAACTGGATGGATTCACTCTGGTCTGATCCAGCAGCCAGACTTTTAAGGAGGCAAGTCAGGAGGCATACACTGGAGTTCTGTTGTTCTCAGGGCGTGATCCTTCCTGCATTGCATCAGTTGTTCAGCATTTGACCTGTTTATTATTTTTTTCAGGACATTGAGTGCCTGGCTAGTGACGGGATGCTGCTTGTGAGCTGCTGCTTGGTGGGTCAGATCCGCGTGTGGGATGCTCAGACGGGCGACTGCCTCACTGTGATTCCAAAGCAAGGGTAGGTTAGGCTTCCTGCTCCTGATGGGCCGTTCAGGCTGATGGGCTGCTAGCTTCAATGGCTCATCGTGAAAATGTGTGCAAGTCCTTGCTTGATTGCGGATTGCTGGCTATAGAAGATGCCCCTCCTCTTCGTAGCCTTTTTTTTTTTTTTTGCCATGTCGCAATTGGAGTTGCCGATCCAGCAGGGTGGATTTGATTTAAATCATGATTTAAATCACTAGTCAGTAAGGCTTGATTTAAATCATAGTTTTCTACATAAAGACTAATTCTTGCTGGTATAACTTTAATATGCAAGTACAGTGGTGCCTCGCTAGACGAAATTAATTCGTTCCACGGGTCTTTTCTTATAGCGAAAAATTCGTCTAGCGAATCCCATAGGAATGCATTGAACTTTTTTTGAAATTTTTTTTGCCCATAGGAACGCATTAATTGAATTTCAATGCATTCCTATGGTAAACCGCGATTCGCTAGATGAATTTTTCGTAAAACGCATTCGTCTAGCGAGGCAAGCTCCGCTCGAAAATTCCTTTCGTTAAGCGGAAATTTCGTTAAGCAGGGCATTCGTTAAGCGAGGCACCACTGTAGATGAAGATTTTTAGAATAACAACTTTTCATATTAGTTTTTATCCCCAGTTTAATAGGTTAATCATTCATATTTGGACAACTTTACTGTTGTACTTAGGAAGGAGAAAAATAATCATTACCTTAATAATAACAATTTAAATAGATTTATTCAACTGAAACAATAACATTACAGCATATGTTATTTGCTTAAACAAACATCCATGTTTGTTAACTAATTTGGCTAAACAAAAACAAAATATATATATTTTAAGAAACTTAGACTGTCAGCCCAGCCTACACATGAAAAACTTAAATACTGTCCACTCCAAACAATCAGAAAAATATTGTTTCTATTCTATTCACTGAACTTCTTGAAACTTAGCACTGAAGGGGTTGTTTCTGTATTCATAGGTTTGTAGAACAATAGGATTAAGGTCTTTTTCTCAACTCTGTTCATGTCATAACATTTTTGCTGTGAAGAAGAGGCATGTGATCTCTGCTGAGTCAAATTCAGTTTTGAGAACTGCAAAAGTAAACCAAGCATCTGTGATAATATCTTGTAGGCAGAGAAACTGCCCAATAATCTTACAAAAACCTCTGGAAGAGCATGACATTGTGAATGGATTAATGGAATTTATTTACCCAAAAAAATTAAACATATGCAACCTTATTCTACATAATTAAAAAACTAATCTTTATTTCATGATGGGACAACCTTTGGATGGTAATATATTTTCCTCAAAAAGCATTTTATTTTAAAAAAATCCGATTTAAATAAAAAATGATTTTTTAAAAAATCATTAATTTTTATCCACCCTGCGATCCAGCATGCTCCAGTCCTTATTGCGGGCCTGGGTTCAAATCCATATGCAGTCTAAATCTCTGGGTTTCCCTGCTCTCCGCCTCAGTTTCACAAAGGGTAGATATCAATAATCTACTGACGAATGTGCTGTCTATGCTCTAGAAATGCGAATGCTCTAGAATATGCTCTAGAAATGCGAATGCTCTAGAATATGCTCTAGAAATGCGAATGCTCTAGAATATGCTCTAGAAATGCGAATGCACGAAGGGCTGCCTGACCTCCCTTGAGAAAACATTGCCAGTGGTCTCTGAAGGAAATTTCTACTTCTGGCTGAAGTTGCTCTGTGGTGTAAGGTGTGTTGCATCAACTTCAATGGGTGGTCGAGCTACGCCCCAAACTTCTGTTGTCTGTTCTCCGGTAGTCTCTAGGAGAGACTCCTGCAGCGCGTTATATGTGGGGCTGCCTTTGAAAGATGGTTTGGAAACTGCAGCTGCTGCAGAACTCAGCAACCAGGTTGCTCGTTGGGGCAAGATGCTCTGAGCACAAAACAACAATCTTGGGCAGATTCCACTGAGCACCAATTGGTTTCCAGGCCCAATTCAAAGTCCTGGCTTTGACCTAGAAAGTCTTTATAATCTCTATTTTTTGGCACACCTGGTCACAAACTTGTATAATATAATAATAATAATTTATTATTTATACCCCGCCCATCTGGCCGGGTTCCCCCAGCCACTTTGGGCGGCTTCCAACAGAATATTAAAATACAGAAATCCATCAAACATTAAAAGCTTCCCTAAACAGGGCTGCCTTGAGATGCCTTCTAAAGGTCTGGTAATTGTTGTTCTCTTTGACCTCTGGTGGGAGGGCATTCCACAGGGTGGGTGCCACTACCGAGAAGGCCCTCTGCCTGGTTCCCTGTAACTTGGCTTCTCGTAGCGAGGGAACCGCCAGAAGGCCCTCGGTGCTGGACCTCAGTGTCCAGGTAGAATGATGGTGGAGGAGACGCTTCTTCAGGACCGAGGCCGTTTAGGGCTTTAAAGGTCAGCACCAACACTTTGAACTGTGCTCGGAAACATACTGGGAGCCAATGTAGATCTTTCAGGACCGGTGTTATGTGGTCTCGGCGGCCGCTCCCAGTCACCAGTCTAGCTGCTTGTAGAAGAAATGAGCTGCTGGATTGGCTAAGGTTGGGTGTCTGCTTAATTCCAAGGTGGCCATATCCCTCTCCGTGCTCTGCTTGACCGCTCCCCTCACCCCATGTCCTCCTCTTCTTGGCTGCCTTCCAGGCTGCGTCGAGAGAACAGCAGCATCTTCGATTACCAGGACTGCTGGGACCCCAACCGCCCCGACAGCAAGGGTGGGCTAGATGACGCCTCTGACGGCAGCTGCCGCCGCCCCTTCAAGAGGGCCCGGAGCCCCCCGCAGCCCCTCCTGTTCAGTGACCAACCCGACCTCACCTCCCTCATTGACACCAACTTCTCTGAGCAAGCCAAGGCCGCATCTGCCCCAGAGCCCCGCCACCGTGCCACTTGCGGCCGGCAGGAGTCTGGCTACGACTTCAGCAGTCTGGTGGAGAAGGTCTGCGAGGAGCAGAACCCCTCCAACTGTGTGAACTTCTTGGGTTTCTCTGCCCCCTACGGACAGGCGGTCTTCAGCCCCCTGGCTGGCAGCGGGTCCAGATCCCCAGGATGCGGGGGCGAAGAAGGGGACTGCGCAACCCTCAGGAGCAGCTTTGGGGACGAGCCCTATGCTGGTCTGGAGAAGACGCTCCCTCTTCCCTCTTGGGGCGGCAACTTTGAGAGCTCCATCTGGAGCCTGGAGCTGCAAGGGAACCTCATTGTGGCCGGCCGGAGTAACGGGAGGCTGGAGGTAAGGAAGGAGGCTGGGTCTTGTCAGCCTTGGGCTTTTGAGCCTGGGGGAAGCAGAGCCTTCCATAGCTGTGCTGTTCAGCTGCAGAGTTCCCCCCCCCCCCTAAGGCCAGAAAGAAAGAAAGAACTTTAGGTTTTGATCACAAAGGACAGCAAGGGAGGTATCTTCCACACAAAGCCATGTGCACGCACACACACCAAGCCCATGACAGCTTGCACTCTTTGGGAGCCTTTGGCCCCTGGGCCTGATCAGGCCCACCAGGGATCCTTATTTGGCCCTCCCACCTCTCCGCCACCTACTGTTGGCTGTGGGACTTGTAAACCCAAGATGCCAAATGAATTTGAACTGTAACCTAAGTGCGTTCCGGCACCTTCCTTTCCAGTTGCAAGTGTAGTTCAGTGCTTTTAGAATTTTTACCTTAAAGCCCACCGGTTACAGCTGGAAAAGAAGGAATTGAGAGTGCAGTCTAAAGGCTCCCCATTTCTTACTGCTTCCATGCTATCTAGCAGTGTTAG
The DNA here is from genome assembly GCF_963506605.1 of Zootoca vivipara. Taxonomy (NCBI): domain Eukaryota; kingdom Metazoa; phylum Chordata; class Lepidosauria; order Squamata; family Lacertidae; genus Zootoca; species Zootoca vivipara. The sequence continues at coordinate 56,831,501 of NC_083287.1, read as the reverse complement.
AAACTCAGCTATATGAGCAAGGCTCCAAATGGTTCCTTAAACCAAGGTCACAGTCGCCAAAATGGAATGCATAGTAGCCGTTTGGGGGCAAGACAGCTCTAAAGTCTTATTTATCAGTCGTGAGCTAGGTTAAGAATTAGATAACTGAAAGGCATCTTCGCTTGGTCACAAGTGGCCAATAATAGTCAGGTACAAAATATGCCTGACTAATTTCGAACACTGACATCAGGTGGATTGAGAGGTGCGTGTCCCTGTGGCCCACGGCGGTTAAGTTGTAGATCTGGCCTGCCAACTGGATCCGGTTCCCATCTCTGTCTCAGAAGGTGGCATGGCCCAATCTGTTTTGAGCAAGGGGAAATGGGAAGCCAGTGAGCCAGAAGCCAACTGATGTAACACCTATTCTCACCTGGCATGGAATTGTCACTCTCTTTTCCTTACATCCCCAAATACCCCTAGTTCTGCAGAATGTCTTCTGGCTTCAGAAAGACTACTAGCATATGCCGAGAGGTTCCCCCAAGAGCATCTATCTGCACCCAGCCTGCACGGTTTCTCCATACTCTGATGGGTGCAGGGGGATGAGAGGCAACTGAAAGATCATCAAGTTCATCTCCCCCCCTCCCCCAGTTCTTTATTTGCTTGCTGTCTGGACTGGTGGGAATTGTATCCCAAAACACCCCTCTCTCCTGGCCTCCTGTGTTGCAGGTGTGGGATGCCATTGAGGGGACTCTGCATTGCAGTAACGAAGATGGCCAGTCAGGCATCACCGCCCTTGTCTTCCTGAACGGCAGGTAAGAAGCCCGACTCCTCCACCCCCAGAGCACCTCACAGTAGCTGATGGTTAGTTATGTCCAGGTGATGGACCAGCTATATATATTTAGGTGTCTGCCTTGACCCCCTGCTGCTCCACCATGCCATGCCTGCCTTTCCCAAGTGATCGCAACTTCTCGCCTCTCCTGACTGCAGGAATATTCCTCGGGTCTCAGGAGGGTGAGGCGTTCGGCTTGCCTTAACCCAGGAGGAGCTGCTCCTTGTGGTCAGTCTCCAGGCCTCCCTTGGCTTTCCACAAGGCACATGATGATCCTTGGGTCTCGTGTAGACTCTTCCCCTCTCCCCACCCTTTGCCAGCCAGTCCATGCAGCTTTGATTGCCTTCCTTGTGTGACTTCCAGGGCAGATCCTCAGTCCCAGAGCTGTGCACTCACTTCCTCATGCGCCCCCTCCCAATAACTTTTGCAGAAGGCCCACAGTGGCAAGGGAGATGGTTTTCTCTCCCCTGCCTCAGGCCACAAGGACAAATATGGCTGGGCCTGTGGAAATAGGGAGTGCTCACATTTCTCTTTCCTTCTGTACCCCTTGGGATAGGATTGTTGCTGCTAGGCTGAATGGCTCCCTGGATTTCTATTCCTTGAGGACGCACACCTCTTTGGATCACTCCCAGCTCAGAGGTGAGTGTTGCGCTCCCCCCACCCCGCAGGTGGAAGCAGAAGTTTATTGGCCTGCTCTTGTCACTGCCCCTCCAGGTTCAGGCTGCTCTCTGCTCTGCTTTCCTTTGGATCTGCCCAGGATCCAATAGTGGAAGAGCTGGCAGGTAATTCCCTCTCCAGCAGCAGGTCCTGGCTATTCTCCGGCACCTACAACTTCCATGTGCTTGATGACTGTGTAACCTCCCCCTGTAGAGACACAGCAGAGCCATCATTAATAGCCTTCTCCTCTTCCAAGAATTTGTCAAATCCTCTTTCAAAGCCATCTGGGTTGGCAGCCATCCCTGCTTCCTTTAGTTCCATAGCTTATCTGTGTGCTGCATGAGGAAGGACTTTCCTTCCCCTGTCCCCTGAGGAGGAAGAGGCCTGACCAAACCACCTTTCCCCCCCCCCCCCAGGAACACCCAGCAGGAGCAGCCTCCCATCCTCTCCTATGTACAGCAGCAATGACGTCATCACGTGTCAGCTGACCCACACGGTGACTTGCGCTCACCAGAAGCCAATTACAGCCCTGAAGGCTGCAGCAGGGCGTCTGGTCACAGGGAGCCAGGATCATACGCTAAGGGTGAGTAACGGGGGGGCTGGCAAATGTGGCGTAATGGGGTGGCGTTGGCTGCAGAACTGCTTCGTTCCAGCTTCTCTTTCACGTTGCCCATGCCTTGCCTGTGGTCTGGCTGCCGTTCCATAACTTATTGGTGGCGCCAGCCAGGGATGGAGCCTTCAAGGGGCAGGCTGAGGTGTGTCGCACCCTTTTCTTGTACTGCTTTTGTTTCTGAGGCTGCCGCGGTGGCTGATGCTTTCTGCTTTCCGTTTCTTGCCTGACTGTGAGTGTTTGAGAGGTGGCAGGTGGCGCACGCTCCTTTCCTCCAGCCCTGCAAAAGGCAGCAGCTGGACGTGCCCAGGAGCAAGCAAGGAGGGAAAGGATGTACCAGTCTTGCCCGGCCAGAGACCAGCAGTACTTGAGATCACAACGTCCAACAGCTTCTGTGGCTGTTCATGCTGCCAGGCTCGGCCAAAGGAAGGGCAGGCATGTGGCCTGTCAGCCCCTGTATGCGTCTTCTACCCCTTGAGCTCCCCTTACAGGTCTCTATCTGCACAGGCCAGGGGTTGCCCACTTGCAGTGGGGAGAGTAAATGTGTGTGTGTGTGAGAGAGACACCCCTCCTGCACAACAAGCCCCTCTTCCACTGCTGCTGACACCACTTCTTCCACATTCAGGTGTACCGCCTGGAAGATTCCTGCTGCCTCTTCACGCTGCAGGGCCACTCGGGAGCCATCACAGCCGTCTACGTTGACCAGGTAGGAGGGAACTCACAGGGCCCAGGACACGGTTGCAGCTGCAAGAGAAGAGCGAGGAGGAGGGCACAGGTGGAGAAAGGCAGGGGGAACAGGCGACATAAGGCCAACCAGCCCACCACTTTTATTTATTGTTATTTATTAAATTTCTATACCAGCCTTCATCTGAGGGCCACTGAGCAGTTTACAATATAAAAACACAAAAATGCATAGCTTAGTAACAAAGACAACCCCCTCCCAGTTTAAAAAGCAATAGATTGTTTACTTAACCAAAGGCCTGGGAGAAGAGGAATGTTTTTTGCCTGGCACTTAAAGATATGGAATGCTTTCAGTGTTTCCTTCGAAACCATGAGGACTAGGATTTTTTTTGAGGGTGAGCAATGAAGAACAGTGAGGTTGGAAGTGCCCAGTTACACTTTTTCAATCTCTATAGAATGAAAATAGCCTTGCAGCTTTGAAAGCCTCCCTGAGAAACGTCTGGATTGGGCCTTGCAGGATCACTCAGTCTTTATCTTCCTATTAAATTTTAATTATAAACACATTTGCATATTTGTTGAGCACCAATACAGGTGCCCTTTTGAGGTTAAAGAAGAAAGGGCACAATTTGGGATTTAAACCACACGAGGAACGGTCACTCTCTGTTCTGTTCATTGGTTTGGACATCTGGAGTATGATTTTTTTCATATGGCACCAGAGCCAAAATGGCTTCTGAGAATAAATGAATTCATGGAAGGTCCAGCTTTGCCTGGATTCCAGTTGAACACACTTAACTGGAGGTACCTCTTAGCAATAAGGCCACAGTACAGATGACCTTGATTTCACCCTAAGATGTAAAATATTTCAATCTCCCGTTTGCATTGCCCCACCTGTAAGACTAGGCATCACAATGCCATTGCATTCCCCACTTGACAAGCCGTCCCTGCTCATGCTTGGAACAGAGAGGGGAGCTTTGGTGGAGGGTGTGTGAGGACAAACGCCTTTAAGGGTGCGCCTCTGCCCATCTTCTGTGAGGCAGGACTTCCTTCTGCACTGCTTGGGTCCCCTCTCCCTTGGCTTATCTTCATCCAGCTGGCTTGTTAGAAGCTTTCAGCCTTAATTCTCCAGCCTGATGTTCACCTTCGGGTGGAGGCCTGAGGAAGAAGGACCTGGGGGACCCTAGTGACATGGCCCTTGTTGCCTTTCAGACGATGGTGCTAGCCAGCGGGGGCCAGGATGGGGCCATCTGCCTCTGGGATGTGCTGACGGGGAGCAGGGTGAGCCACATGTTTGCCCACCGCGGGGATGTCACCTCCCTGACTTGCACTACCTCCTGCGTCATCAGCAGCGGCCTGGACGACGTCATCAGCATCTGGGACCGAAGCTCTGGGATCAAGCACTATTCCATTCAGCAGGTGTGCAGCTGGGGTCCTTCCTCAGACAAAGCTTTTTTCCCCTCTGCTGGCTGCCAGGAAGAACAGTGGTGGCAATTAGGTTTTGCCGCTTGGATGAGGCAGCGAGATCCAGTAGCACTCCTGTTGTCCTGGCAACCTCCCAACCACACTGCAGTAATGCACAGAACATGGGGCTGCCTTTGAAGGTGGCGCAGAAGCTTCCATGAGTCTAGGGAGAGTTTTAATGGCTCTGTGATGGGGGTTCCGCCTGTTGCCAATTTGTTTCTGACCTAGATTCCAGGCACAGGGCCTTTTAAAGACTTTGTACGGCCTAGATCACCCAGAGATTTGGAGTGTGTTGAGTAATCGATGTGCTGGTGGCGCGCAGCCCCTGATCCCCTTTCTTCTCTGTTTCTCCACAGCTCTGTGGTGGTGATTGTTCTATAATAGGCTGGATGAGAGCCATTAAATTGAAGCTAAGTGGTTGGGTCCCTAGACTGGCTTCCCCCATAGCATGAGGTGTGCAGCGTGGGGCACTTCTGGGTCTGCTTCTGTCCCTTGAAACACAGGTGGTCTCAGCTGCACAAGATTATTCCATCAGTTTCAGCCCATGGCTCAACTGCAACCCTGTGTGGGCAGGGATAACTTAGCTCCAGTTGTCTAGGCTGGGTTACCATCCAGGTTAGATTGCTGCAACACATGGGGCTGCCTTTTGAAGACAGTTCCAAAACTTACAACTACAACGGGATTCACCAGCCAGACTATTAACTGAGACCAGAAGGTCTGAACATATTACACCAGTTCTGGCCTGACTACACTGGCTGTGGAGTAGTTCCAAGTGCTGGTTTTGACCTTTAAAGCCCTGTGTGGATCATGACCACAGTACCTCAAGGACCCCCCCTCCCTCCCTGCATGAAGCATCCAAGACCCTGCTGGTCTTCATCAGGGGCCCCACCTGAGTGGGGTGCAGAGTGGCCTTTTCAGTGGTGGCCCCCTGTCTGTGGAATGCTTGTCAGCCTTTAGGCCCCAGGTGAAGACCTTATGGTTTACCCTGCCGTGGTGCTCATCCTTTAGTCAGGGGGTTGCACGAGCCTTTCATGTACAGTGGTGCCTCGCTTAACGAATGCCCTGCTTAACAAAATTTCTGCTTAACGAAAGGATTTTTCGAGCAGAGCTTGCCTCGCTAGACGAATGCGTTTTACGAAAAATTCGTCTAGCGAATCGCGGTTTCCCATTGGAATGCATTGAAATTCAATTAATGCGTTCCTATGGGCAAAAAAAAAGTCAGAAAAAATCCAGTGCATTCCTATGGGATTCGCTAGACGAATTTTTCTCTATAAGAAAAGACCCATGGAACGAATTAATTTCGTCTAGCGAGGCACCACTGTATTTAGTGTTGTTCATTGTTTGACATTTTTCTGTGCTTTAAAGTCTGAAAATGTGGTAGTAATAGATCCAGATGAACGGAAGGCATGTGTGTTCCCTCCCTTTATATTTGTACCTGTTCACTGAAGTTTGTCAGTGAGACCTGCTTACAGGCGCCCCTTTGCCAGATTATCTGCAGTGGCTGCTAGGGCTCTCTCAGGGTCAGCCCTGCAGTTGCGGACTCTGCACTAGACATACCCAGGAACTTGGTCTCCTTAGAAGATTAATTTAGGCCTTTTTTAGGCAGGCTTTTGATCTTCAGGCATGCCTGAGTATGTCATGGATGTGACAGAAAGTGAGTGTTACAATTTAGAATGAAACACATTTTAATTGCCGTTTTAAAGTCTTGACTGTTTTGGAATGTTATTGTTTTGTAGCGTTATTACTGTATTTTTCCTTTGAATTTTGTTTTAGTTGTGTGTTTTTTTGGTCTGGCTCCTGGTTTTCGGAGAGACCCAACTGCCATAGTCATAGATGGTGGAGAGGGTTGTCGATGGCAGTACTCTGCCTCCACAGTTGAGAGGCAGCAATGCTTCTGAATGCCAGTTGCTGGAAAACCACAGAAGGGGAGAAATGCTCTTGTGTTTGGGTCCTCCTTGCTGGTTTCACAGTGTCAGCTGGTTGACCACTGTGAGAACAAGAGGCTGGACTAGCTGGGCCGCTGGCCTGATCCAGGAAGCTCTTAAATTGTATCTTGAGGGTGGCTGGGACAAGCGCTCTGATGCCCACAGTTGTCTGCGATTGGTGCCTGCAATAGCAAAGATGAGGCCCACGGATCTCAGGACGGGCTCTGTTCAGCTCCGCCTCCCCTTCTCACCCTCTTCCCATTTGCTCTCTGCACAGGATATGGGATGTGGGGCCAGCCTGGGAGTGATCTCTGACAACCTGCTGGTGACCGGAGGCCAGGGCTGCGTTTCTTTCTGGGACATCGGCTACGGAGACCTGCTGCAGACAGTCTACCTGGGCAAGAGCAATGAATCGCAGCCTGCTCGGCAGATCCTGGTCCTGGAAAATGCAGCCATCGTCTGTAACTTTGGCAGTGAACTCAGCCTGGTCTACGTCCCGTCAGTGCTGGAGAAGCGAGACTGAAGCAGGATCTTGCGGACAGGCCAGAAATGACCCCCCCCCCTCACCCCTCTGATTTTCTAACTAGGAGGGGCAGGGATCAGGGCAGTCTCTCGGGGAGCTGAGAGAGAAAGAGAGAGCCGCTGCCTCTCCCCATCTTCCCGCAATTCCTTTTTCTTTCCCCGGTCTGCAGTTTGACCGTGGTGGAAGAGAAGGGGGCTGACATCTGTAGGGGGTGGTTTTCTCCATGCTCACAATAAGCTAAGAACCCAGCACCGGAGGACAGCGGAGGTAGAATACCCTGCTGTGGTTGGGTGTGAGCAAGCGCTGAGAGATTGTGGGCTGAGGGAGAGACCCTCCATCAAAGCCCTGCCTCCCACTTGCAATCTTGAGGGAGAACCCTAGGTCCCTGCTTGTTTGACTGTAAAAGGGAGGGGGGGTGAGAATGGGGTTGCATCCCCAATAAGTCTTTTGCTCTGGCTGCAGTGCCCAACTCCTTCCTCAAAGGTCTGTCACTGCAGGAGCTAACTTTGCACATGTTGGATGGAATGTGTTTTGTGTGTGGCCTCCTGAGGTGCAGCGATAGCAAGGAACAGCTGCTTCAGTGCTGTTGCTCCACACACCCTCCTCCTCCTCCTCCTCCCTGAGCTCCACCCTTCCTTCTTCCTCTGGCAGGCACGGCTTCTGTCCCACACTTTGAAGGAGAAAAAACTGGGCTGGCTGCTGTGGTTGGTGGGATTCCTACCCCTGGGGCGGGGTAGGATTTTTGTGAAGCTGTTTTCCTAGAGGGAAAGAGCGCTTGCGCACTGAGCGCATGTGAGGTCTCTCCAGTTGCAGTAGCCCTGGGATAGCTGTCCTACTGATCCCATAGTGACGGCCTCCTCCTCATCCAGCCTGCTAGGGGAAAGGTTAGGCATACTGTACTACCTGCCATATTTATTGATGTGCTGTACATAGTTATTTATTCTGGCATGTAAGAGTGAGGGGAGTGGGGAAGCTCGAACCCATGTCTCCCCAGGAGCGGAAGGCCTCTGCATCGTCAGCCTGGTTTGGGCTAGTGAAGAGGCTGCAGGAGGCTGTTATGCAACGGCTCTCGCTAGAGCTAGCTTTGTTCTGTGGAGAGAAAGTGGGGGGCAGGCAGGGGCCTGGCTTCTGCGCCCAACGCTGAGGTGAGGGGACTCCGCCCCTCTCTCGTGTCCCAGTATGCCAGAATATCCCTGCTTTTTACACAACTCCAAGAGGGAGATAGATGACCGGTTTGCCAGAGCAGCAAAGGCTGCAGCTTCAGGGCCAGTGGCAGACCTTGGAGTCTCAAATTTCAGTGGTGCCCTTTGCAGCAGCGCCAAAATTCAGAACTCCCTCGCCGCATCTTGCCTTCCATTCTACATAATAGTTGTGGCACCCCCCCCCCAAAGGCTGTGCGACCGAGCTGTTCGCGCTCCCCTAAATCCACAGCAGAGTGTGCAACTTTTATTTTTGGGTGTGCTGGGCTGCAGCTCTGGGAGGAAAGAAAGCAAATGAGCAAGAGAAGGAACAGAGGTAGCAGAGACACAGAGAAATTGGGGAAGAGCTGCTGGAACAAGCAACGCTTTTGAAACGGTAATACCATTAATTGACTGTCTAGTTCACGGTGTTTTTACTTTAGCATCTCCTGCTGTAGGAGCCCTGTGCACTGTATGCTACTCAAGGGAGCTTTTGGGGGGGGGAATTAACCTGCTGTATTCTGTTTGTCCAACTGCCCCAAGCTTGGCAGGGGCAAGAGACTACTTTGCAATGCTGGCCAGTGGAGGCCCACCCGGGGCCTCAAAGCACCCCCTCCCCCTGGCACCCTTGCGCCCGCTGCTTCCTCTTGGATCGTCGTCCGTGTCCACACCATGCCTCAGGTGGCCTTAGCTCTGCTGTGCCCTTTGGACTGTACAGCGGCAGCTGCTTTTGTACCAGATTGTGTTTTATAATGTGTATAGAGACAGACACATTAAACAGAACTAACTTAATGCCTCCTGTGTGTTTTGCGGAGTAGCGGGGAAAGGTAATCTTTGCCCAAAATTAGCAAGCCCGTAACCAAAACATAACATTGGGGGGGATCTTAAATACTGCAAGCCCAGAACTGACTGCAGCGAGGCCTCTTCCTGGTGTGTTGTCCTTTGCAGTAGCTCACACTTGAAATCTTTTGAGACCCGCTGCAAAGGGCTGACCTCAATCAAGACTACTGCTGGACGTAGAAGCTTGTTTTCTGTTCTTTCAAATCATTGTCGTTTGCCCCGAACGCAGGCTGTTTGCAAAACGGAGTGGGTGGGGGAGCTGCTTATGCCCCGCCTGTGAAGAACAGACTATCCTCATCCCACAAATCTCCCTTGCACTGCAGCCGAGCACCATTCAGATGAAGACCCTGACTAAGCACTTTAAAGATATTGGCAGGATCTATTGAGCAAATGGTTCTCTTTGTGTAGCTCACTTTAATGCAAACCTTATCAAGCAAGTGGTATACCTTGCATACAATTTTTGTGGGCAATTTAGTTGAAAAAAAAAAAAACCACAAACCAAAATAGATAAAGAGAAAAGGCATTGCTTTCTATTGCATGCTGCTAACGTAACTTAAGGCCCAGCAGCTGCTCACCCCCCCCCCAAACTTCTCAATCATAAAACATTTCTGCAAATTAATTAACTTAGTGCCAAAAAGTTACACACTCATTGTGCTATATTTGGATACTTGCAAACTAAAATGCAGCCCCCTCCGCTGCTTTTGACAAAAATCTAACAATGGATCTATCTGCAGCGCTCCCATTCATTTATTTTAGTAGCAAAGAGCTGAAAAAAGTTGGTTCTAAATTACAGAGTAAGTCGAAACATGACAATGTTACATTTGTACAAAGCGAAAAACAACCCAGAAACCCACCAAGACCTGGCCCCTCTCCCACTTTAACCCTCCTGCCTTCCAGCTACTCATGAAGACAGTCCTTTAAATTGAGGGAGCTGATGGAAAGAGCAAACGCTATGGGGGGAAAATGTGACATTTAAGCATTCCCATTCATTTAATCTGCCTTCATATGGCCACAGTCGGGCAGCATTGTTAAGGAAGCACGCCGCTGCAAGGACCCAAGGTGGCTGGCTCAGTTAACACCCACAGTCCTCCTTCGGTGCCATCACCTGTCTTTTGGGCAGCTCCTCCCCACACTTGCACCTTTGTAAAAGACCATCAGGCACACGGATGAGCCAAATTAACCACATAAAGGGACTTCAAGATGGGGATCCCTAGCTGGAATGTAAGGGCAACAAGATGCAACTGGCCTGGCCAAACAAGAAACAGGTGACGGTGGAGCCGGCAAGACACGGGAGCAGCTTTGGAGGTTGCTGAGAAAGCACGTCTCCTGCTCCTTCACCTAGCAGCTAAAAAGACTCTCCACACACCTTTCATGCAAGCCGATCAAATGTAGCTGCTTGGTCCCAAATGAGCTCTCGCCAGCGCAAAGGGGTTGTGGTTGGGTCTTGGATACCCCATTCAGAGTAGAAGTCGGTAGACAGGAGCAAAAGGGAGTCTTGCCAGAGGCAGTTTAAGGAGCAGCCCTGAAGTGCCACATCTCAAAGCCTTAGAAGCACCAAGGGTGGCAGCGGGGGGGGGGGGGTTTGAAGCCCTTTTACCATAGTCCACCCAAGCCAGGGTTACCTTGGGCTGTGTTTCAAAATCTTCCTCTGGTTGGGAAAATTACCTCGGGGGCTTCTCCAGCTGGGTAACCACCTATGACCGCAGTGAAAATCAAACCACACGTCCCGCTCCGCCCAAACTGCATTCCATTATTTCTGCCCCTCCAAAGGCCAACTTACAGATTCCTTCCTTCCCATGGCACTTGGAGGCAGGCACAAAGTGGGAGAAAGGAACAATCGGCTCAGAAAAATCTTCCTGCACGCCTCCAGCCGTTCAGACACAGCCGGTGGGAAACAGTCTTCTAAGTAGTGGCGGGAGAGGGAAAAAGGATGCGAGGCGAATGGGCACTGCATGGCTCCTGGCGCAGCAGAGGCTTCCTGGCTGTGGCCAGTCTTGAGCTGGAAAAGCTGCATGCTGCGGAGTGTGAACCAGCCCCCTTTCCTCCCTCGCCCTCCCAAGTTTCTAGTCCTCAAAATGCATCAGTGGTGGTATTAGCAGCAGCAGCAGCAAAGTCTTGGGTTGGTGTGATGCCCTCCTCATGTCTTGTTGAGTGTCCACAGCGGGTCCAGCATGCTGAGGGGGTCGTCGCTGGGGCGGGTGCCGCGGAGGCCTTCCCCGTTCTGGGGCTGAAGGAAGCTCTGCTTGCTCACCTTGTGCCTGCCCTTGAGGCTGTTGTCCAGCGTGAAGGCCTCGGGGGTCAGCGAGGCCAGCAGCTCCAAGGAAGAGGAGGACGGGGCCGCAGCCGGAGCAGCAGAGGGCTCTGCCCCGGGAGGCGCTGGCAGGACTTCACTCTCTTCCTGACTCTCCTCTTCCAGGTGGTTGCTGTTCTCGGCCGTGCAGCATCCAGCAGCCTCAGGCGCCGCTGGTGCAGGGGTGGCTGGCGGGGAGAGCGCGGGGGCCAGCTCTGTGCTGGCAACAGGGCAGCCGAGATCGGCAAAGGCGGTCTGAGGGGGGCCAGCAGGGGGCGCTGGGACAGTCAAGGGCAGGGGCTCCAGCTGCTGCCCGTTGGCGGATGAGGGCTCTGCCCCTCCCAAGGGAGGCCTGATGCTGAGCTTGGCGATGGTGGCCTGGATGGAGCTGATGGGCATGTCGGCACCCATCACCAGATCCTGAGGGTCCTGGAGGATATGGGGCTAGAGGGAAAGGAAGAACAGCTTAAAGGGTGCAGCAAGCGTCCTCTGACAAGGCCCTCTGGGATGGGGGGGGGCCGCGATCATTACGTCTTTATATCTGCTGGGAGATGCCCAGAGTGGTTGGGGCAACCTAGTCCGAGGGGCGGGGGTACAACTAATAAAATTATTATTATTATTCACCTGTCCTTCACCCTGAGGTCCTAGGGCAGGTTATGGCGACTTAAAATACAGTAGGATCACAACGCTGATTTTACTTGCATGATAGCAGCTTCATGCAGATCACCAATAAATAATATTATTATTTATTAAATTTGTACACCGCCCTACACCTGTAGATCTCAGGGCGGTTCACAATATAAAAATAACAATAAAAACCCCACAAATCTACCTATATATATAAATGTAAAAATCGTGAGTGCGGGGTCCACTTTTCTCCGTAACCGCTTGACCGATCGTCCTGAAATTTTGACACAACGATCCAGGCCACTCCCCGAGCGTTGTTAGAAGAAAAATCTCTCAAATCTCACACCTCCGCAGGTACAAACCTCTTTTTCAACAAAGTAAAACAGCGCCCTCAAGTGGATTTCCTTCCACAGTACACCCTCTCCCTTCCTGTGAAATCTACACCACACCCACAAACCCCGCCTCCACCACGAGATCCACCACTCATATACATCCATCTGGCAGAGGTGTTGAAGACCAAACCAACTGAAAACAGGCCTTTTCCAGCAACAAGGCTCAACATTGCCAAGTGGAGGTAGGGGCCTGCCTGGGGGGGGATGGGGGGCCGAATAGGGGGCAGGGATACATAATGGGTCAGAACAAGGTGGGGGGAGACACAGGGATGAAACCTGCCCTCTCCACAGTATCTCGCCTCGACGCAGGGGGACTCTGAGGCTCGGGGGGATCTGAAGGGGGGCTATTACCCTCCATTTCACAGACTAATGCACAGCAACGCCTGCAGGGCCAGCTAGTGCATAATAAAAATAAGAACAGAACAAACCCAAAATCCCTCTCCCGCAGCACATTTTAAAAAAGGCATTGTATATCAATCAGCCCAATGCCTCATTGGATAGGAAATAAATGGGGAGAGGGACAGTCTTGTTTACTGAGCTCTGGAGGAGCTTGAAAGGAGACTCCAGAGCCTGGAATCTCTGTGAATGGTTTTCTCACTGCAGAAAGTGTTTTTAAGCTCTCAGCCTTTGCATCATTCTGACAGTGCAAGTTTGCCTTTACGCCCAACTTCTGCGCACGTAGCCCTCGCGCAAGTTGCATTCGTGCTCTACATTAAAAACGCGCAAAATATAAAGTGACAAAAGTGAATGCAATTGCTTGCATTTAAGATTTCCAGTCTGTCTTCTAAAGAGAGGTGACATTTCTCGTGTCACGGGATGTATCCGGTAAGACAGCCTCTCTCCTACCATTTAAAAGTTCCAACTATTGACCAAACATGGGCTTTCAAAACAGTGGGGAGGGCTGCTGCACCCCCTTGCCAGGATTAAGCAAAGTGCAACCGAGCCGACGTGAGATTTTTCTGAAAGAGAGCACTATGCCCGAGTCATCCCAGATACAGGAAAGACGGCTGCGAGGGGATAGGAGCAAAGGAAAGGCGCTCTGCACATGGCCAGAAACCACCTCTTTTAATGGGCTCTCATGACATTCCGCCACCCCACTCTTGTCTCTGTGCTAGCGGAAGGACACTCCACCCACACTTGCCCTCCGATGCACCCTACCTTCTGGGCAGCACTGCTGGCAGGCTTGCTGGCGGAGGGCGCCATGACCCCGTGTCTCTGCAGCACTTGCTTGGCATGTTTCAGGAGAGACTCGTAGCAGAACTTGAGGTGGAGCTGGAAGCGGAGGAGGAGCCAGGATTGAGGGCCAGACATTTCACCTAAATGCCTTTTTCTCAAGGCGGCTTATGGCATTATTCGGAAAAGCCTCATTGCAGGGGGTTGGCCTGGACGACCCTTTGGGGTCCAATGCCACAATTCTTCATTTCCATGAGAAACATCATTGTAAAATGCAAACTAGTTAAAAACAGTAGTGGCGCTGTGGGTTAAATCACAGAGCCTAGGGCTTGCTGATCAGAAGATCAGCGGTTCGAATCCCTGCGACGGGGAGAGCTCCCGTTGCTTGGTCCCAGCTCCTGTCAGCCTAGCAGTTCGAAAGCACGTCAAAATGCAAGTAGATAAATAGGAACCGCTACAGCGGGAAGGTAAACAGCGTTTCCGTGTGCTGCTCTGGTGCGCCAGAAATGGCTTTGTCATGCTGACCACATGACCTGGAAGCTATACGCCGGCTCCCTCGGCCAATAATGCGAGATGAGCGCGCAACCCCAGAGTCGGTCACGACTGGACCTAATGTTCAGGGGTCCCCTTTACCCCCCTTTAAAACACAATGAGAGACCAATGGCAGGCCAGTTGCCAACGTGGTCTGCACTTGTTTTTGAAGGTCTGTCTAAATAGGGACGTCTTAAACTTACTGGGAAAAGATCACAAGGAGGGAGCCAGTCAGACCTCTCTTGGGAGGGAATTGCCAATATGGGAATGGCCACAGAAAAGGCTTCCTCTCGTGTAACCAAGCAACCGGGCCTCAAATGTCGATGCGGCCAGGACAAGGTACACACCCAAGGATCTTAGCACCCAGCCAAGGTCTTTTAGGTGACCCAAGGCTCATGCATGTCACCCACGGCAGCTCCACCCGCACCCCAGCCCCGTACCTTCTCCTGCAGCATGTGCTTCCTCTGCTGGCGGATCTTCTTCACCAGCTGGGGCAAGTCTGGGATGCTGTTGCCGGCCTCCACTTCCTGCATGGCGGCATACAAGAGGCAGAAGGCGCCGGTTCGGCCCACGCCAGAGCTGTGGGGGATGCACAAGATGAACAAGGTTCTGCTGGAGGGGGGCACTCGCAACTTCCCTCCTTAGCTGTGATTCCTACATGGTGGGGGGGTGGGGGGGCGTAGGCTTTGGGGTCCCTTCCAACTCTACAGTTCAAAGATTCCTACCCATGATGGGCCTTCACATAATGAATTTGCCTTCAAAAACTCCGCAGAGCATTTTTAAGGGGTTCAGATGTGTTCATGGAGGAGGAGGCTGGGACAATTCATATTTAAGAACCTAACCTGCAAGCTGGATTCAAGCACAAGCCCTCTTCCCTCCTGCAACTTCCAGCACCTGGTATTCAGATGCATAGGCGGCAAAGCAGAGTCAACATGGCTAGTAGCCATCGATAGCTCTCTCCTCCTCCATGAATTTGTCTAATCCAGTGTTTCACAACCTTTTTTGGGCCACGGCACACTTGTTCCGTGAAAAAAATCACGAGGCACACCACCATTAAAAAAGTTAAAAAATTTAACTCTGTGCCACCCTATATTATAATTATGACTGTAAGAAACACTTGCCAAATATTGCTTTCCGGTGGGTCAGTGCTGTGGATTGGCGGCCGCCAGGCTCGTTTGCACTGAGCTTTGGGAAAGAGGAGGAGAAATATTGCTTTCCGGCGGGTCAGTGTTGTGTAACAATGCAAATCGCTCTTCTCGTTGCCGCACGTCGCGGCACACCAGCCAGCGTCTCGTGGCACACTAGTGTGCCGCGGAACAGCGGTTGAGAAACGCTGGTCTAATCCTCTTTTAAAGCCATCCAAGTTGGTGGCCATTGCTGCCTCCTGTGGCGGGGGGGGGGGGGAGTTCCACATTTTAAGCCTGTGCTGTTTGAAGGAGGACTTCATTTTCTCTGTCCTGAATCTTCCAATATTCAGCTTCACTGAATGTCCATGAGTTCTTAAGTTACAAGAAAGGGAGAAAAACTTCCCTCTATCCCCGGGTTCCCCAAATTTGGGTCTCCAGCTGTTTCTGGACTACAGTTCCCATCATCCCTGACCACTGGTCCTGCTAGCTATGGATGATGGGAGTTGTAGTCCAACAACAGCTACAGACCCAAGTTTGAGAAGCTCTTGACTTTCTCCATGCAGAGCATAATTTTACAAACGTCTTATCATGCTGCCTCTTACTTGCCTTTCCTCTAGAACAGTGACACACAGAGCCCTCACTGCTGGCACGCGCCCCAACGGCCCATTCACGCTGTTGTTGTTGTCCCCCCCCCCATTTGTTCCGCTACAGCTTGTCTCCGCTTTTAAAACCCGGATCCTTTTCTATTGTTACTGCTGGTAGCCAGAGATTGGTTTTTTAACCCTTTCTGTGCTGTTTTTTTCTGGCGCTTTGGCAGACTATGAATGGGTGTAACAGCATTCATTTTTTAACCCGTTCTGTGCTGGGGTTTTTTGGCGCTTTGGCAGAGTATGTCGATGCTGAGTGTTAGTTCTAGCGAAGGTATTATTCTTCATTTATTTCTGTTCTCTTCCCCCCCAAAAAAGTGCAGCAGCTTTGGGGCACCCCCCCAAAAGCAAAGCAACTTTTGCACCCCCCAAAAAACCCTCCAAAACTTTGGTCAGCAGATCTCCCCCAAAAAGCTCAACAACTCTGGGCACTTTGTGATAAATAAGGGTTTTTTGGTTTGGTTAAATAATTAGTTTTTGGTTTATTAAATACAGTTATATATTACAATTATACATTTTTGTTATTTAAACTATAAATATCGTGAAATTATGGTTTTTTCTCGAAGTGACACACCACCCGAGTTATGCTCGGTTTTTTGGCAAATTTTGACACACCAAGCTCAAAAGGTTGCCCATCACTGCTCTAGAAAGTCCCAAGCGCTGCAATTGTTCCTCTATCCCCTTGATCATTTTGCTCGCCCTTTTCTGAACCTCTTCCAACCCTACAATATCCTTTTCGATACTGCTTTTCGAGGCATTCCGGCTACAAATATCAGGTGCCAGGGCACAGGCAACAGCACACAGCCACTGACAACTAAGCCAGTGTGGCAGAGGGGCCCACAGCTGTCACCTTTGGGCTCGACAGGTTATTGGTCTGACACACTGTGAGGCTCCGAGTCCTCCGCACTCCCTGCTGGGAGAAGCTGCTTTCCAAGTCTGGCTTTACTCACCTGCAATGGACGACGATGGGGGTGTGGAGCGGCCGCTGGTGGAGGTAATGGCTGTGCACCTCCTGAATGAAGCGGAGCAGGTCCCCTTTGCTGTCCGGGAGGCCACTGAAGTAAGGAAGGGGAAGGAGGGAGAGAAAGAGAAAAATAATAATAATGAAGCAAGCATCTTTGCAAAAATGATTTTGCTGCCGCATGCCAGCTCCACTGCCACTCTCCTGGATGATCCCTGTTCCTCTAGTTCAGTCTTTCTCAAACTTGGGTCGCTGGCTGTCGTTTGCAGGAGAGAGCCAGCAGTAAATCACACTGTGCAAGTTGGAGTTAACTCTTTATTAGCAAAAACAGGATCTGCACAGGAGCACCAGGCCTAATGAGTACAGCAACTCATCTCCGCAGTTGGGGAGACGGAAAATCCCCACCGCAACACAGCTGCCGAAATCTCCTGCTCTCCAGGGCTTTCCCAAAGCAATCTGAGACTATGCCTTTGCTCCTCCCGCTTCATACCTCCCCTGGTCCTGGGGGACAAGCAGAGAAGGGGAGCTTGTCACAGCAGAAGTGGGAGACACCCATGACTCTTCACCAGCCTGACTCATTTCTGGCTCTTGGCCTCTCTCCTGCTTCAGCTTCGGCTCCAATTCTGGACTTCTCTCTACCACAGGTGCCCTGTTACCACCTCTTCAGCTTTTGACACTGACCACTCATTGTTGTCCCACCACCACTCTCTAGGCTCTGAGCCTCCCCAGCTGGTTCCGTTCCTTCCACCACCACCCCTGTGTCCAACCAGTCCGTGACACTGTTGCACTACAACTCCCATCATCCCTGGCCCTGCTAGCCAGGGATGATGGGGGTTGTAGTCCGACAACAGCTGGCGACCCAAGTTTGAGAAGCACAGCTCTAGCTGGGCCAGGCAAGCGAGGCACAGCCAGGCCACACCCCTCATCACCAGCCTCTCCCCACTGCCCTCCTGGTGTGGGACAAAAGTCACATACAGCTCCGGCCAGGAGGAGAACTGCAGGTGGATGACGGTGCGCTTCAAGCTCTGGTCTCGGAACTGCAGCGTGATCATGCGCTCCACGTGCGTCGGGGTGGCCTTGACGCTGGTGAGGACCAGGGTGAGGAGGCCGTGGACCATGGGCTGGCCCCGCTCCGTGGGGAAGTAGCGGACAACCTTTTGCTGCAGGACAGAGAGAAATGGGGGGATGTCGGGAGGAGAAAAGGAGGAGCAAGGCAGAGCGCTTCCAGTGCCACCATTTTGGCCTTGCCTCCCATGGTTAGAAGGCAGCAGGGGAGGGGAAAGGGCCTCCCCCCCCTGCAAGCCTGAGATCCTGGGGAGCTGCCATCGGTTAAGAGAAAACAACTTCAGCTCCCCAAACTTTTTGGTTCTTGGTTCCATGAACTCATCTGCCTGCCCTCAGCTACGAAAGTTCAGAATAGCAGTTTTGCCCGACCCCACTAAGGAAGATAACACGACACAATTCGAAACGGTAAAAATTAATTGCACATATATTCAAAATCTGATTAAAACTATTTCAGAAAACCTGAATGAACTTGATCCTGGGACAGCAGCTGTTCGAAGGTCGTTTTACACCCCTCCCCTGGTAAATTCCCACCAGGGGGGCAGCATGGCCCACTTTGGGAACCCCTAGGCTAGAGATTGCTCTTTTCCCACCTCCAGCAATGGCTCCTCCTAGGCAGGGGTAGCCTGGACCATGGTAAGCCATGCTCTAGGATCCTGCTGTTGGGGTCATGGGGTAGCGACATTTATTTCATTTATTAAATTTGTATACCACCCTACACCTGTAGATCTCAAGGCTCACAACCTAAAACTACAACGTATTTACATTCAATGAACTGCAGTTAAGCAAAAGCGGAAACGTCTCAAATTCTTCCAGCTGTGTGTGTGTCTCCAGGCCAACTGTGGTTTAATTTATATCATACTAAACTATGGCTTAGCATGACGCAAACACCTGTGGTATTCTATTTAGGAATTTAAGTTTATTCCCATAAGGCTTTGATGATGAAGCCTGAGCTGGTTGGCAAATTCTAAGCATATGCCTCCTTGGGAACGCAAGTCACTTTTTTCTTGCAGTCCATATGCAATACACATTACATTAGAGGTAAAGGGTAAAGGGACCCCTGACCATTAGATCCAGTCGTGACCGACTCTGGGGTTGCGCGCTCATCTCGCTCTATAGGCCGAGGGAGCCGGCGTATAGCTTCCAGGTCATGTGGCCAGCATGAAAAAGCCGCTTCTGGCAAACCAGAGCAGCACATGGAAACGCCGTTTACCTTCCCGCTGTAGCGGTTCCTATTTATCTACTTGCATTTTGACGTGCTTTCGAACTGCTAGGTTGGCAGGAGCTGGGACCGAGCAATGGGAGCTCACCCCGTCACAGGGATTCGAACCGCCAACCTTCTGATCAGCAAGCCCTAGGCTCAGTGGTTTAACCACAGCGCCACCTGGGTCCCTTTAGAGGAGAATAAAGCATTTGAGTGTCTCACTCTCTCCTTTCCCCCAAGCTGCAATCACAGGATCTGATGCACAGGGTCAGAAGCCGGAGACTCTCAGGTTGCATAAAACAAAAAACAAAAAAACACAGCAAGTTGCTGGTCCTCAGGGTTGGGCAGGAAAGAACATAAAGGGGCAGGTAACATCTGCGGAGATCTGACTGCAATCCATTGGGGGGAGGAAATCGCCCTCAACATGACCCCAATGAAGCAGACAAGACCACCTGAGTTGTCCCTAAAACCTGAGGAAGTCTGTTTAAACCAGAGTGAAACTAAACTCGACTTTGACTCCTTGCTCCTTACTTTCTCGATCTCCTGCTCGGAAACCAGCATGACGACGACGGACACTTTCTGTTCGTAGATCATGAGCCAGAAGTCGGAGGCTGTGCCCACCAGGGGGGCCTGCGTGGCGATGATGGCGGGGCAGTAGGAGGAGAGGTCTTCGATGCGGCTGGCGTTGATGTAGTCGTCCTTGCCCGACTGCAGGATGATGCGGTTCTTGTCGTAGGGCATGATGTCCTGGTGGCGGTTCTTCATGGAGTAGCAGCGGGCGATGGCGATGGAGAGCTGGCGGGCGTCTTTCTCCTGGGCGTCCTGCAGCTCCTTCCAGATGCCGTCCAGCTCGTTGGCGCTCCCCGGGGAAGGGGCCGGCTTCTCGAGGCCGGCCACCACGTCCTGGAAGCGCTCCAGCTCCGACAGGAGCCGGCGGATGTGCTCGGGCTTCTCGTAGGGGTCCTTCTCGATCAGCTGCACGGCCTTGGGCTTCAGCCCATCCTTGGCGTCGGCCTTGGTGGGCTGCAGGAGGGGCTGCCCCACCGAGGCCTTGGCACCCCCGTGCTGGCTCTCGGGGCTGGAGGACAGGAGGTCGTCGGTGGACGAGTTCTGCCGGGGGAAGCGGGAGGCCTCGGAGGGGCCCTGCGCCAGTGGGGCGGCCCCGCCGGGCGCCAGAGAGGATGGGGGCAGCTGCGGGAGATGCCCCGAGGGGGGCAGGAGAGATGGAGCCGGCAGGGTCAGGGAAGGCTGCGGGGAGGGCGCCGGGGAGGGCAAGGCAGCCCCCTGCACCACTACGGCGCCAGGCATCTGCGCCAGGGCAGGGCTGGGTGCGGGAGGGACGTGGTGAGGGAGGGCCTGGCTGACGGGCTGGGGCTGCCCTCCGTGGGGCATAGGGGCACCCGGAGGGATCTGGGGGACCCCAGGGCCAAGGGGCCGGGGTGCCGGGCTGGCACCAAAGGCGACCTGGGCTGGCGATCTGGCAGGCAAGGGCTGGATGGAAGTGAGCGACGGGCGAAGGGGCAGCTGCTGCTGCTGCTGCTCAGGCCCCATCATGCCCATGGAAATGTTGGGGCCATGGGAAACAGCCGTGGGGTAGGTCAGGGAGTGGGGAGGCAAGGCGTGGCCCAGGGGCAGCTTGTCATGGGCCGGCCCAAGCTGATAGTGTTGGGCTCCCAGTTGGACGGGATGGCCGGGCGGGTGTGGGGGGACCTGCCTGAGGACGGCTTGCGGGGCGCAGACCTGAGCCGGGAAGGGGTGCTGGAAGGGCGGCTGCTGGGGCCCTTGGACCTGGGGCCCTTGGACCTGGGCCAGGAACTGGGGTGTGTACTGCTGGGGGGGCAGACCAAGGGGCTGGGGGCGGACCTGCCTGTCCATTGGGGGCTGGAGGGGCCCGTGGGAGGAGAAGGCCTGCGGAGGCTGAGCAGAGGAGTAAGGCGGCAGGGCCTGTTGCATGAAGGGTGGCCCACAAGGCTGGGGGTACGGGAACGGGGCGTTCGGTGTCCCTTGAGGTCCTGCGAAGCCACCCTGAGGAGGAGGAGGAGGCCCTGCCCACTGGGGGAGCGGCCCGGCCACGCCCCTGGGGGCGGCACAGCTCGAGATGGGGGCCTGGATGCTGTCGACGGTGGTGGTGGCCGGCCGGACCCCCGGCGCGTGCTGGGGGAAGCTGCCGACGCCGTACTGGTGGGGGGACGGAGCGGGGGGCCGGACTGCCAGAGGGGCGGAGTGGCTGGCCGGGAATGCCCCGCTGTTGGGGGCCAGCTGCCCCATGCCGTAAACCATGCCCCCTGGGGGAGCGGAGAAGGGCATGGGGAGGTGCTGCGGGGAGGTGTGCTGCGGGGGCAGGGGGGGCCCAGGGTAGGGGGGCTGCGCAGCTGGGCCCCGCATGACACTGCCACTGGGTGGGTAGGCCTGGGGGTTGGAGACTGAGGAGGGGGCGGAGCTCATAGGCGGTGGGGCTGCCTGGGGGGCAGAAGGCGGCATCTGGTGGGAGGCCGGGGGATAAGGGGCTTGCGCGGAGCTGGCCGGGACTCTGGGTGGTGGGTAGTGCCTGTGGGGGGCACCCCGGGCCACGTTCTGGCCCGGGCCGAAGGGAAGCCTGGCCTGGCCCGGCTGGGGGGCAGGAAAGGCTTCATGGCCAGGGGCTGCTCTCAGGCCAGCGTGGGGGAAGGCAGGGTCCAGACCAAGGGCGGCCAAGGCATCTGGCGGCAGCTGCGCCAGGTGAGCCCCCAGCACTTCGGGGGGCAGGCTGCGGAGCTCCTCCGGGAGGTCGGCCAGGGAGAGGGAGCCGAGGGGCAGGGGGTCGGGCGGCTCGAGGTCGGAGGCCTTCTTCTGGAGCGCCGGCTTGGCGGTGGTGGGCCTGGCAGGAGGTCTCTTCTTCAGTTCCCTGCCAAGGCAAGGGCACAGAGAAGCCACGTGAGGTGGGCACCCACTCCCAAGCACCCCCTGGCCCCCAGAGGGTCCCTAAAACCCCAGGTGTTTGCATATATATCTTAAAAACCTGGTGTTCTGATCATCACCTAAACCAGCCTTTCTCAATCTTGTGTCTCTGGATATTGTTGGAATATAATTCCCATCAACCCGGATTACCCCCGTTTTACTGTTTTAACATCACATTTTACAGTTGGCAGTTAAACTTTGGAACTCCCTCCCACAGGAGGCAGCAATGGCCACCAACCTGGATGGCTTTAAAGGAGGAAGGGACAAATTCACAGAGGAGAAGGCTAACAATGGCTCCTAGCTCATATCCTCTTATGTTGCTGTTGTAAGCCAGTTTTAGGGCCGTTGTGGAAAAACAGAGCAGAAATCTGAGCTCTCACAGACCCACTTGCACCCAGAGCCAAGCCACCTTACCTCTCCAGGAGCTGCTGCCTGGCCACCTCAGCTCCCTTGCAGGCAGCCCGGGATTTCTCCAGCAGTTTGGCCACTTTGCTCTCCAAGTCGGCGTAGAAATCTTTCCCTTCCTGGGATTTCTTCATCAGGTCCTCGTAAGCCTCATAGGAAGCCACCAGGGTCTGCAAAGATGTGTTCCACCTGGGGGGCGGGGCGGGGAGGCAGGAAAGAAGGTTTAGGATTAGGAAGAGGGGTATTTGCAGGACCACCTGGAAAGCGCACAGAGCCAGGAGAGGCATTCACACATGCCTGGGCACAAGGGCTGAGCTGTACCAATCGACAAGTGTACACCCCTTCACACAGACGCTTGTACCTGGTTTGTACCCGGGTGGAGTGAACAAACCTAAAGTGTGCAGCCCAGGAGAAAGGGGATTCCCAAACTCTGGTCAAGCCCCCATTTATTTATTTACATTTACATTCATAGAATCATAGAGTTGGAAGAGACCACAAGGGCCATCCAGTCCAACCCCCTGCCAAGTAGGAAACACCATCAAAGCATTCCTGACATCTGCCTGTCAAGCCTCTGCTTAGAGACCTCCAAAGAAGGAGACTCCACCACACTCCTAGGCAGCAAATTCCACTGCCGAACAGCTCTTACTGTCAGGAAATTCTTCCTAATGTTTAGGTGGAATCTTCTTTCTTGTGGTTTGAATCCATTGCTCTGTGTCCACTTCTCTGGAGCAGCAGAAAACAACCTTTCTCCCTCCTCTATATGACATCCTTTTATATATTTGAACATGGTTATCATATCACCCCTTAACCTTCTCTTCTCCAGGCTAAACATACCCAGCTCCCTAAGCTGTTCCTCATAAGGCATCGTTTCCAGGCCTTTGACCATTTTGGTTGCCCTCCTCTGGACACGTTCCAGCTTTTCAATATCCTTCTTGAACTGTGGTGCCCAGAACTGGACACAGTACTCCAGGTGAGGTCTGACCAGAGCAGAATACAGTGGTACTATTACTTCCCTTGATCTAGATCCTATACTATTGATGCAGCCCAGAATTGCATTGGCTTTTTTAGCTGCTGCATCACACTGTTGAGTCATGTCAAGTTTATGGTCTACCAAGACTCCTAGATCCTTTTCACATGTACTGCTCTCAAGCCAGGCGTCACCCATCCTGTATTTGTGCCTTTCATTATTTTTTTGCCCAAGTGTAGTACTTTACATTTCTCCTTGTTAAAATTAATCTTGTTTGTTTTCACATACCACATGTTCCTCCAATGAACTCAAGGTGATTTATATGGTGTCCCCCCCCCCATTTTACGCAGGTTAGGCCGATAGATGCTGGCTGCCCATCAAGGTCACCCAACGAGCTTCGTGGCCGAGTGGGAGGATTCGAACCCTGGTCTCCCAGGGTCATAGTCCACCACTCTTACGTCACGACAGCAGTTGTCCTCAAACATTTTTCTCCGGACCACACTTTCAGAATAAAAATTTGATTTATTTTTTATTGATAAGAAATAAATTGGAGAACACAACCAGGATTGTCCTCAGTATCATTTGCTACTCTCATTTCAAAAAGGTATCTATCCATATTCTGCAAATCAAATCAAATCAAAATACTTTGATACTCTACTGTACTACACTGAAATGTTTAAATGCCTAGTTGTCCTTGAATCTACCCCGCCACACTTGCCATTCTCTACTGCCACACCCTTTGAGAACCGCTGTGCAACATCATGCCCCTTTCTGGAGAAGGGACCCCTTTGCCTTCCTTTCCAGGGGCTGGCACCTGACCTGGTTGGTGGAGGCGTGAGAAGGGAACTGGGCAAACTCACGGGTCTATCAGTGGCTGGCCATTTTTCAACCTCGAGTCTCGAAGACAGCTTGCCTCTTTGCCAGGGCCCTGGCCCGGGGGGAGAGAATCTGCCTTGCAAGCAGAAAGCCCCCGGTTCAATCCCGGATCACATCCCTGCTGGGGACTTTTGGGAGTCAGTTAGAAGTTCACCACCGTTGATATATCAGCAGAGTACGCGGAGCCCCAGCAGAGCCTTCGGAGATTTCCTGCTCTTAGAAGAACAGCTTCTTCCAGAGTCCACAGTTAAGGGGGAAAGTCCTCTCCCAAGTAGTTCAGAGTTTCAAGTTGCAACGTGTTTGTCATCCCCCAGATAACGAAGACAAAACACTACAGCCTACTATATACCGTTCTTCTGGTCTCGTAACGTAGATACTTGCGCACAGGGAGATCCACTGACACTATTTCCGCACTAGCTAACGCTGCTGCAAAGAACAGCCCATTCCCCTGACTCTTGCAGATTCAGAGTCAGACCCTGGCGGCAAACTGGACAGGACACAACCATCGCATAACGAAAACAATGCCCTAGAGACTATTCTACCTGTCTCTACATTCTTGAACCACTTGGGAGGCTGGATAACTCGGCAATTCAGACACTTGACCTCACGGGTATTGCTATGGTAACCCAGTGCACCTGGCACCCTTTCCTGTGAACACCCAGGTGTGTGTGTGTGTGCGCACGCACGCACGCGCTCTCAAGACAGGAGCCTAAGCATTGTGCAATTTAACCCACCGTTCTCATTGCATCAATAATCTCTACGGTAGCTGCTGCCCCCTGCTGGCTTCTAGCTGGCAGCGCATCAACCTTTTGCCAGGCTGCTAAGAAATCCAAAAACCGCTTCTCCTCCCCCCGGCCACTCACTTGTGTTCCACCTCTGCCAGGACCTTGCGCACGGCCGCATACTTGACGTTGGCGTCCGTCAGGGCTTTGAGGATATTCTCCTGGGCGGTCAAGTTCTGTTCCAGGTAGACCTTGATCTGGTCGTACTTCTTCAGCTGCTCCTCAAAGAGTTTCTGGAGAGAGACAAGAGGAGAAGTCAAGGCAAAGCTACGATAGGCTGGGGAGGAGAGGAGGGGAGGAAGGAGAAGGGGATTCTGGGAATTGGTTGAGGCCAGTGGGGCGCGTGAAATGCATACCAGAGCATCTTTTAGGCCTTTGGGTTATCTGAGGTGCGGAGAAAGGGCCACAGCTCGGTGGAAGAGGGTCTGCCTGGCCAGCAGGTGGTCCTGGGTTCAATCCCAGGTAAGGCTGGGAGAAACCCCTGCCTGATTTCCTAGACAGTCAGTGTGGACACAGTACTAAGCTAGGTGGACCAATGGAAGGACCTGTGTCTGCACTGCAAATTTATCATCCATATTCATAAGGAAACTGTTTCCAGAGGAAGAACTGTGAGGGGAGAGAGACTTTGGGCTGGCCATGGATTTTTCTGCCTGACTTGCTCCACTCTCCAGCCCAAGGAGCCATTCCTAGACCCCCGACTAGAAGCAGCCGGGAAGAGAGAAGAGAGGCTGCTGGGATGAGAGAAGGGTTTAAATAATAATAATAATAATAATAATAATAATAATAATAATAATAACAATAATAATTCTAGAAGTTGTCTGTCTTTGTTTCTCAACTTAATCCTTTTACATGGTTTTGTATGCATTTTGGCATTTTATGCATTGTGACTTGCTGTTATTTCTACTGGTTATATTTTAGTAATTATTTGTTGTAATTGTTACAAGTGAATTTCTGTTTCATTTCTGTTTGCTGATATTTAATTTCACTGTAAACTTCCTGACAGTAAGAGCTGTTCAGCAGTGGAATTTGCTACCAAGGAGTGTGGTGGAGTCTCCTTCTTTGGAGGTCTTGACAGCCATCTGTCAGGAATGCTTTGATGGTGTTTCCTGCTTGGCAGGGGGTTGGACTGGATGGCCCTTGTGGTCTCTTCCAACTCTATGATTCTATGTTCTAACATAAACAACAACAACATGTTCTAACATGTTCTTGCGATTCCCTTTCCCATCAGCTTCAGGAGGAATTGGGTGGCGATGGTGGTGCAGAACGGCCGACCGGGCACCCTGCCTCCCTCCCTCTCAGCTGCCCACCTTCATCTCAGACCGGTCCGTCGTCACCAGCGAAGTGGTGATGTCGTCCTTCTGGATCATCTCGCGCAGCTGCTGCTCCAGGGAGACCCGCTGGTCCTTCATCTCCTGCACTTTGGCCAGGATCCTCTTCAAGGTCTGCATTGCCTGCTGGTCGTCTAGGGAGGAAAGAGGCAGACAGGGGCTGATGGGAGTTGTAGTCCAAGTGACATCTCCAGGGCAGCAGGTTGGGCAAAGACTGGTTTTATTTTGTTATTTTTTTTAAGGTTCAGGATTTCAATTCCTGCACCAGGATTAATTCTGCCATCTACCTAGATTACACAAAGTGGACCCTCTTCCCATACTCTGGTCTGCATTTTTTAAAACAGACGTTGAATAATTCCTTCTACCGAAAGGGTAGCCCCGGAATCCAACGGCCTACAACCGGTGAGCTGGGACCCACGACTGAGTGGCAACCTGATCTCAGGTGTGGGCCAACAGCAGCCCTATCATCAGGGTAAAGAGAGAGAGAGAGAAACTTTAAGAAGCAGGTTCCCCCCAAATGTGTGTTTGGGTTGTAGGAGGATCCTGGATCTGAAACGGCTGAAGGCAACTGCTCTAGAAATCAGTCTCTGCGGATCCTGAAACATCACCCCAAAGCTGCCATGAAGCTCGCTGGTTGGCCTTGGCCCTGTAGACCTGAAGGAGTGTCTCCACCACCATCGCTCAGCCCGAACACTAAGGTTCACTTCAGAGGGTTCCCTGACTGCGAGAAGCAATGTGACAGGGAACCAGGCAGAGGGCCTTCTCGGTGGTGGCACCCTCCCTGTGGAATGCCCTCCCATCAGATGTTAGGGAAATGAACATCTGACATTTAGAAAACATCTGAATGCAGCGCTGTATTGGGAGTTTTTTTAATGCCCGATGTTTTATTGTATTTTTCTATTTTGCTGGAAGCAGCCCAGAGTGCCTGGGGCAGTCAATTCAGATGGGCAGCATATTAATAATAATAATAATAATAATAATTATTATTATTATTATTATTATTATTATTATTATTATTATGTTATTGTGGTTGTGAGGATAAAATGGAGAATTGCACACCCCACCTTGAACTCCCTGGAGGAAAGGCAGGACATATATGTAATAATGGTCTATATATAGCTCTGCTTAGCAGCAGAGGGGAATGCAGCAGGAGATTCCACCCTATTTCAGAGAGTGTAGAATCACAGAATTGTAGAGTTGGGACCCCCAAGGACCATCCAGTCCAACCCCCTGCAGTGCAGGAACCGCAGCTAAAGAATCCACGATTTGCGGCATCTGTGGGCTCAAGGGGCAGGAAGCCATAACAGAGAAGAGACGGCGGCAACGCCTTCCTTGCCCTCCTCACCTTCCGTCAGGCTGGGGGTGGGCAGGGCGGCCCTCACTTGCTCCAGGGGCCCGCTGAGCAGCCGCAGGTTGCTGATGTGCAGGTTCATGGCCTTGTGGAGCTCGGTGTTGGTGAAGCTGGCCTTCTCGTGCACCTCCATGTACTTGCCCCACTCCTTGGCCACTTCCGCCAGCCCGGAGGAGGGTGGGGTGGGAGGGGAGCCCTGCTGCGGGGGCAGCTTCCCCCCCAGCGCCTCCTGCAGCTTCTGCTCCTGGGCCTCGTCCTCGTCCAGAAGGTCCTTGATCTCCTTCAGAGATGCTTCGACGTCTGTGAAAACGCCAGAGAGCACTGGAGGAGCAGAGGAAGAGATTTTGAGATGTCACACGATTGGCGGGGCTGGCCATTTGTCAAAATCCCTTGCGCCTTTGCAAGTCCCCCCACACGCCAAACTTTAAGCCCCTGAACTCGGAGGCTTGAAGGGGGAACAGGACCTTTTCCAAGTCTCCCAATGCTTCCTTTTTAAGCCCGCAAGGAGTAGAGACTTACAGAAGAACAGAAGAGCCTATTGGGTCAGGCCAGTAGCCCATCTAGTCCACCATCCTGTTCTCACAGGGGCCAACAAGACGCCTGTGGGAAACCAGCAAGCAGGATTCGAACACAGGAGCCCTCTCCGCTCCTGCAGTTACCAGGAAACGGCATTCGGAAGCATTGCTGTGGGGGCAGAGCATAGCCTCCATCGTTGCTGGTAGCTATTGATAGCCCAACATTCCATGAATTTGCCTCATCCTCTTTTAAAGCCATCTAGAATGGTAGGTCGCTGCCTCCTGTGGCAGGGAGTTCCATAGTTCAACTGCGCTTCTGTGTGAAGAATTCCTTTCTTTTCTCTGTCCCAAATCTTCCAACGTTCACCTTCACTGAAGGTCTACAAGTTTTAGTGGTATGAGAGAGGGAGATAAACTTATCTATCCACTTTCTCCATGCCATGCCTGAATTCATAAACTGCTATCACGTCACCTCTCACCTTTCCTCCGAACTAAAAAGTCCCAAACATTGCCACTTTTCTGTATAGGGGAGTTCCTGAATCCCATTGATCGTTTCGGCAGCGCTTTTCCAACTTCTCCCCTGGAGGCTCAAGAAGGAAGCTCAGGAGTTGTCTTAAAAGCCTTTGCAAAGGCCTCTTTGAAACAGCTCACTCCTGCCTGTGAGCTGCTTCAAAGGGTGCTTTTGCGCACAGCTGTAATCGCTGCTCAGTGGAATAGCAAGGATTAAATCCTGCTGCCTTGGCTGTGCAATCTTGCAAACCAGGATTTTAATCCTGTCCTCCACCCATCGGCTGACATCGCCAAAAACGTCAGCTGATGGACATGGTTTGGGGGAAATGGCCCAGAGGCTGCAGGTTCCCAATATAATATTGTTGTACTACGTGTTCCAACATAAAAGCTTCCAGTCAACTACTATGTAAGTTTAAGCAAGCAGCTAGTCCTCAGCAACTCCATCACAAGTTCTCCATCACTGGTAAAATCCTGAGTGGTCTCTCCCTTGCATGCACATACAGACCTCACCCTCAGTCCCATAAACCCCTCGCTTACCCTGCATGGACTGAACAAGGTTTTTCACGGTCTCTGGGCGCACGCTGAGCGCTGCACATTTCTCCATCAAGACCGGTGGGATGTGGTTGTACATGTCCAGGTTGTCGACCGTCTCGGGGTCCAGCTGCAACGAGTCCATGAATTGTCTACAAAGAAAGGAGCGTGACAGGAGGGGACACACGGCAGAGCTTGGATGCTCCCATCCCTAGGTGGAGCCTCAAAAGGCACAGGTGGGTCTGCCCCCTCCTGGCAGGCAGGTCAGCCCTGGAAGGGGTCTGCCTTTTGTCTGGAGGCTGCTTCTACGTACACTATAACACAGGCACCCCCGAACTCAGCCGTCTAGCTGTTTTGGGACTACAACTCCCATCATCCCTAGCTAACATGATCAGTGGTCATGGATGATGGGAATTGCAGTCCCAAAACATCTGGAGGGCTTAGTTTGGCGATGCCTGCTATAACAAAACTGGTTTTTAAAAACCTTATTTATAGCCACATCGGAGAAACTGACGCAGCAACTTTGCGTTCTCAGAGGGGAAATTCCAGCAAATTCCAAATAGCACTACTTCTGGTGCTGTTTTGATTACCGTATTGGCCTGAATACGTCTCACTTTCCCCCCGAATTCCGACAGTGAAAAGTTAAAGCATGGCTTATATTTGCGACCTTATGGTATAAGGAATGGAGGAATGGAGCAGCTTATATATGGGTATTTTTTTTCTTTATTTTTCTCCCACCCCCCTCCAATTTTAAATGTGCAGCTTATAGTCAGGTGCAGCTTATATTTGGGCCAATACGGTATATGACTTTTTGATCCGCTGTGTATGTCTTGGAATACTGACGCATTGCCTCTTTGGTACAAGTTTATTTTAAAATTGGTCTTTTATATCTTTCATCTCCTTATGTCACATCTGACCGTGCTCAATTGTTTTTTCTTTCGTTGAATTGCTGGAAGAGTCTATTTAGTCGTTTGATAAAATAGCATTTTTTTAAAGGATTTTTTTTTAACGGCAAGCAAATGCTAGCCGCAAACATGCATCCCCCAGAGATTTAAAAATGCCTTTTCTCTGGCCTAACGGACAGTTCACTCTTCACGAAAGTAATTTAACTAGACTTGAAGGCTCCCACCTGAAGGGGCGAAGCAATTTTGCAGAGCAGCACAGTGTGACCTTTTACTTGCGATGGAATACCCACCGCAAGGGGCGGCAAGGTTTATCTTGCCTGGGCTGGATCGGTCCCGCGCCACGCTGGTTTAGCGCAGTTGGGGCGGCGGCTCGGGGGCCGGTCAAACGACCTCCGTGGGCGCTTGCAGTCCATAGAATCATAGAGTTGGAAGAGACCACAAGGGCCATCCAGTCCAACCCCCTGCCAAGCAGGAAACACCATCAAAGCATTCTTGACATATGCCTGTCAAGCCTCTGCTTAAAGACCTCCAAAGGAGGAGAGACCACCACACTCCTTGGCAGCAAATTCCACTGCCGAACAGCTCTTACTGTCAGGAAGTTCTTCCTAATGTTTAGGTGGAATCGTCTTTCTTGTACTGTAGTTTGAATCCATTGCTCCGTGTCCGCTTCTCTGGAGCAGCAGAAAACAACCTTTCTCCCTCCTCTCTATGACATCCTTTTATATATTTGAACATGGCTATCATATCACCCCTTAACCTTCTCTTCTCCAGGCTAAATATACCCAGCTCCCTAAGCCGTTCCTCATAAGGCACGGGTGTCAAACACAAGGCCCGGGGGCCTAATCCGGCCCGCCAGACCTCGTCATGTGGCCCGCGTAGCCGCCGCCGACACTAACCGCTGACAGTAGTTCTGGAGCCTGCGATTGGCCGAGGGTCAAAACCGGGGGCGGGGCTGCAGGCGGAGGCCGGGGCGCTGGAGCCGTGCTGACGGCCTTGGCCAGGGAATTTCAATTTCGAATGAGGCTGAGGGAGGTGGTGGCACAGCGGCCAGACGGGGAAGTGAGATGCAGGAGGAGGAGAAGGAAGCCCGCCGAGGAGGTAGGAAAGCCCTACAGGCGCCGCCGGCAAAGTTTGTGCCGGGACGGAGCAGCGCTGGATTTTTTTTTGGCGGGCTTTGCTGTTGTCTCCGAGAGCGAGTGAGGCGGCACTGGGGAGCCGCCACCCGCCGCTTCCCTTCCTCTCCTTGGCTGCATCCGGGAGGTGGGGCGAGCGAGCGGGCGAAAGGGACGCGGAGTGAGCCTGAGGGGGAAGTAGGCGAAGCGCAACAGCTGCTCTCTTGATTCCCACTTCCCCTGTTTTCTCCTCATAGACACTCGGGAGGGTGCCTGGCTTTTGCTCTGCCCCCCACCCCCAAGCCGCCCTTTGGCTTCTCAGTTCCGGCGGAGCTGCTCCCTGGGGGGCGGCCGGGAGGGAGGCGGCAACGACGGCACGGGTTCCTGCTCTTCCCGCTCTGCCGCCGCCTCCTCTCAGCCCCTCATGATGTAGGGCTCCAGATGGAGTCGCCTCGCGGTTTGAGTAGGTGGGAGGGGAATTTTTTTTGGGGGGGAGGTTTTCAAGCCTTCTCTGCCTGCAGTCCCGGTAGGGAGAGGCAGCGGCGAAGACAACAACAGCGCGGGTGGGGGGAAGAGCAGCTCTGAGGCGAAGATGCACGTCCGCTGGGGCTGCCGCCGCCTTCCTCCTCGGGAAATCCGCTGCCCTCCCTCAGCGCGAGGGGAAGGGACTCTGGCGCTGAGGAGGGAGGATGCAAAAGCAAAGCAGGGAGTTGGCGCTGCACCACATGTTCCTGCCCCTCTCCAAAGCATGGGGTGGGTTGCAGCGTGTGGCATCCTGCCTAGCGGGGTTTGGGTGTGCGCAGGGCGGGAGAGGGAAGCCCTCTTTCCATCTGCAGGTTTTTAATCCCAGCAGTGGCTTTCTCCTTCCTGCCGAAGGTTTAGTTGAGCCCCCCCCCCCCCCCGGAAGCCGTCGATCCCCACCTTTTGTTCAAATTTCCCTCGTTTACATCCCCTCCCACACACGCGCCACGATGCAGGAATGTGATCCGTGTGGGAGCGGGAATGAGCTTACGTTATTACAAAAAACAGTAATAATTGAATGCAGTGACAATAATTTATGATAATAAAGAGTGGACACATAGTCCTACAGACACAACCGGCCCTTTGAGGGTGACCAAACTGCTGATGCGGCCCCCGATGAATTTGAGTTTGACACCCCTGTCATAAGGCATCGTTTCCAGGCCTTTGACCATTTTGGTTGCCCTCCTCTGGACACGTTCCAGCTTGTCAGTATCCTTCTTGAACTGTGGTGCCCAGAACTGGACACAGTACTCCAGGTGAGGTCTGACCAGAGCAGAATACAGTGGTACTATTACTTCCCTTGATCTAGACACTATACTCCTATTGATGCAGCCCAGAATTGCATTGGCTTTTTTAGCTGCTGCATCACACTGTTGACTCATGTCAAGTTTGTGGTCTACCAGGACTCCTAGATCCTTTTCACATGTACTGCTCTCAAGCCAGGTGTCTCCCATCCTGTATTCGTGCCTTTCATTTTCTGACCCACAGGTATGAGCCAAGCACTGGGAACTGTAGCCATCATGTGATGGAACGTGCAAGGGCAGATGCACCAGTCCTTAGCCTTCCTTTCCCCAGACCGAGCTCCTACAACCCTGCCCCCCTTTTCGGTTTGGAAAATGAGGGAGGGGTGGATGCATTTTCAAGCAAATTAAATCAAAGTGTGTCGTTGCGAGACGGAACCAGACAGCAGGAGAGCTACCGGCACAGCGGAGCAAAATATGGGCCGAAACCTCACATTAATGGGAGAAGGAAGCAGCCTCGCCCAAAATGACAGCCGGGGAGATGGAGAAAGGCTGCTGAAGAGGAAAATCACACTGAAGCCCCAGGGATGCTGCTATCTCAGGGTGGAATGAAAGGCAGGAGGCCATGCGGCGAGACCACCCCTTTGACCCGTGAGCAAGGAGGCAGCCCTCCTCGCCCCACCCTCCACGGTGGCTTCCCCCGTCCCAACTTCCCGGGAGCCTTGAATACGTACTCCAGGACTTCATTCTTGGCGTCGATCTTGGCCATCACTTCTCTCAGCAGCTTGGCCTTCTCTTCACTGCAAGAGAAACAAAGAGGCTTATTCTATATATGTTAGATCTGCAAGCTGCGTATATTCCATCAGTTTAAGTTGCTATTCTTCTTTGGTTGGGACCTCGCTCATTTTCCATTTGGGGGCAAACAAAACACGGTCTGCAGTAGTGGCATACATAAATAGCCTTTTTTTGACACCTGGGGATTTCCGTCTGAATTATCCCCAACAAAAACGACTCTGGGTTGTTGTTGTTGTTGTTTTGTTGGAAAGTACTTTTAAACAGGTTTTTCAATTCCTTGTAAATTATTTCCCAATACTGTTTCACCCTTTAACAGCTCCACCACATACGATAGAACGTACCCTCATCTTCACTGCATTTCCAGCACTTATAGAATAAAAGAACAAGAAGAACCTATGTTTAAAGAAGATTGGAAAATGTTTATTGAATATATGGGGGGGAATTGTGTCCACTTGAAAACGCTGGCAGCGTTAAGATAAATTCAACTGCGTAAATAAGTTTCGATGGGTGTAATGATGGAATACTGAATGGTTTAGTTTAGGTAAAATATGCAGGGATTTGTGTTATGCAAAATGAACCATGGAAAGAGAAGGGGGGGAGGCATTGGTATTTTAAGGTTGTTTAAGTGAATGTTCTAAAATGGCACAAAATTTAATAAAAATCATAGAAAAAACAACACAGAGCTTAGTAGCAGTCAGATGGGCAGCCGCCTATTTCTTCTTCTTCGGGAGGGGATTCCACAGGGTAGGGCCACTGCATTAAAGGTCTGATTCCTACATTGTACTGTAATGAACAGACGTCCAGATGGAGTTGGTACCTGAAGTTGGTCCCTCGCCTGCAGAGTGCAGAGTGCAGAGTGCAGCTACGTTACAGGGAACCAGGCAGAGGGCCTTCTCGGTAGTGGCACCCACCCACCAAAGGTCAAAGAAAACAACAATTACCAGACCTTTAGAAGGCATCTTAAGGCAGCCCTGTTTAGGGAAGCTTTTAATGTTTGATGAATTTCTGTATTTTAGTGTTTTGTTGGAAGCCGCCCAGAGTGGCCGGGAGAACCCGGCCAGATGGGCAGGGTATAAATAATAAATTATTATTATTATTATTATTATTATTGGCTGGGGATGTAAGGAGCAAGACGGTCTCTCATGCCCTATCATGGGACATATCAACATATATATATATATATATATATAATTTTTATTAAGTTTTCATTTTTACATTTCAAAATAAACGTTTTTGTTGTGGTTTAGTCGCGTCTGACTCTTCGTGACCCCATGGACCAGAGCACGCCAGGCACTCCTGTCTTCCACTGCCTCCCGCAATAAACATTTTACAAACTTCAAAATATCTGATGACTTCCCTTCTTCTGCTTCCATGGTTCATTTTACATATCACACATTCCTGCATGTTTTACTATAACCATTCAAATCAGTTTTCCACTTTAACAGCCATCAAAAATCATTTGCTCTGTTGAATTTATCTTAATGCTGCCAGTGTTTTCAACTGTAATGTACTCAATAAACGTTTTCCTTCTTTAAATAAATGTTCTTCTTGCTCTCTTAGTCTGTGTGTTAAATCTGCAAAGTTCTGCATATTCTGTCAACTTACAGTAAGTTGCCATTCTTCTTTAGTTGGGACCTCGCTCGCTTTCCATTTGGGGGCTAACAAAACATGGGCCTCAGTTGTTGCATACATAAATAATCTTTTCTGATACCTAGGAATTTCTGTCTGGTTTATTTCCAATAAAAAGGGCTCTGGGTTGTTGTTTTTTAAATAATTTTGAATATTTTTTTTCCAGTTCATTATAAATCATTTCCCAATACACTTTTACCTCTTTACATGTCCACTACATATGAAAAAAGATTCTCTCCACTTCTTTATACTTCCAACCATAGCTGCCAAGTTTTCCCTTTTCTCGCGAGGAAGCCTATTCAGCATAATGGAAAATCCCTTAAAAAAAGGGATAACTTGGCAGCTATGCTTCCAACACATATCTGATTCCGTTTTATATATCTTAGCCAACCTAGTTAAATACCATCTATGGATCCTTTTCAAATAATTCTCTTTCAATGAATAACATGCAGTAAATTTCAGACCGCTTTTCCAAAGTTTCTCCCAGAGGTTAAAATCTAGGCACATGTCAACTCTGGGCCCACAATACTCCCACCCTCTTCCTGTTTAGGGAAGTTCTTAATGTTTGATGTTTTATCGTGTTTTAAATATTCTGTTGTGAGCCGCCTAGTGTGGCTGGGGAAACCCAGCCAGATGGGCGGGGTAAAAATAATTTTTTCTTCTTCTTCTTCTTCTTCTTC